>NC_067473.1:112106625-112419125 GCF_947179515.1 Apodemus sylvaticus
GTCCCATTTTTAAAATATTTGTTATGGAGAAGAAGTAATGAAAGCAGAAAGTCTTCAGGTTAATCCAAAATCAAATTACATACTAACCATCAAGCATAGCACATAAACTGGCTGTCTCTGAGACAGTAAATACAGTTTACTGGCATTTGGAGACATGGAGTAATCTATGAGGCTTTAAACCCTCTTTCTGACATAAGACAGTGACTTTTGCCCAGGAATCTATCTGGAAGTCTGCCTGGCTGCCTTAAAGGGACATCCCCGATCAATTTCTGCTGGATGTTTTATGTTGTCAAGTCCATGTTTTGCTGTCTATCTGTCTACCTGTCTTGCTATTTACTCCTTTACTTTGGCTTCCTATATAATTAAGAAACACTCTCATTCAGAGACAAAACATAAAAAAAGACTGAATTCATACCAGCTGAGAACCTGGATTACCTTGCCGAGCCCGAGAAGAAGAGGGGAGTGGGAAAGGCGTGGATTGTGGGATACAAAGCCAGGCATCCGGTGGTCCACTGGTCCATTTCCCCACCCCCTCACCAGGAAACAAGGACCTGACTCTTGCTCTGCATTGCCTTAGTTTTCTAGGTGCTAAGGATAAAGCAATGAGTTAGGCATGGAAATAGCCTCAGCAGTGTGATAAAGGCTGTAAGAGAGATGCTATAGAAGCACTGAGGGGAAAAAAGCCCAGATCTGCCCAACACAAAGAGAATTCAGGAGGACAGCAAAGTAGAGTACATTCCAGGCAGAGAGCAGCTCGTATGTACACTGATTAGAAGTGTGAAGTCTATCAAGCATGGTACAGAACACTGGGGCTACAGTGCTTGCCACACATACATGAGCACCTGATGTTGACCCACAACAACAAATACAAAAGCCAGGTGTGGTAACACAAACCTGTCTTCCCACGACACTGGGAAAGTAGAGACAGGAGGATCACTGGGACTCATGGGCTAGCCAATCTAGTCATCTTGAGGAATTCCAGGCCACTGAGAGAACCTGTCTCAGAAACCAAGGTGGACTGTGAGGGTATCATACTATCACAAAACAATATATACATGTATAATAATGTCATAATGAAGTATATTATTATGTACATTGTGTATATTATTATAATATATGCTAATAAATAATATATGCTAATCTAAATGGTGACGGAGGAATGAAACCAAAGGTTGCCTATGACCTCTAAATCAGTGTGCATACATGCACACACACACACACTGGTGACGGAGGAATGACACCAAAGGTTGCCTATGACCTCTAAATCAGTGTGCATACATGCACACACACACACACACACACACACACACACACAGCTCTGTGGGAGTCCTGTTTGGGAAGAGCATGAGGTGCAGCACCAGAGGTCTCTGAACAGTGAGATTAGCTCAAACTAGCAGTTGCAGAGCCCTGATGGTTGCAGCTGATGACGCAATCAATCACCAGATATCCAGGACATGAGACTGTTCACAGCAATATATGTGTGATATTGTTTTCCCCTAGAAGAAAATAAGCCCGTTGCATTAAAAATTATCACTATAGAACTGTTTTGAAGCACATATGAGTAATGAAAATGCACATTTTCTTGTGACTTTATCATAAATAAAAAAGTACAGTTTCAAAGAGAGCTGAGATTTCAGAGCTAGGGAATTCTGAAATTTTCTCACCAAGTCCCGAGCTAACTTTCTTTTTCTGAAAGAAGTGCAAACTCCAAATCTAAAGATCAGAACTTCAGGGCTCATGTGTCATGTGACTGTTCCTCGCCCCTTTATTTTACTCTGCGCACGATATTCTTTAAGTCCTCATTTTTTTTTTGAGGCCCCATGCATATTTTATGAATTGAGCCTAAATGTCTCATCATCACACATCCCAGAGACTCTCTGCTCGGGAACCGATCATTAGCGGCTTCATTTTGTATGCTAGTGGTTGTCAAAGGCCGTTCTGAAGGTGTTACATTGAGTTTTGACATTAATTGATGAACACTTAAGCTCATCATAACTCTGCTGAGATTCGGAGCCGCAGAAATTAGAAAGATGAATCTCAGGAGATGAATCCATTGAAAAGGAATGTGACTCCGCAGTCATTACTGCTCAATGCCTGGGACTTCGTGACAGCCACGCAGAATGCAGTAAGGGCTCCCAGCTGGTGTCGGCCTGAAGGCTCTTGTAGGGAGAAAAAAGAGTTGTCCTCCTCTCCTTAGAGAAGAGCTGTTCGCAGATAACAGTCGGTGGGGGTGGGAGAGAGATTTAGTTCAGTGACACAGCCACTGGTGAGGACTGTAGGTTCCTGCACATACCCCCTTGCTCTATGCTCCCTTAAAGAACCCTGACCAAATTCACTGGGTCACTAAAACAGGCTGGCATCAAAATAGGAGGTAGCCCAGCTGGAAGAGGAAGGGGAGAAGCAGAAATAGAGGAGACAGAATCAGAGGGGAATATGACCAAACTCCTTTATGCACAAGTATCAAGAATGGACAATATGGTGCTGGAGAAACAGGAGAGAGGTTCAGAACACTTCCAGCTCTTACAGAGGACCCAAGTTCGGGTCTCAACCTCTAGGCTCCAGTGAGTCAAAACTGCCTGTAACTCCAGCTCCAGGGAGACCTGGTATACTTTATATCTAGTTTCCATAGACACCTGCACTTCACATGTCCCAGCAGAAATACACATGGATACACATAATTAAAAATTAGATAAAAAGATTAAAGAGAAAACAGAAAAAAAAGCCAGATGAAAGCCATTACCAAAAGCTAATAAATATACATCCATTATATTCTGTGTATGCCAAACAGAGCTGGCAAGATCATCAACCCAATGTCACTCTCCTGCATTCTGGCAGCCATGAGAACTAGGCTTACCTTCTTCCGCTAACTGCTTAAAGATGCGCATCTCCAAGACAGAGGAAAACAATTTAGGTGGAAACTGTACAGAGTTCTTATTTCTATTACTTCCAGAGGATTTGTAGAAATGGGAAGTGTCACTCTGAAGCCAGCAGACGGGAGTCGGGGTCGTAGGCTGCCATCAGCTTTGACAAGCAAGTATTAAGTAAAGACACAGAACAGGAAGAAATAACACTGTTTTCTCGGGCAGCCATGGCACCAAAAAATGCCACGGAGTTTTGCTCAACTGTTTGTATTAAAACTTTTCTGGGTGCTCTGGAAAGTTCCAGATTTTATAGAACATTCTGAAGACAGGGGAAATTATTAAAAAAAAAAAAAAAAAAAAAAAAAAAAAAAAAAAAAGGTTGGAAGTCCATTCGCATTTAAAAACTACATCTGAAAAAAATTTCAACTCAGGTCCAAATTTCTCTGGAGTCACAGGACATTCCTGGAATCAAATTCAGTCAACCCTGCTGTCAGCCTCTCTCCTTTTCCTCATGATTCAGAATCTCACAAGAGAATATTCAGATGGTGCAGTCTTCTTCTTTTAACCTACATGGTTTGCAGCTGCTCAGAAGGTTTAAAGAAACGTGGAGCGAGCATTTGTGAAGACCTATCTCAGGGAAAGCAAGAAAGCAATTAGCTAAGCTTTTTGCAAACTGACTTCATTAAAATAATTAACAGCTACACCTCCACCGGGCCTGACACAGTATTGGCCTCTATATACTTTCCTTTCTCATGACCATGGCAAAAGGAAACGATATCATTATCTCTAATTTACAAATGAATAATCTGAGGCTTGAAAATGCCCTTCGAATTTTCAAAGTCTTTTAGCTTGTAAATCGTGTGCTCGGGTTTGCACCGCTATCCCAAGTGCCCAGTGTGCTATCTTCTGTCAGCTGGCTTAGTCACCAAGGATGTGGGGCGAGCCCTTCCTTGGTGAAGTGATTGTTCAGAAAGTGATTGTTCCCTTGCTGGTCAGTAGAATGTGCCACAATGCCTCTGGGCTCACCTGTTTCGACACTTGGTCTCCGGCTGGTGGCGCTGTTGTAGAACCCTTACAAAGTACAGCTTGCCTCGGGGAAGAGGGTGGCTGGAGGCTGACAGGTTTTGTGCCTTGGCACCACTTCTTTCTTTGTCTAGTGTG
Source organism: Apodemus sylvaticus (assembly GCF_947179515.1). Classification (NCBI taxonomy): domain Eukaryota; kingdom Metazoa; phylum Chordata; class Mammalia; order Rodentia; family Muridae; genus Apodemus; species Apodemus sylvaticus. The sequence goes on from NC_067473.1 coordinate 112,110,648, forward strand.
GATGTAGTTCGGCTTTGGTTTGGATTTCTCATTGTTTTCTACACAGGTTACATTTACCTAACTGAGGCTCATACCCTCGCAGTAGGAATATCACTTTGCAAACTGTGTATGAGTCTGAACATACATCTAGACCATAGTTCTTTTTAAACATTTTAGCGTCGGTGGCAGTAGGGCTAGAACCCAGCCCATTGTGCAAACTAAGCACACATATTATCACTGATCTATATCCAGCCCTATAAAATCCACATTTTAATGAATCTCCTCCAATATTCTTAGCATTCCCATTGGTGGATGTCATTGTCATTCAATACGCCGCCATTCCTGTGTATCTAGGTTGTTTCCTGCCCATGTTCCTCACAGGTGGGTCTCAGCCTTCTCTGTACCTCCAGTGAACTATTTGAAGAGCACAGCTGAGGTTTTTCTCCTCGCATAACCCGCGTTGAACTCACGTTTTAAGTTTTTCTTTATCAGGAAGGAACCTGAGTTAGCCTGCATCTCTGACTGCTGGATCACTCCTCTGCACCCATAATGAATGAACAAGAAATTAACTTTCACATGAATGCCTTGATATCAGTGTTTTTCTGTTACTTCAGCCCAACCCACCCCCTATCTACTGATTCAAAAAAAAATGTGCAAATGCTCCTCTTAGAAATTGTTCTTTAATCTTGTTAATCTCTCCCTGCATATTTTACTCTCTTCATTTATTTATTTATTTTATCTACCTTACATCCTGATCACAGTTCCCCCTCTCATACCAATCCCCCCTGACACAGCCTCTCCCCAAGCCCCCTCCCTCCCTTTCTCCTCTTCCATATCACCCCATCCTGGCATATCAAGTCACTGTAGGACTAGGTACATCCTTTCCCACTGAGGTCAGACAAGGCAGCCCAGTTAGGGGAACGGGATTCACAGGCACACAACAGATTCATGGACAGTCCCGGGTCCAGCTGTTGGGAGACCAAACTGGAGAGCAAGCTGCACATCTGCTACACAAAACAATTTGTTTTGTGTTTTATCATGAAAATACACTAAATATGAATATTTCTTGTTTTACTAATTTAAAGACTTAAAGTTGGTTCTATCATTTGGCTACTGAAAGTAACAAGCATTTGGTCCCTCTTCATCACACAGCTCTGAATACATCAATATATATTTCCAAATCCCCAAATTCAAACTCTGTGCATATTACTTTTTCAAATATTAAATTTTCCTCCAGAAATGCTCAATCAACTTATATATTCCAGAACCCATTTTATGACATTCTTTCCAATGTAGACATTCTATGTTTTTAATTACTATTTTACTGTGTGTGTGTGTGTGTGTGTGTGTGTATTTGCCTGCATGTATGTGTGTGTACCACCAAAGTGCCCACAAAGCCAGAAGATGGCCTCAGATGATCACCTGAAATTAGAGTTAGAGACAGTTGTAAGCCACCATGAGGGTACTAGGAATCAAGTCTGGGTCCTTAGTAAAAATAGTCAGTGCTCTTAACCACTGAGTCATCTCTCCAATCTCTAGATGTTCTGCTTTTAATCTTAAAGAGAGCAGGACCCAGTTATAAATTAAAATTTTTCCTCTAAATATTTTAAGGAAGTTTATCAATTTTCCATAGCATATTGTTAAAAAAAAAAACATGCTTTATAAACCACCAGTTTGTTCATTCTATCATTTTTAAACCAGATGCTTCTTCATTGTGAGTGAGTCCTGCCTTTTGAAGCCATGTCTGTCCTGCACATCAAAGTCACCTCCTCATTTAATCCTTTCTCTTTAAACTTTTTGTTTTAAAAACACACACACAAAATTATGTAGTCACATTTGTTATTCTCTTTGTAAAACTAGTTGGTTTTATTACTACAGTACTCTATAGAAAGAGATTCTCCTTTCTGACCTAAGTCACAATTCTCCATCTTTAAGTTTTTCTGGTATTTCCCTTTCCCTGAAGGAGAAAAGAATAACAACTTCCACTCCTATGACTTCTCTTGTCTGAACATCAACCTGACATCTTGGACCTACCCTCTTGTTTCTAGGGTAGAAACAAAGAACCCAGAACTAAAATAAAAGCTAAGTGGGTGGCTCCAGCTACATGATGAAACTTAGCATCATGGTTGCTATGGAGAAGATCCATCTTTTTCTTGGTTTACAGAAAATCATTAAGCCAAATTTGTGTAGTTCCACACTGAGTAGATGAGAGAAAATTTCTTTTCTCTGCCATCTCCAGATTTGTGGTGTTCAGGTCCTGGAGAAGATGTATAGAAGTATCGTGTCACCAGAGAGCTAGGGCTCATGGCAGGGTAGGGAGGATGGAGTACTGAGGAAGACATCAGTTTTTTGGTGAGCCTCAGGTAGGTAGTCTGTGGTCCAAATTCTTATTGATTGGTTGGTCCTCAGCAGACAGTGAAAAGAACATAGCTTGATTACTGATGGCTCCTTTAATGCCTACTTTGCCTCCAAAATGCATGGTCACCTGACTTTGTATTCTTTGTTGTGATGGTTAATATTGATTGCCAACTTGACATCTTGGCATGTCTATGAGGGAAGTTCTAAATCAGGTTGACCAAATTAGGAAGACCCATCCTAATGGTTGACCATTCTTGTGGGCTAACCAAAAAGAGAAAAGAAGCTGGAAACCAGAATTCATCTCCCTCTGCCTCCTGCTTCTAGATACAATATGGTCAGCTGCTTCCCCTTTGTCTATGCTGTCTTGAACTCCCCGCCATGATGTACTGTACCCTTGATCTATGAGATATAACAACCACTTCCCTCTTTAAGTTGCTTTTGTAAGGAATTTTGTTGTGGCGATGAAAATCATAATGAATGGATTCCCTTTGTCTTCTTTCCCTGCCTGCAGTATCTTTTCCCTAGTGCGGGTATAAGAAAAACAAAGATTTAAATTCTTCATGATATACAATAAGCAAACCTTATCTTGAACAATCCTCAGATACCCAACAGATGCAGAGGGCTGACTGTACTTTCCAAAGGATTACTTCAATGAATGCAAAACCTATAAAGCACAGGACTCTAAACTTTTGATGAACCTGCTTCTATTAAGAAAATGTTTAAGTACTTACCACTAGTATTTCTTTAAAATTGCTAAATTATATGTTTCCCTACACACTATTTTTTTCTTGTTTGATTTCATGAGTGGAGAGCATTCTTTTGTTTGAACACTGGCATGTTGGGAGCAGGGATAAAAGGATGAGGAAAGAGGAAAGAAGAATGAAAAGAAGGTCAGAGGGAAAACAGATGTGCAATGGTGCATCAACAATTGACTCCTCTTTAAGACTCTGAAGAAGAAAATGGAAGAAGACCTAAAAAAATGGAAACATCTCCCATGGTCATGGATTGGCATGATTAATATAGTTAAAATGGCCATTTTGCCAAAAGCAATATACAGATTCAATGCAATACCCATAAAAATCCCAACTCAGTTCTTCATAGAGTTAGGAAGAGCAATTCTCAAATTCATCTGGAATAACAAAAAACCCAGGATAGCTAAAATTATTCTCAACAACAAAAGAAATTCTGGGGGAATCAGTATCCCTGATCTCAAGCAATACTACAGAGCAATAGTGTTAAAAACTGCATGGTATTGGTACAGGGACAGGCAGGCAAATCAATGGAATAGGATTGAAGATCCAGAAATGAACCTGCACACCTATGGCCACTTGATCCTCAAAGGAGCTGAAAACATCCAATGGAAAAAGATAGCCTTTTCAACAAATGGTGCTGGTTCAACTGGAGGTCAGCATCCAGAATAATGTGAATTGATCCATACTTGTCTCCTTGTACTAAGCTCAACTCCAAATGGATCAAGGACTTCCACATAAAGCCAGACACTCTGAAGCTAATAGAAAAGAAACTGAGGAAGACCCTTGAGGACATCGGTACAGGGGGAAAGTTCCTGAACAGAACACCAATAGCTTATGCTCTAAGATCAAAAATTGACAAATGGGACCTCATAAAATTACAAAGTTTCTGTAAGGCAAAGGACACCATCAAAAGGACAAATTGGCAACCAACAAATTGGGAAAAGATCTTCACCAACCCTACATCAGATAGAGGGCTAATATCCAATATATACAAAGAACTCAAGAAGTTAGACCCCAGAAAACCAAATAACCCTATTTAAAAATGTGGTCCAGAGCTAAACAAAGAATTTTCACCTGAAGAAATTCGCATGGCTGAGAAGCATCTTAAAAAATGCCGAACTTCATTAGTCATTAGGGAAATGCAAATCAAAACAACCCTGAGCTTTCACCTTACACCAGTCAGAATGGCTAAGATTAAAAATTCAGGAGACAGCAGGTGTTGGCGAGGATATGGAGAAAGAGGAACACCCTTCCACTGCTGGTGGGGTTGCAAACTGGTACAACCACTCTGGAAATCAGTCTGGAGGTTCCTCAGAAAACTGCGCATATCACTTCCAGAAGATCCTGCTATACCACTCCTGGGCATATACCCAGAGGATTCCCCAGCATGTAATAAGGACACATGCTCCACTATGTTCATAGCAGCCCTATTTATAATAGCCAGAAGCTGGAAAAAACCCAGGTATCCCTCAACAGAACAATGGCTGCAAGAAATGTGGTATATATATTTCATGAATATGAATTCATGAAATTCTTAGACAAATGGATAGAGTTGGAGAACATCATACTAAGTGAGGTAACCAAGTCTCAAAAGATCAATCATGGTATGCACTAATAAGTGGATATTAGCCTAGAAAATTGGAATACCCAAAACATAATCCACACATCAAATAAGGTACAAGAAGAACGGAGGAGTGGCCCCTGGTTCTGGCAAGACTCTGGAAAAAAACAGAACAGGGAAGTGGGAAGGGGTAGATGGGAGAACAGGGGGAGGGAAGGGGGCTTATGTGACTTTCAGGGAGTGGAGGGGGCCTGAAAAGGGGAAATCATTTAAAATGTAAATAAAAACTATATATCGAATAAAAAAAATGACTCCTGAGGAGTAGAAACATAGAGCAGGAGAGAGTAATATGTCATATGTTTACTTACAACCTAAATGCACAAAATATATAAGCACTTCTTCAGTGTTGTCTATACCATGTTTATTGGCCAAATTTGACATAATATCCCATGAAACATTTCTTCAAATTTGGGAATTGTTGTAAGAATGTTGAAAGTTAAATATGGGCCTCAATGGCCTTCTCTAATTGATACCTCCTATTATGGTCCTCTAGTAGACCACATGTTCAAGGCTTGGACACTGGTATGTATTCCTGTTCCAAGGAATTAGAACCTTTAAGAGGAGGATCCAGAGCTGAACAGAGGGTTCAATGGTCAAAACTACATATTCCCCTTGCAGAGGACTTGAATTCAGGTCCCAGCACCCATACTGGGTGACTCTTAAACTGTATGTAACTCCAGCTTGAGAAGGATCTGATAAACTCTGGCCTCTACACTTACAAGCACACACAGAGACACAAAAACATAAATAATAATAATGAGAATAAGAGGAGGATGAGGGGAGGAAGAAGAGGAGGAGGAAGAGGAAGAAGAGGAAGAAGAGGGGAGGAAGAAGAGGAGAAGGAGAAGGAGGAGAGGAGGGAGGAGGAGGAGGAAGAGGAGAAGAAAGAAGGAAAGAAAGAAAGAAAGAAAGAAAGAAAGAAAGAAAGAAAGAAAGAAAGAAAGAAAGAAAGAAAGAAAGAAAGAAAGAAAGAAAGAAAAGAGAAGTAGAGTCAAGAGAAGAAGCGGAGGAAGGTAAATCACAAAGGTGCGCCCTTGAAGAGGGCATTAGAACCTCAGCCCTTCCTCTTTTCTTTCCCAGCTGCTGTAAGGTGAGACGCATCACACCATCTCACTCTCTGTCATGATGGAAAACTTCACTACAGACTTACAAATGACAGAACCCACTGAGCATGGACCAAAATCTCTGAGCTATAAATCAAAGCAAACCTTTTATATTATTTCAGGCAGTCTGTCACAACGTCTGGTGTGACTTCTATGTGGCTTACATTAAATCATAGCAAGCACTATCACTGGGAGTGCTGATCATAGAATAGACACCACGGTGGCCCTTCCCACAGCTGAATTTTGTAGTGTGTGATTACACTTTTTGAAGAAGTAGGACCCTGGCTCCTCCCCTCTGACTGGCTTTATTCTCCCTTTTGTCTTGCTTTTAATTTATTCCAGAAATATTATTATGGCTCGCATTCATCATCAGAATGCCTTGTTCATGTACATTTTTGGTCTCCTGATCTCGTCCCAGTAACAAATCTCATGTCTAATTAGTTTGGGATATTTCAATAGCGGATGATAGTCTGGCTCAGGCTAATTATGGCTGTTAATGCGAGATAATGACAGAGTGGTAATAAAAAGACCGCGTCCCTTTTCATATCTGGAGTTTACTATAAGCTTCTCTGGAGCTCAAAGAGGATCAAGTTTCCATTGCTCATCCCTGGGACTAAAGGAAATGTCAGACATCACATTCCAGTGCACCATTAATATAGCTGTGCCCAGCTGGCTGTGTGGGCTTTCAGATTGCAAATCTAATCTGCTCTGCAAGCTTCTCTGCCTAATTCTTAGCTTTATCCCCAGATTAAATACTGAATCCCGTTTTACTGCCTAATTTCTTTGGATGGACCAGCAGTATTGCAAAATACAGACAAATTTTTTTTAATTGGGGATTTCAAAAAGACATAGGTGCCTGTAACTTATAACAGTAAGTTATATAGGGGATTTTTTAAAATTAAAATCTCCCCAACATTCATAGACATTTCCAAGACTGTGGAAGAGGAAAATTAAGCAATAAATGGATGAATCTTTTGGCTACAGTATAAGAAGGAGCAAAAAAGATTGGAAATTGTTCTTGCTGCTGCTGTTTCATTTTTAATGTATATGTATGAGTACTTGTGCATGTGTGTGAAGGCCAGAAGTCCACACTGGATGTTCTCTATCTTGGGTTTGGTTTTTGGCTTTTGTTTTGTTTGAGACAGTCTCTCATTAAACTAAGAACTTACCGGTGGTTATATTGGTTATCTAGTAGCTCTAGAAGTCTGTCTCTGTTCCTGCAGCACTGGAAATACAAACTCAGATTCTCATGCTTTCACAATGAGTATAGTAATAATGGAGCCATCTTCTCAGCACTAAGTTTGGGAATTCTTTATTGTTAAACTTAAAACTAAAAAAATCAATAAAATGAATCACTAAAAAAAATCTCTAAACTCAGAAACAAGGTGCGTAAGATGGCCAAATTGTCTGGGAAATGCCAACTGTAGTAACAGAAGAGGCTGATCAGAGAGCAATGAAGGTCACTGTCCACCCAGGTCACACTGTGTCCCAACAGTACTAACCAGCCCTAGCATATACTTCCCAATCTGTAGATGATATGCAAATGGGAACGAATGCCAAGGTTTAAAATAGTCTGTTGTTATGGTTTCTTATGAGAAATAAAGACTGAGAAATGAGAACTGAATTTAGCACACTAAAAATGGAAAATCACCAAGACTTTAAATAAGTGAGATCCAGGCCCCACTACCACACATCACTCACGTAGCTCTAGAAGAAAGAAGAACAAAGACCTTAAGAATAGAGTGTAGAGGATGATTAAAAGTTATAACCTGGGTACTGAGAAGAAATCTCCATGGGTAAACTGAGTTCTAATCTCCAGCACCCTGTGTCAAAACTAAGCACAACTGCATGCACCTGTTATCCCAGCATTGTGAGACCGAGAGCCAAGGAGGCGTACGGCTTTCAGCTCACTGACCAGGCAGTCTGTCTTAATGGCAAGCTTCCAGTTCAGTGAGACAGACTGTCTCCAAAACTGAGGAAGACACCCAGCATCCTTCTCTGGCCTCTTCATGCATACGACATGGGCACACATGCCTGTACACACATGTATATGCAACACAGAGAGGAGGGTCGGAAGGACCTTACAATGCAACAGGACTTCGTAACTTTAGAACCTCGGGGTTCAAAAGACACATCAATTTAAGGCCAACTTGAGCTAAACATTGAAAATCTATCTCAAAATAACTAAATAAATAGGTGAATTACTAAATGAAGCCCTAGTAGGTGTCCCCACAGTACTTAAAAGTAAAGTACCACTGCCTATCTTCTCTAACTCGAAATCCAGGCCTGTGACTGTCTATTAGAGCTACAAACCTAAACTCTCTAATGATAGGCTAACACACACACACACACACACACACACAAGCATGCACGCACGCACACATGCACACACACAAGAAATTTTCAAGTTACTTGAAGCCCTGTTCTTAGGAGTGCTCCCCTTGTTAGACAATCACGGGAACAAGCCAACTTGATTGACAACTTGTCTAGTGGATTTTGAGAAGTTAACAGTACTTGCTAGCTAAGCTTTCTATCATAGTTACTATTCTGTTGCTATGACCAAGGCAACTTATAGAAGCAGCATTTAACTGGGGACGTGGTCACAGTTGCAGAGAGTTAGTCCATTATCCCCATGGAAGAGTGTGGTGGCAGGCAAGCAGGCATTGTGCTGGAGCAGTAGCTGAGAGCTCACATCTGATCCAAAAGTAGCAGGCATAGAAAGGGTGAGATTTACCATAGCACAGGGTTTTGAAACCTCAAAGCCTATGCCCAGGAGCATACATCTGTCTATAAGGCCAAATCTACTCCAAGGCCATACCTCCTAATCTTTCCCAAACAGTTCCACTGAGGACCAATCATTCAACCATATGAGTCTACAAGGGACATTCATATTCACACCACCATATTGTCATTCGTTGTCTCTCTGTACACATGCATGTGTGTGCTTGGATTGGGATAGGATAGAGCCACACCAGAGGCAAATGTCAGGTGTCATGTCCATCTCACGTTTTTAATTATTATTACATCTATGTGTGCATGTATACAGGTGTGCCTGCAAGTGTGGTGTGTGTGTATGTGTGTGTTTATGTCTGTGTATATGTGTGTTTAAAATTGCTACAGCACATGTGTGGTTTTGTGGAAGTCATTTTCTCCTTCTTCTATGTGGGTCCTAGAGATCAAGGCTTGTCACAAGCACTTTACCCATTGAGTCATGTTACCAGTCCTCTACCTGAGTGATTGAAACAGGCCCTTCTTATCAAACCTAGAGCTTACTGATTCAGCTAGGCTGGCTGCCCAACAAGCCCCTATGATCTTCCTGTCTCTGTCCTCCCAGCACGAGGAATTGAGTTTAGGTCCTTATGCTTGCCTGACAATCACTTTACTAATTGATCTATCTCCCTAACCCACTGAGCTTTCTTTTGGGAGGGAGCTAGGGGATTATATTGCAGATTAAAATAAAACCAAAGCAAAGCCAGCTTGCCATCCTGCAGGGCGTCCTCCATGACTACTGACCAATAGATGGTCTAGAACAGCAGCTGAATGCTTAGCTCTGTGTCTTGCTGACTATTTTACTCTATGCTTCTCCATCAAGCATCTGCTCAGAGCAGCAAAACCACAGCTCAAAGACACAATGTTCAAGTCAATATTTCTACTTCCATCCTCCTGAAACCAGAGGTTTGCAAAATGTTCTCTTCCTTCATATTACTTGAGTCTCAATAATTGTTTAGATGCTGTCTAAAAGGTAAGGCATATCCAAAATTCTGATATCTGCAGAGACTTCATTTCTCAATACCTCCATGTCCTCATTTGGAAGATCACACTTGTGAAGTGTAAAGCACACAATTGGTACCAGGGTCAGTGTGAATGAGAAGAGGGAGGTTAACTCTCCTGGGTTAGGGTCAAAGGATGTCTACAGAGCGTATCTGTGAACTAATGAACAGCACCTGCCTTTGCTCTCATTGTCCATGGCTTTCATGATGGAGAAAGTTCAAGGAAGGATACAGTGCAGCTTGGGTTGGAAACTTCACAAGTCTTTCTATGATAGGTGTGGGCTCTCCTTTCCATCTCCAAGGGGAATAATTACACGATTTCTGCTTTCTGCTCACCTGCCTCCCCCTGTCAGATTTGGCATCTCTATTGCAAGATAATTACCTCCTGGAATATTCAATTAGCTTTTAATTAAATATTGCTCATTAATATAACTGCAAGACAATAAAACATATGTCATTTGATTAGCCAAAAATTCAAATATAAATTACATTCATTTTTATGCCAACATGCACTTTACCTAATGACACATTTGTCACCCTGCTATAAAAAGATTGTGTGTGATCTTATTTTCTTTTAAAGATGTTTTTTAATAAGCCTACAAGCCAAGTATTAAAATTAACCTGACAGTTCCTATTCTTTTCCTTATCTCTATAATCACTGTTTAGAAACGAAAGTTAAACACAACAGAACTTCTTCATACCAGCAAGTATTTGGATGTCAGCTTGCTCTTCAATTTTATTTTTTTAAACTTTATTATAAAAACTTGCAAATTAAAACCATCATGCACCAAAATTAATTGGGTTCAAATTCGACACACATCAATGACCTTCCAGAGAGTTAGAACAGTCACTCTGAAGCTGTAGATCTTCACATTGGATTTTACACTGTCACAGCCAAAAATATTTTATGGCATTCAGTTTTATGTAATTTAGTTTCAGGTAATGTTAATTTGTATAGAAATTTTGTTTTTATCATATATATTAGGAGATGGTTACTTTGTAACATATTTTTCTTACTAGAAAAGTAAGACATAGCTCTTTAGAAACCTTTGATAATACACAAGTAACAATATGTCGATGTATTCAAGCCCAGTTCTCTTTACAAATGAAACTTTTCCTTTTTCTTGAGATTTTGTAAACTAAAATTATAGCACATAGTTAATCCTGTTGTTGTTGTTTTAATTTACAGTTGTACTGTAGCCTTTTCATGTCATTTGCTATTTGGCAAATTTTAAAATCTGAAACACTATATATTACATCTAAAACATTGTATTTTACACTATTGCTTCCATTATGATTTGGGACATTAGGTTTTCCTGTATTTACCAATACAGACAGGTAAGAGGGAAACACATTTATAGCGTTCTTGACCACATCTCTAATCACTGCCTTCTGGCGAGTTTGTAGGAAAAGAATTACTGCTTGAGAAGCTCAGAGATAATACTTGTAATCTCCTACATCTGAATTCTCACAAAGCAGAACAAGTCTGACACAAATTATCAGGGGTCTTTAAAGACCCTGAACATGATGCCCCATGATGGATAATTACTGTGGCCAAACTCTGGTCCCCTGAGGGTTCAGTGGGCCACACCCAGGTGAGCTCACTTGGCTCTAGATGTAAAATCACTAGGGCAGCCCTTGGTCCCAGCACACATGTCCCAAAGAGCCATGGCTGCTGCTAAAGCCTCTCCATCTGTACATAAGTTGGGCAGGTGAGCTCCAACCCTCAGTGGCCGCCCATGTCATTCAGAATAAAAGGCAAAGGCACCAAGTGGAAAACATGGCCTTCTACAAGCTAACTTTCTTCTCTGACTTCATCTCTGTTGTTCCCAACCTGCTGCTCAAGCATAACCTCGCCATAGGCACAACAGCTGCCTTTGTGTTCCGTGAAAATACCAGAGAGAGGCTGGCATCCCACTGGGCTGTGCAGAGGCCTGTGGAGGAGAGTCCCCGTGCTCTCTCAGGATCTTTGCTCAAACATCATCTTCCCAGGGATGTCTTTCCACAAAACATAGGTGATTCTGTCTTCTTCCTGGTATATCACTACAACTACAACAGATTCCAGTTGGCCAAGAGGTGGTATTTGGTGCTAGGTACTGTCTGTGGGCTAGCTCCCCCATCCCCCACCCCACCCCATCCCCGAGTCAAGAGGAAAACAAAACCAAATTTTCTACACCTGCAAGCTTCCATGATGTGTGCAGCCTCTGCATGACCAGTTTCCACCCACGAGTCTGAGTATGGAACTGATTTTACACACGCTCCCTGGCTTTCCTGAACCACTGAGATTCGTCTCCAGCTATTTGTTAAAAGACATATAAATGGTATAGAGTATTAAATTCTAAATGAAAGGAAGTAGACTTTTAGATTGACAACCGCAGGAACCGGCTCCCCTCAAACGCTCAGTGATGAGAACTTTAAAGGATGTTTACATTTTAGAGGAAGAGTGAATCTACAGAGGCTTCACAGAGGAGAAAAACAACACAACGGCAGTGCAGAAATTAATGAAGCACTTTGTCAAACATGACTAATGGTCCAACATAAAACTGCAAAATACCTGCCCCTGGAGGCATTACAGGTGTGGCTGCTGTGTCACATGCCTGTCAGTAGGTGGCAGGGAAGAGAGAGGCTATGTCTAAACTGAGTATTCTGGTCTATGAACATCTGACTTAGTAACCTAACATTTCCTGAAAACAGCCAGCCTGAGATGGCCATCACTCCAGCACCAGACAGGCACAGGTGGGCTCCCAGGACGGGGAACAAACTAAAGACTAGAAGAACCTGGAACTGTGGCCTTGGGCAGGAGACAAATGATCCTGGCAAGGGGCCACGTGGGCTGGCCAAGCTAGAAGTAAGCCCACAACAACCATGCGAGCAGTTCCATGGAGTCTGAACAGGGAGCTAGCTTGAAATGACGACCAATCCAGTGCCACACAAGCCTGGGGGAGCTGACTATGCCCACGATGACCCCTGCCCAATGCCATAATGTCTAAGTGAGGCATAGCACTCCTGAGACCATTCCTGAGATGACCCCAGACACTCACAGTCTCTAGGCACCACTAAGAGGGGCAAGTAAGTGGCGGAGAAATAAAAGAGAAAGAGAAACAGAAGGATGTGGGCATGACAAAGAGAGGCAGAACTGGAGGAGGAGAGTAGTGAGGAACAGCCTGATGTGAGTGGCTGTTGATGCCAGCTGGGACCATGGTGGGGTCCTGGCCTGTGCTGCCTCCAGGGGCCACATCTGTGTCACTGACTCCGCAGCAGCAGAGGTCTGTTACCAGCAAAGGTCAGGTGGATGTCCCTGGTCTAGTCTGCCACTGGGGACATGTTGATGTCTGAGGGCCATGCAGAACTGACCCCACACCTCCCATGGGCATCCTGGGGGAGCTGGCCCTGGAGGCATGAGAATAGGAGCGCTGAAGCCAGCCTTATCTAGCTGCAGTACTCAGGAAAGCAGACACTGCACATCGCAGGAGTTAGGATTGATCCAGCCCCGGGGGTTATGAGCATGGGAGAGCTGTTTCTACTACTCATCCCTCATGCAGTGGTGTGGACAGGGTAGAGATACCCTCTTCCCTTGTTGCCCTCACCACCTGCAGCAGGCATGAGATCTGGCCCTGGGGACATGAACGCAAGAGACAAGGCCCTGCCCCTCTGCCCCCTCGACAGCTGCCTCAGGAGAGCAGTCCCTAAACAAAAGAGCTGTCCCTGGTGGCAGCAGGGGACACAGGAAAGCCAGCTATGAGGATGTGAACATAGAGAAGATGGCCCAGCTACTTGTCTGCTGTGAGGTGGCATGATGGAGGGAGAGATACCCCACCCAGAACCTCTTGCCACCTACAGCAGGCCCCTGAGGTTGTCAGAGCAGGAGAGCTGTCCCTGTCCCCCACCTGTGCAACACTCGGGAAAGCATGCTTTGTGCCTCACCTGGACATCACACTAGAGCTGACCCTGGATGTGGGCGGTTGTGGGAGAGCTGGACATGACTCAGAGAGCAGGCCCTGACGTCTGCCTGCTGTGCAGTGGCATTGGGAAGAGAGCGATTCCCTTCCAGTCCACTCCCCTGCCCTCCCTTTCACTCTCACCACTGATGGATGGGAGAGCTGTCATGGCCCCTCCCCTGCTGCAGCATTAGGGCGAGGAGGCCCCACACCTCACCTGGGCAGCACAGTAGAGCTGAACCTAGTGGAGGAGGCATGGGTAAGCTGGTCTCAAAGGTGTGAACATAAGAGAGCTGGCCCCACAACTTGTCTGCCCTGCAGCAGTGCAGGAAAAGGAGAGATGTCCTCACCCACCCTCACCCCTTGCCACCCACAGCAGGTGGTAGAGCTAGCCCTGTTCTTATGAGAGCCAAAGTGCTGTCTCTACCCTTCACTTGCTGTAGCACTCTGGAGGTGGCCCTGCACCTCGCCCGCCTGGGCTGCATGGTAGAGCAGGCCATGATTGTGGCGGTGGCAGGTGAACCAGCCCAAATGACATGAGAACAGGAGAGCCAGCAGGCTGGCCAGCTCAGATACCTTTTAGGCCCAGATCCAGGGCTCTGAATTAGCCCGTACCAACATCTACTCCATCCATGAACTGCTGAAGTGCATGAAAGGGCTGTTCCTACAGATCCCAAACTACAGGATCTCCATGACACAGAACAACAGGATATCAAGAAGAGTCCCATTGGGATCCCAGTATTGATAGAGTAGCAGAAGTGGCTGCAATGCTCATTGCAACAAGCATTTGCAAGGAAAGAAGTGTGGACAAAAGGGTGTGTTGTGGGACACACTGGGTCACACTAGTTCTACAGCTTCCACAACAAGATTTTTTTCTCTACTGGGGGAAATTGCAAGGGTGGAAGGCAGGTACAAGGGGAGGAGAAATGAGTGGGATTGGGATGCATGGGGTAAAATTCACAAAGAAGCAATAAAAAGATTTTTTAAAACTGCAAAAGCAAAGAACAGGTTTTGATCTGTTTGCCATTGCCTTCCCTCTCCCTCTCCCTCCCCCTGCCCCTCCTCATCCATCTTCCCCCTTCTCATCCCTCTCCCCTCCCTCCTCATCCCTCTGCCTCTCCCTCCCCTCTTTCATTTTTCCTTTTTTTTGTCTGTTTGAGGCAAGGTCTCACTCTGATACCCAAGATGGTCTAGAAATTAATACATAGTCCAGGCTGGCCTAAAACTCACAGGACTCCTCCCGACTGCTGGAATTGTATTCGTGTGTGTGTGTGTGTGTGTGTGTGTGTGTGTTGCTGGGGGTTAATACCCCTTAGCTATTTTCCCAGACCCAAATTAAATGTTTTGATGCTTAAAAATATGACTCTACAACTCCAAAAAACAGAAATAGGAAGGCTACACTGACAGACATTGATATTATCCTTGTCCTATTTAAAAAGTGGTTAGTGCCTCCATTTCTTCTTTCCTGTGGTTAGTGCCTCCATTTCTTCTTTCCTGTGGTTGTGAGTAAAAGCAAGCAAACAAAACACTTTGGCAGGTGGCTGAAGAAAGGCTCAGAGATCAGGCGAGCATACTGCTTTTGCAGGGAGCCCAAGCTCGGGCCCAGCACTCCCAATCGCCTGTAACTGCAGTGTCGGAGGACAATGGATGGCGTTCTCTTCCAGTCTCCATAGGCAGCTGCACCATGTGTGCATGTGTGTTTGCAAACGCGTGCGCATGCACAAAAACACATACACACACACACACACACACACACAAAACACATAATTTTAAAATGTTTTAATCTTTTTAAAATAATAAAATAAAACTCTAACAAAAACAACTGGAAGGAGAAAGGTTTGTTTGGCCACAGCTCCAGGTCACAGCTCATCATGGTGAGAACTTAGCAGTGAATTGCAGACTAGCACTAAGCCCACTCTCACCATTTTGTGCAGTCCAGGATCTCTGCTCACAATTAAGATGGCGCTTCTCACAGCAGCTAACGCAAACACAGATTGCTCCCCATGGTCACACCTCCCTAGGTGCTTTGAGAACCTGACAAATCGACAAGTAACAAGCACAAAGAGATGTGAAGAATGTCTAAGATTAGCCACTGAAACTTACAATCCCTGGCTTCCAAACGCCCACAGCAAAAAATGGGAAGAGTGTGGAAAATATGACTTTCCAACAGACAAGGGTAACAAAGAGCCATTACCATAAAGCAGGAGAGCCTGGCATGGTAGTGTGCGCCCGTGATCTCACCACCGGGGAGATGGAAGCAGGAAGGCTTCAGGCCATCCTGACCTACCTACATAGAGAGGCCTTGTTTCAAACAGGAAGTATGGAAATAGTTTAGAATGAATGCAGGAGGATCAACTGTTTCTCTAAATCCAATTTTGTATACAAAATGTGTGCCTATATGTGAACAAGCCAAGAGCGTGCTATGCAAGAACTGAGTTCAAATCCTCAAAATCTGTGTAAAATGTGTGACCCCCTGCATCCCCAATACTGCGGATGCAGAGGTACGAGGATCCAGGGTTTCCTGGGCTCCTAGCTTTGATTCAATAAGACACTCTTTCAAAAGAACAAGGCAGCCGGGCGGTGGTGGTGTATGACTGTAATCTCAGCACTTGGAAGGCAGAGGCAGGCGGATTTCTGAGTTTGAGGCCAGCATGGTCTATAGAGTGAGTTCCAGGACAGCCAGGGCTACACAGAGAAACCTTGACTCAAAAAAACTAAATCCAAAAACCAGAGAGAGAGAGAGAGAGAGAACAAGGCAGAGGGTGATGGAGTCATTCCCCTGACCTCCTCTGGCCTCTGTGCACACACAAAAACACACATACATCCATGTACCCACACAGCACACATTCTCACATACACCCAAAAATAACTGCTGACATGACAAATTGAACACATGAATTTATTTATGATCTATTTCAAAAGCGCTATGAAAATAGCAGTTTAAATGTACAAAAGCAAAGATGATAAAAGAGATGGTAGCTATGACATTTCAAAGGCTGCATAAAAAGTGGATTCTTGGTTATTGACTTAGGTGGTAGAGAAGACAGAAAAGAAACAGGCCTTACCCTGACTTGGAGCCTTAGGGTAGGTGAGACCAGTGATCTCTGGTATGAATAAAATCGTGAAAACTCTAGTGTGAATAGAAAGATTTGCAGAAAGTGCTTAAGAAACCTTCCCAGGTCACTCAGCGTGGTTATTTTTAAGGTTTTATGAGCAAACTATGTAAAGCACACAGAGAGCTGTCAGGGCTAACTAAGAATTCTGCATGTTTGCCATGACTCCACGGTGGGAAACTAGTATATAAGTCTGATTTTGGGGTTTCTTTTTCTCTTCTGTGAAGGGCTGGGAAGGTGCCGTCATTGGTAGAGTGCTTGCCACATAAACATGAAGACATGAGTTTGGATCCCTAGCACCCACATTTAAAACAAACAAACAAAAAGCAGGCATGGCAGCACGTGTCTGTGATGCAGGGCTGGAGCATTAGAGAAAGCTGCTTCTCTCCTGTCTTCCTGGGGGCTCTCTGATGAAGCAGTCCAGCCAGATCATGAAGGGAGCCTGTCTGGAAACTAAGCTAGAGGGCAATTGGGGAAGATTCCCAATGCTGCTCTGTGAGCTCTCCACATAGGCATACCTACAACACACACACACACACACACACACACACACACACACACACACATACACACACACACACACACACACACACACACGAGTATAAATATAAACATACTATAGAGATGAAGATTAATAGTAAAAGTCATCTGAAAGAATTTAAACTTGTTTCACATGGGTAAAAGATAGGGTGGCCGGTAAAAGTAACTTATTTTCCTGTAGTATTGTAGTCTCGGAGGTTTGCTGATTTCATCTGCAAATCTAGGCCTAGTCCTGAAAGCTTCTACCTTCCAAACAAACTAATCTAGGCCTAGAATGTTTGTAGTCTCTAAGATTCTATCTAGCATCTAGCCTCTCTGTGTCTCTGTGTCTCTCCATCTCTCTCTCTCTCTCTCTCTCTCTCTCTCTCTCTCTCTCTCTCTCTATCTAATTTCTCTGCTTGGCCTCATACTAACTTTGGCAATTTGTTGTAAATTTCTGGCTCCTTCTTATTCTCTGGCTCGTTCTGTCTTCAACCTGTCTCAGTAAGACTGTCTCCTTCCTTTCTCTCTCTGTGCTTTCTCTCTGTGCTGCCCTCTTGAGGAGCTTCCCTTTCCTCTCTCTCCTCCTGGGAGTTGGGTGCATCCTTTCTCTGATTCCTTCATTCCTTCAGTCAAATCTTTTTCTGATTCATCACTTTGTCTGCCCCTGAATCAGACCTCACTCTCCTTCTACAAACTACCTTTACCTCCGTTGTTTGGGATTAAAGGTATATACTAAGGGTGTGTCTGTATTCCAGCCAGAAGGATTAAAGATGTGTGCTAAGGGTTGACCCACTCCCAACTAGAAACACATTTTTTCAATAAATAACACAATCTGGGTATTCACAGTACAACAGTTTTAATAAGAAGCCCTATAGAATACTTGACTCCTTGATTCCATGATTTTAATAAAGATAAAAAAACATAAAGAAACTAAAAGGCAGGGACCCTAGCAGTTCGCCTGAGGAGCAACCAAGAGAGCTGGCTCGGCAGTGCAAGGTGCTTCTGCTCACACTGCAGCACCAGATAGCCTGGGCCTCTTCTTCCATCCTCATGATTCTCAGAAAACAACCTGGAGGGTCTCCTATTACAGTAGCTGTGCCACTGACACCCAGAGTCAGCACAAACCCGGAAAGCTTAGGACTCTGCCTCAGGAAGTGGCCCCGATCTCAGATGAAACTCCTAAATTCAGTCACTATTGTGTAACTTTTCATGAGGAAATATGAACCAAAGTCTATTCACCTTAGATCTGGCTCTGACAGCAGACCAAAGATTCTCCCCGGGTCCAACTCAGAGGAAGTCTAACTTCTCTGAGGTTACTTCCAGGATCGTGGGTCAGGGGATCTTACTGTAGTGTGATTCAAAAGTGGCCCCCATCACCAACATTCCCACCTGGGCCTGTGGACATTTCCAGGAGCCACGCCCACACAGCTTCTTGCTCGGTTTGTAGATGGTTACTTAGAAGCATCTCCAAGGCAACTGTTACTTCTTTTATAACCTTGGGGAAGGGCACTGAAGCCCAAGCCTTCAGGTGAGTTAGCTTCCTGACTCTTCTGGGTGTCCCTCTCTGCCTCACACCCCCAAGGGGAAAATGTTTCAATTTGGGGAAAATCATTATGCAACCACACCCTTCTCAGCATCCAACTTGGCCTCAAGTCAAGGGCCCAAAACTCTCTCTTTGGTTCCAGAATTTGCTAGAAAAGTTGAAAAAACTTAAGCAAATACTTTCCTGGCTTTTTTTGTTTTAATGCAAAGTACTTCTCAGAAAGAGCCATGTGGACAAACCTATCTGTATCTAACACATTGTACTGCATAGATTCCATTACCATCTAATCAAACAACTTCATTTAATAGAAAAAGAAAGGCTCTCCCATCTATTTAATGAAGTCTTAAAATTCTGAAACTACGTAAGAACAACATGCAAAAAAATGTGTAAGTGAATTGATGGAAGAACTTAAAATAAAAATCTTGTATGAAATACATAAGGAAAAAGCTCAAGATAGAGAATACCCAAGACAGCCAGGTGTAGGGGCACGTGCCTGGAATCTATCACTAGGGGTGGGGGTTAGGGCAAAGGGGTCACAAGTTCAAGACCAGTTTCAGCTGAACTACAGGACTGTCTCAAAAAATAAGAGGTAAAATACAGAAAAAATCAAAATACTATCCATGGGAAAGGGAAAGACTTTCTCCAGCTCTCTTTCAGAGACTTTTTTTTTTTTTTTTTTTTTTTTGTAACACGGCTGCTGGCAAGAGGCTCGTGTTGTCAGCCATGCTTCTGTAGTCCTGGAGACTCACTGGATTATAAAGGGGACCATTCAAGCAAAAGGGACTAGTTAGCCAGGCAGGAAGAAGGGGGTCAGTAGGAGTGAGGGTGTGGGAGAGTAGTAAGGGCAAATATGACCAAAACACGTTATAAACATACATGAAAGTGTCAGGATGGAACTTAGCATTATATATAATTAACATCTTCTAATAAAAATATTTTCAAGCAATATCCAAGGTAATTTGAAAGAAATGAGAGGTCATAACTTGCTCTATCAATTTTTAAAGCTTATTTTAGGGAGGGTAACTGGGGTGAAAATGATCCAAATACCTCATATGCATGAGTCAAGTTTTGGAGGAATACAAAAGTTAAGTCTTAGAAGCTCATTTAAGGATGTGGGAATGGGGTTGAGGGACAGGCTAACGGCTAGAGAGATGCTGCAGAATGAGGCAGCATCATACACCAAGGCCGCAGGCATGGACGGCCTGTTGAGCTGATGGTGAAAAAGCCTTGCTTGCCCGTCTTTTTACCCGGATCACATTCCTGATTGATGCCTACCCAAATACAGATGCTAAATTGTCTAAGAGGCAACTATGGAAAACAAATCTTTAAAATCATGTAAGAAAATATTACTTTGTCATAGGATCTCTTAAGTGGTATATTTTTGCCTGGGCTGTTTCGGACCTGAGGTCCTGGAAGACCATAGACTCATTGGAATTATGAGCCGCCATAACTTGTCCAGCTTAAGCCGGTGTGGTGTGTTTGGCTTGCAGGAATGTGTGTATGGTGCACACATATGGATGCATGTCCACCGTGCAGCTGGCAGTCTGCCTCAGTTGATCGCTGCCTGATTTTTTTTTTTTTTTTTTTTTTTTTTGGAACAGAGTCCCGCATTGAGCCTGGAGTTCACCTTCTTGTATCGCTGGCTAGCTTCAAGAGTCTATCCTGTGAGCAGAGTGGTTGCAGACACATGTCATCCTGTTCAGCTTTTGATGTGTGTGCTGGATAGGCAATCCTGTGTCCTCCTGTTTGCTCAGTGTCTTAGTCAGGGTTTCTATTCCTGCACAAACATCATGACCAAGAAGCAAGTTGGGGAGGAAAGGGTTTATTGAGCTTACACTTCCACGTTGCAGTTCATCACTAAAGGAAGTCAGGACTGGAACTCAAGCAGGTCAGGAAGCAGGAGCTGATGCAGAGGCCATGGAGAGATGTTTCTTACTGGCTTGCTTCCCATGGCTTGCTCAGCCTGATCTCTTATAAAACCCAAGAGCACCAGCCCAAAGGTGGAACCACCCACAAGGGGCCCTCCCCACTTGATCACTAATTGAGAAAATGCCCCACAGTTGGATCTCATGGAGGCACTTCCCCAACTGAAGCTCCTTTCTCTGTGATAACTACAGCCTGTGTCAAGTTGACACACAAAACTAGCCAGTACACTCAGCAAGCATTTTACCAGCTGTCCCATCTCCCTAGCCCTGTTTAAAAAAAAAAAAAAAAAAAAAAAAAAAAAAAAAAAAAAAACTAAACAAAAGTCTAAAAGCCACAAGCAAACTAGTTCAAGTAAATATTGATAAATTTTACTACCCTGAAATGTAAAGCATAAACCATCACATAAAATTTAAAAATACCTCCAGCCTGGAAGAAGATATCTGTGGTGATAACGCTAACAAAAACATAGATGTGGGAAATATAAAATACCAAAAAATTGGCTTTGAAAAATATCTAGCAAAAAATCAAAAAAATAATATAAAGAGAAGAAAAAAATAAAACCATCACGTACCAGGACCAGAAAGATGGATTATCAGGTTGTAAATTCTTGCTGCACAATTTTGACGAGCAGAAATCAGAGCTCAGCACCTGACCTAACAAGGTGGGTATTCCACTTGTGCCTGTAATTGCAAGTGCGCAGAGACAGGAGGATTTCTCTGGATGGTTGGCTTCCAACCTGGCTGAGAAAGCAAGAGCCCCAGTCGGGGAGAGAGAGAGAGACCCCATCTCAAAGGCAGAAAGTGATAGAGAAGGACTCTTGGCATATTCCTTTAGACTCCACAATCACACAGAGCCATGTATTGGCACATACATACGAGATTATACTCACACCGACACATGATAATTAATTTTTAAATTATACATGAGGAAACAAGAACGGCTGTTAAGCCTATGAATCAGTTTTTTCTCTTCCCAGTCACTGGACAAGTACAAATGACGACAGTGACATCCCCATGTCAGACTGATGAGAGTTTCGGTGGGTTGGTGATTCCAGGCATCAGCGAGAATGGAACAACAACAGCTTAAACACTGCGGGTGGGACAGTGGGTTTGAACGGCCACTTTGGAAGGTGATTTATTAGCGTCCGTGGAGCTGAGCGTGAGAACACACACCACCCAGCAGCGGCACTTCTAGATAAACACCCTCAGTTGTGAAGCAGGCCACGTTAGCTCTTCCGCCGCGCTCTCTTGGCCTTTCTAGAGAAGGCAAAGAAAATCCCAGTTTGTTAAATCCAAAATTCATCAAGGTAGGGGGTAGGTCACAGTATTTCTTTTTCTTTTTTAATTGGACATTTTCTTTATTTACATTTCAAATTGTATCCCCTTTCCAGGTCTCCCCTCCAGAAACCCCCTGTCCCATCGCCCTCCCCACCCCCCCCCCGCCTCTATGATGGTGCTCCACTACCATCCCACCCACCCCTGCCTTCCTGCCCTACACTGGGGCATAGAGCTCCCTCAGGCCCAAAGGCGGCTCCTCCCACTTTCCACAAGGCCATCCTCTGCCACAAACACTGCCATGGGCCCCTCCATGTGTACTCTTCGGTTGGTGATCCAGTCCCCAGGAACTCCAGGGCGTCTGGCCTGTTGACACTGTTGCTACCCACACAGGGCTGTAAACCCCTTCAGCTCCTTCAGTCCATTAACCAATTCCTCCATCAGGGGACCCAACCCCCACCCTGTGCATGCTCAGTCCAATGGTCGGCTACGAGCACCGCCTCTGTATTTGTCCGGTTCTGGCAGAGCCTTTCAGAAGACAGCCGTATCAGGCTTCTATCAGTAAGCACTTCCCAGCATCCGCAATATCGTCTGGGTTTGGTGATTGTTTATGGGATGAATTCCCAGGTGGGATGGCCTTTCTGCAGTCTCTGCTCCATGCTTTGTCTCCATCTTTCCTCCTGTGAGTATTTTGCTCCCCCTTCTAAAAAGCACTGAAGCATCCACATTTTGGTCTTTCTTCTTCTTGAGCTTCATGTGGTCTGTGAATTGTATCTTGGGTATTCCAAGCTTTTGGGATAATATTCACTTCTCAGTGAGTGCATACCATGTGTGTTCTTTTGTGACTGGGTTACCCCTCTCAGGATGATATTTTTAAGTTTTTCTTATATAAATAAAAAAATTAAACTTCCCTAGAATTGTGTCATTGACTTATATGAGAAGCAATTGTGTTTTAAACAGCATTGTAACAATCGTTTACTAACATTGTAACAACCATTTTCTAACCAAACACAAATTTCATTGCAGTAGGAACATACAGTTGGAGCCAGCAAGATGACTCAGTGGGTAAAAGCACTTGCAACCAAATCTGATGACTTAAATTCAATTCCTGGGACCTCCTACAAGGCATGCTGCTGTGCATGTGTATACACACACACACACACACACACACACACACACTCACACACACAAAATGTGGAAAAAATAAAAGCCATATTGTCAATAATATCAATAAACATATAAGTCATCTTTGAGTTCTACTATATTTACAAAAATGTTGCAAATTCGTAATAGGGTCTGCAAGATCCTCTCCCTCCAACCTCACATTGGCCCACTCCCCATTCCTGCCTTAAGGAGCATCACCTAACTCCAGGCCTGACCAGTAAACTCCAGCAAGGGCTTTCATGGTCCCTTCTGCTGGGCAGCTTTCTTCCCTCAGCCTCTGTCTTGCTAATTCTCCCTCTGCTGGACAGCTCTCCCTCCAGCCTCTGTCTTATGAACTCATCACACCCACTTCCAAGTAGCATTTCCTGGCAAACTGTTAAGTACTTGACAAATATTATTTTGTCAGATATAGACTGCTGAACTCCTCAGACGATTTGTCGTGTTCTCCTCCTCTTCAGGACTTGAATGAGCTAGGATGATGTGCAGACGCTGACCATGAACAAGTCGCTGCACATAGTCCCAAGGGGACTGGCAATGGGAAGGCAGAGAGCACGGGCTGCTATCAGGATGCCAGTAGGAACAGGCACGGGATCATTACTGTGTGCCACCTCTGAGCAAATGTTCATCGCCCAAAAGCACGAGATGCGTGAAACATGTGTGCTGCCAAGGCAAGACAGGCACGGGGTGTTCCCTTTACAACACGAGTCCTTTGCTTAGCTCTGCAGCCAATGGCAAATATGTTATATTTTTAAAAAAATGATCCACTAGTAGGCGGGGGGCGGCGGCGGCGGCGGCGGCGGTAGCAGTGGCTGCTCCAGCTGAAGGGCCATCAGCAGTGGAACCAAGGCGACACAGGGTCCAGTTAGGCCCTGCGCCCACGACCACTGACCTTCGCTGACCAGCCGGGCGGCAAGCAACTGCGGTTCTGCGGAGCCTTTCGCTGCACGGAAGCCACTTCAGAACTCGGCTGCCCGCCAGTCAGGAGAGACTCACCGCCATCTTGATCCCGGGCTCCAGAGATCGGTCAGACTGAGGTACACAAACATAATCCTAGGCCCAACACCGCAGGGGTCTGAGCCAGACGGGCGTTGGCCTGCACCCAGGCCCTGGGCTGTTCGAGTGGCCATCGGGGCGCCAACCCAGCCAGGAGTTTTTTTTTTTGCCCCGGCCAGTGCACGCGCCGCCATTTTGCCTACAGGAGCCAGAGTGCTCGGGAGGGCAGAGACTGCTAACAAGCGTAGCCTGAGGCTAACAAAACGGGGGTCTAGGCCCCAAAAGGCACAGGACTGACCCCAAGAACTGGGCGGCTTGGTGGGCCATCTGTGTGTCAACCAGCCCAGGAGGTTATTAGCACAACAGACTCTCCCGGTGCTTTCGCGGAGCGCGGACGCGCACGCCCGCCATCCGGGTCACCTGGCGGACCCAAATAACAGACATAGCCCTAGGGGAACTTTGCTCGGACCTTGGCCTCCCAGGCGTTTGCCTGGACTCAGGGCCCAGGCGACAAGGCTAACCTAGTGTGCGCCAGCCCGGTTGGGGAAATCGGCTGCCCAGCGGAGTGAGCGGAGCACAGGGGAGGTCACAGCAACATTCACCTTCGGAGCTCCCTGGGGGTGCACACGGGTTCCACCTGGTCCACAGACACAATCTGGGGCAAGGCCTCAGGCAGAAGCCCCCAGCTCAAATCTCTCCGCTTCAGATCAGCCTGGGTGGCCGCCACATCTCCAGGTCCCTCAAGAGGCTAGTGGGGGCTTCCGGGCGGCCAGCTGGGAAAAGTCGGTGTGCTCCGATAAATCCTGCGGGCCCCAGCGGGAGCCTTCAGGTGCCTGCTTTGGGATCTGAACAGCCTGGAAAACAGCACCCTGTCTATAGGCAGTGCAGAGTGTAAGCTGTGCACCAGAGGCCAACGGGGAAGGGGCAGCTTGCACTGGTGAGTCCAGCACTGACAAGACCAAGTAACACCAGTGAGAGCTAGATGGCAAAAGGCAAACGCAGAAACGTCACTAACAGAAATCAAGGCAATATGGCAACATCTGAACCAAATTCTCCTCTACCAGCAAGTCCTGGATACCCCATCACACCAGTAAAACAAGATTTGGATTTAAAATCACTGGTCATGATGCTGGTACAGGAACACATGAAGGTCATTGAGGAGAAAATGGATCAAAAGTTAGAAGCCCTTGCAAGGGAAACACAAAAATCATTGAAAGAAATCCAGGAGAATACAAAAGCCAACAAGGAGGAAATGCAAAAAACACTTAAAGAAATACAGGAGAACTTTGCTCAACAGGCTGAGGTCATGAAAGACGAAACACAAAAATCTCTTAAAGAAATACAGGAGAACTTTGGTCAACAGGCTGAGCTCATGAAAGAGGAAACACAAAAATCTCTTAAAGAATTACAGGAAAACACAAACATGCAAGGGAAGGAGCTAAGCAAAACCATCCAGGATCTAAAATCAGAAGTAGAAACAACTAAGAAAACTCAAAGGGAGACAACTTTGGAGATAGAAAGCCTTGGGAAGAAATCAGGGGACAGAGATGCAAATATCAACAACAGAATACAAGAGATAGAAGAAAGAATCTCAGATGCTGAAGATTCCATAGAAGCCATGGACTCAACAGTTAAAGAAAATGCAAAGTGCAAAAAGCTTGTAACCCAAAATATCCAGGAAATCCAGGACACAATGAGAAGACCAAACCTAAGGATTATAGGCATAGATGAGAGTGAAGATTTACAACTTAAAGGGCCAGCAAATATCTTCAATAAAATTATGGAAGAAAACTTCCCTAACCTAAAGAGAGAGATGCCCATGAATATACAAGAAGCCTACAGAACTCCAAACAGACTGGACCAGAACAGAAATACTTCCCGTCACATAATAATCAAAACACCAAATGTTCTAAACAAAGAAAGAATACTAAAGGCAGTAAGAGAAAAAGGCCAAGTAACATATAAAGGAAGACCTATCAGAATCACAGCAGACTTTTCACCTGAGACTATGAAGGCTAGAAGGTCCTGGGC
The DNA here is from genome assembly GCF_947179515.1 of Apodemus sylvaticus. Classification (NCBI taxonomy): domain Eukaryota; kingdom Metazoa; phylum Chordata; class Mammalia; order Rodentia; family Muridae; genus Apodemus; species Apodemus sylvaticus. The sequence continues at coordinate 112,136,735 of NC_067473.1, forward strand.
AGATCTCATGCAGACTCTAAGAGAACACAAATGCCAACCAAAACTACTATATCCAGCAAAACTCTCAATCACCATAGATGGAGAAACTAAGATATTTCACGACAAAACCAAGTTCACCCAATATCTATCCACAAACCCAGCCCTAAAAAGGATAATAGGAGGACAACACCAATACAAGGAGGGAAACTCCACCCTGAAAAAAGCAAGATAGTAACCTTTCATCAAACCCAAATAAGTTAAGCAATCAAATTTAAAAAATAACGTCAAAAATGATAGGAAGTAACAATCACTATTCCTTAATATCTCTTAACATCAATGGACTCAATGCCCCAATAAAAAGACACAGACTAACTGACTGGATACGTAAACAGGACCCTACATTTTGCTGCTTACAGGAAACACACCTAAGGGTCAAAGACAAACACTACCTTAGAGTAAAAGGCTGGAAGACAATTTTACAAGCAAATGGTCTCAGGAAACAAGCTGGAGTAGCCATTTTAATATCAGATAAAATTGACTTTCAACCCAAAGTCATCAAAAGAGACTCTGAGGGACACTTCTTGCTGGTCAAAGGAAAAATACAACAAGAAGAACTCTCAATCCTGAACATCTATGCTCCAAATGCAAGGGCACCCTCTTTCATAAAAGAAACTTTATTAAAACTCAAAGCACACATTGCACCTAACACAATAATTGTTGGTGACTTCAACACTGCACTTTCTTCAATGGACCGATCAGGAAAACAGAAACTAAACAAGGACACAATGAAACTAATTGAAGCTTTGGACCAATTAGATTTAACTGATATATATAGAACATTCTATCCTAAAACAAAAGAATATACCTTTTTTTCAGCACCTCATGGTACCTTCTCCAAAATCGACCATATAATTGGTCACAAGACAGACCTCAACAAATATAAAAAGATAGAACTAATCCCATGCCTCCTATCTGATCACTATGGAATAAAAGTGGTCTTCAATAGCAACAGAAACAACAGAAAACCCACAAACACGTGGAGATTGAACAATACTCTACTCAATGACACCTTGGTCAAGGAAGAAATAAAGAAAGAAATTAAAGACTTTTTAGAACACAATGAAAATGAAAACACAACATACCCAAATCTATGGGACACAATGAAAGCAGTGCTAAGAGGAAAACTCATAGCCCTGAGTGCCTCCAAAAAGAAAATGGAGAGAGCATACATTACCAACTTAATGACACACCTGAAAGCCCTAGAACAAAAAGAAGCTATTTCACCCAGGAGGAGTAGAAGGCAGGAAATCATCAAACTCAGGGCCGAAATCAATCAAGTAGAAACAAAGAGAACCATACAAAAAATCAACAAAACTAGGAGCTGGTTCTTTGAGAAAATCAACAAGATAGATAAACCCTTAGCCAGACTGACCAAAGGGCACAGAGAAAGTATCCAAATTAACAAACTTAGAAATGAAAAGGGAGACATAACAACGGAAACTGAGGAAATCCAAAAAATCATCAGATCCTACTACAAGAGCCTGTACTCAACACAACTGGAGAATCTGGAGGAAATGGACAATTTCCTTGACAGATACCAAATACCAAAATTAAATCAGGACCAACTAGACCATCTAAACAGTCCCATAAAGCCTAAAGAAATAGAAGGAGTCATAGAAAGTCTTCCAACCAAAAAAAGCACAGGACCAGATGGTTTCAGTGCAGAATTCTACCAGACCTTCAAAGAAGAGTTAACACCAATACTCTTCAAACTATTCCACAAAATAGAAACAGAAGGAACACTACCCAATTCCTTCTACGAAGCCACAATTACGCTGATACCAAAGCCACACAAAGATCCAACAAAGAAAGAGAACTTCAGACCAATTTCCCTTATGAACATCGATGCAAAAATACTCAACAAAATTCTTGCCAACCGAATCCAAGAACACATCAAAACGATCATCCACCATGATCAAGTAGGCTTTATCCCGGGAATGCAGGGTTGGTTCAATATACGGAAATCCATCAATACAATCCACTACATAAACAAACTCAAAGAACAAAACCACATGGTCATTTCATTGGATGCTGAAAAAGCATTTGACAAAATTCAGCATCCTTTCATGCTTAAAGTCTTGGAGAGAACAGGAATTCAAGGCCCATACCTAAACATAGTAAAAGCAATATACAGCAAACCGGTAGCCAGCATCAAACTAAACGGAGAGAAACTTGAAGCAATCCCACTGAAATCAGGGACCAGACAAGGCTGCCCCCTTTCTCCTTATCTTTTCAATATTGTACTTGAGGTACTAGCTCGGGCAATTCGACAACATAAGGAGGTCAAAGGGATACAAATTGGAAAGGAGGAAGTCAAACTATCATTATTTGCAGACGACATGATCGTCTACCTAAGTGACCCAAAGAACTCCACTAGAGAGCTCCTACAGCTGATAAACAACTTCAGCAAAGTGGCAGGTTACAAAATCAACTCAAGCAAATCAGTGGCCTTCCTATACTCAAAGGATAAGCAGGCTGAGAAAGAAATTAGGGAAATGACCCCCTTCACAATAGCCACAAACAGTATAAAGTATCTTGGGGTGACTCTTACCAAACATGCGAAAGATCTGTATGGCAAGAACTTCAAGACTCTGAAGAAGGAAATGGAAGAAGACCTCAAAAAATGGGAAAACCTCCCATGCTCATGGATCGGTAGAATCAATATAGTTAAAATGGCCATTTTGCCTAAAGCACTATACAGATTCAATGCAATACCCATCAAAATCCCAACTCAATTCTTCACAGAGTTAGAAAGAGCAATTATCAAATTCATCTGGAACAACAAAAAACCCAGGATAGCTAAAACTATTCTCAGCAACAAAAGAAAATCTGGGGGAATCAGTATCCCTGACCTCAAGCAATACTACAGAGCAATAGTGTTAAAAACTGCATGGTATTGGTACAGTGACAGGCAGGAAGATCAATGGAACAGGATTGAAGATCCAGAAATGAACCCACACACCTATGGCCACTTGATCCTCGACAAAGAGGCTGAAAACATCCAATGGAAAAAAGATAGCCTTTTCAACAAATGGTGCTGGTTCAACTGGAGGTCAGCATGCAGAAGAATGCGAATTGATCCATCCTTGTCTCCTTGTACTAAGCTCAAATCCAAATGGATCAAGGACCTCCACATAAAGCCAGACACTCTGAAGCTAATAGAAAAGAAACTGGGGAAGACCCTTGAGGACATCGGTACAGGGAGAAAGTTTCTGAACAGAACACCAATAGCGTATGCTCTAAGAGCAAGAATTGACAAATGGGACCTCATAAGGTTACAGAGTTTCTGTAAGGCAAAGGACACCATCAAGAGGACAGATCGGCAACCAACAAATTGGGAAAAGATCTTCACCAATCCTACATCAGATAGAGGGCTAATATCCAATATATATAAAGAACTCAAGAAGTTAGACTCCAGAAAACCGAACAACCCTATTAAAAAATGGGGTACAGAGTTAAACAAAGAATTCTCACCTGAAGAACTTCGGATGGCGGAGAAGCATCTTAAAAAATGCTCCACTTCATTAGTCATTAGGGAAATGCAAATCAAAACAACCCTAAGATTTCATCTTACACCAGTCAGAATGGCTAAGATTAAAAATTCAGGAGACAGCAGGTGTTGGAGAGGGTGCGGAGAAAGAGGAACACTCCTCCACTGCTGGTGGGGTTGCAAATTGGTACAACCACTCTGGAAAGCAGTCTGGCGGTTCCTCCGAAAACTGGGCACCTCACTTCCAGAAGATCCTGCTATACCACTCCTGGGCATATACCCAGAGGATTCCCCACCATGTAATAAGGATACATGCTCTACTATGTTCATAGCAGCCCTATTTATAATTGCCAGATGCTGGAAAGAACCCAGGTATCCCTCAACAGAAGAGTGGATACAAAAAATGTGGTATATCTACACAATGGAGTACTATTCAGCCATTAGAAACAATGAATTCATGAAATTCTTAGGCAAATGGATGGAGCTAGAGAACATCATACTAAGTGAGGTAACCCAGACTCAAAAGGTGAATCATGGTATGCACTCACTAATAAGTGGTTATTAACCTAGAAAACTGGAATACCCAAAACATAATCCACACATCAAATGAGATACAAGAAGAAAGCAGGAGTGGTCCCTGGTTCTGGAAAGACTCAGTGAAACAGTATTTGGCAAAACCAGAACGGGGAACTGGGAAGGGGTGGGAGGGAGGACAGGGGAAGAGAAGGGGGCTTACGGGACTTTCGGGGAGTGGGGGGGGCGCTAGAAAAGGGGAAATCATTTGAAATGTAAATAAATTATATCAAATAAAAAAAAAAGACAAAAAAAAAAATGATCCACAAGCAAAAAAAAAAAAAAAAAAAAAAAACCAGACATGATTTGGATCATCTTTAGGGACTTGGCTGCCCGGTGCTAACAAGGCACAGTCAGAATGTCTGGGCAAGGTGCCTAGGAGGCTGAGACAGTCTCACGCCTCTGAGACCAGTCACCTTTGCATTCCTCTCTGACTGCTTGGCCAAGAGCAGAGCCCTGAGGCTCAGGACAATGTCACCATGTGTGCTTGTCAGCCTGCTGCTCCTGGCGAGCTGCAAAGGACTTGTGCCAGAGAGCATTTTGGGTGGTTTCTCTGTTCTTTGTTCCCAGGCTCTTTAGAAGCCAGGATCTAAGAACCCAGCTGGGTTTACAGTGACAGGTAAAAGATAAGTCATTCCAGTGATCCAGATCCCAGTCCCCTGGGTGGCTAGGACAAGCTTCAGTGATCTGCGTGTTTCACTGTGCCATGTCAGCCCTCCTCAAAGCAGGCTTCATGCAGCCTGGGCATCAAGAACTGACACCTCCAGGCAGAACTGGTTTTAGGTGAGGCTAGCTAGATGGACATTTGTTATGCATGTCTGCAGACAAAATGTATGGTGCCTAGGCTGGTCGTTGTTCCCTTCTGAAAGCAGAAGCCTACTTGAGCTACTTGATACTGATTGTCAACTGCACAGGATCTAGAATCACCTAGAAGAAAACGCTGGACAGATCTGTAGGGAATTTTCTAGATTGTGTTAACTGAGGTAGGAAGGCACACACTAAGTGCAGACCACACCATCCCATGGACCCAGACCCCTGATTGCATGAAAAGACAGCACCATTCACCGCCTGCTTGCTGGCTGCAAAGGCAGTGTGGCCACAACCTTGCATTCTCACCACCATGCCTTCCGCACATGATAGACTGAACCCTGAACCAGGAACCAAAGCTAACCCTTCCTGACTCAAGTCATTTTGGTATGTATTTTGTCACAGCGATGAGAAGAGCCAACTAACATATATCTCTCCTCCTGTGTGGCCAGAGCCACAGGGCATGGCTGAGTGTTTGGAAGACTTCAATCCTGCAGCAGGAAGAGCATCCACTTATAGATCCAGTACATCGGGAGAAATGGCGTGCCATGCCCCGACATGGAATCGCCACACGTATTGGAAAGGGTGTGTCTGCGTCCTGAAGAGCAGCAGAGAGCATCGAGGACAGGCACCAGGGGGTCTCGTAATTTGAATGAATCTATTTCAAAATCTTCCAGCCTCAAACCCTGGATGGGGCTTCATCCAGAGCTTCTTGACGCTGCTCACAGAGAAGTCTGTGTCCGGCTCCACCCTGAGCCTCTGGGACAGGCCACTGTAAAGATTGCCTGAGCCAGGCTGGAGGTCCGAGTTGTTTTAAAGGAGCAGACAAGAACTGAAGTGAGATGCTGCTGATTTCTTTATTACCAGGCTTCAGCTCCCCTGGAAAAAAAAAATCTGCTGCCTGCCATTTCCGAGTGCAGTGGAGTTAAACAGATCTAGAAATGGATTCAGCAAAATGAGAAAGTTCTTACAGAGCAGAGAAGTCCAAAGGCAGGGTCAATGGTGCCCCCGTGTGGGGAAATAATGTAAAGACAACAAACTGCCTTGATTGACCCAGCTGAGAATACATTCTTTAGTAGAGGAGAGGTGAGATACACTCCTACACTCCTACCCTCTGGGTACCAAGACACTTACAAAGCCAAATGCTACAAGAAGCACTGTACAAAGGACAACAATTCATTTTATCATATAGGATGCGAATTCACATTTACTTCAGTGGTGTAACCATTGTAATATCATACATATTGCACTAAACACACACAGACACACACACACAGAGAGACACACACACACAGTGCTCATGCAAGTAACTCTAATTATACTCCATTGGTCACAAAAAAAGCAAAAGAAACAAAAGGCCATGAAAATAGGAGGGGACTCAGTAAGAAGAGTTTCAACAGATGTGGGGAGGGAGAAAGGAGGGTAGGGGGGCATTGGAAAGCCACATTGTTTATGGGTGTGTATATGTTTGTGAAATGATCAAAGAATAAGACTTTTGGTCAAATGCACACTGGTCACTCTCGGACGCCCACTCACGCCCATCAGCAGGCTCTCCCTCTACCTTGCCCGTCTTGTCAGGATCCAGGAATGAGGGAAGTTCATCTTCCTTGCCACTGAAGGTGTGTGTCAACGTTCACAAAGCAAACAGATCTCCACAATGATGCCTTTGCGTGGCCTGTATACCAATCAGAGCTATAGCAACTAAGTCTATAATTGTGTGTTAGCCGTTTCGCTGAGTAGCATTCTGCAGACTGCAACGTTCACTCGCTCGCTCACTGATAATGTTTCTATTGTTTTCAGTTGTCTAAAGTGAAGCTGGCATTAATGTGTCTTGTAAAACACTTGGCAAGAAGCAGCTAGATTGTATGCTTTGTGTGTTTATTTTTTAAGTAAAATGTGTGTTTAACCTTTTTTTGTTTTGTTTTGTTTCTAAATATCTGGGCTGGTGAGAAGACTGAGCAGGTGAATCCTTGCTGGGGAAGGCTGAGCACCTGTGCTCCACCCCACCCCACCCCCGGGGCCCACATAGAGGTAGAAGGAGAGAACTGGCTCCGTGAAATTGTTTTCTGTCCTCCACATCCATATACACACCATGCACACGCATGCACATCATGCACACACAATAGCAGCAATTTGTAATTGTATTAGGTTTTACCTACTTGCTTTAAGTGTCTGGGTGTGAGTATGTGGGGCAGGCACACCATGGTGTACATATGGTGCATACAGAGGTCAGAGGACAAGTTTCAGGCATTGGGTCTCTTCTTCTACCATGTGGATCAAACTCTGCCCCCTCAGACTCAGGGGTGGTACTCACTGAGCCACCTTTTTCCCTTTGAGACAGGGTCTCACTGTGTAGCCCAGGCTGGCCTGGAACTCACCATGTAGACCAGGCTGGCCTTGAACTCACAGAGATCCACCTGTCTCTGCCTCCCAAATGCTTAGATGAAAGACATGTGCCATAAAATAATGATTTTATCATTATTGTTATTGTTGTTAATATATCTAAACTTGAAGACTTCTCTACAAAACCAAACAACTTATTTTTTAAAACACAGACAGGAGAAAGCAGAACGTCTAATTGTTAATTGGAAAAGCTACATTTCCCATCACTTCACAAAACAAAGGTAAACTTTAAAGAGCCATGCCTCGCTATATCTCTCCTGGGTATTCCTTAATTCCACTGAGCCCAAAGGCAAAATCATTCCCAGGGAAGATTGACAGTTCCTCAAGCCCCCTGATTTGGCTTTGTTCTGACTGGGCAGCAACAGTGCCCGAGTCTTTGGGACGCCCATCAGATCTTTGCTCTATGCCCTGAACATGGAATACTTTACTTGCAGCACAAGTAAGAGGGGCTCTCTGGGAAGAAGCAAGATCGAGAAGGAAGCAGGAGGGGCCTGACCTCCCACAGATCTAGAGTCTCAGCCTGTTCTCGGCCACTCATTAGCCCATGACTTATAGCAGGCCTTGTCAAATACGTGGGGTAATGGTGTCTACAACACCAGGCAAGAAGTAAAACCTACAAAGCCAGGCTTTTCTCCTGGAGGGCAGCGATGTTAAAGGATCACCAGCACCCCAGTGTTCCAACTATGGGTGAGTAGGGCGTGGATCCGAGTATCTGCACACATGAGCATTTATAGGACAGAGGTCAACTCTGGGTGTCCTCCACCTTGTTTTTTTTAGTTTGAGGTCTTTCACTGGCCTGGGACTTGCCGAGCAGTCTATACTAGCTGGCCAGTGGGCTTCTGAGGTTCTGTTTGCATCTGCACACACACCCAATGCTGGGACTCCAAGTGTACACACCACACTTAGCTTCTTACATGGGCGTGGGGAATCCAAGCCCAGCCCTCATGCTTGCAGGGCTAGCTCTTTATCAGCCGAGCCAACTCCCCAGACCCCACCGCTCCATTCTCTACCCAGTTTCACTCTTGTTCCTGCTAAGTTTGTTCTTGCTACTGCCATGGATTCCTTCTTCCTGGCCTCTGTGCTCTGGCTGGGAACTTCTCCAAATCTCTCTTCCCTCCTCTCTTTTTCCAAACAGGCTGAGCAGCTGCTGATTGTAAACATAAAACCTACCCTTGCCCTGTCTAAAGTTCCACAGCCATGAACGCACCAAATTGATGCTTTTTCTCCTACTCGTTATGACCAAAGCCGTGCTACAAAGAAGCCCATAGCCACATGTGTCTGGGTCATTTCCATCTGTGGGATGCAGCTTTGCAGTTGACTTGATGTTTCAAGCTAACCAACTAAAAGTATGTTCATTAAAATAAAAATAAGGAGGACATGATGTTGGGGGGGCAGGAGATAGAAGGCATTGAGGGAACAGTTGGAGGAAAGTTTTAATGTATGAGCATGATTAATATACATGGTATAAATGTATGAAACACACAGAATAAAGATATATTATTTAAAAAGAAATAACAAGAACCTATTTATCCTAAAATGGATATTCTCTCCCACTCTCCCCCACATGCCTTCTGTGTATAACATTACCTCCTACTTCAAGAGGAAGCATTAAAATAGAGCCCATGACAAAACAATTCTCTCTCCTTGATGGCCGGCCAACCAAGTATTTATACTAACATTGTCTTATAATAGCTCTCTCTCTCTCTCTCTCTCTCTCTCTCTCTCTCTCTCTCTCTCTCTCTCTCTCTCACCTTTCCCCTCACCTCCTCAGATGTATTTGAACTTCTTGTTTCTGTTTGTTCCCTTTTAATTTGGATGTGGTCCTGGGGAGAAAACCTGGGCCTTCCTTATGCCAGACTAGCATTCGAGCACAGAGTTATACCTCCAGGCCTTACTTTTCTTGAATCCTGGTCTCAACATGGCTATGAGACCCTAAGCTGGAACTTTCTATGTGGCTAAAGTTGCCTATGAGTTTACAGTCCTCCTGCCTCTTGTCTCCTGATAAGATTACAGACACAAGACACTCTGCTAAATATTTTTCAAATAAAATGATGGTACTATGGCCTTGTGGACTTGGTTTCTATTAAATTATCACTTAATACAGTTGTAATCTCTATGTTTGAGGCATCCACTGCATTTGGTTGTTTCGTTGCTGATGAACGTCATGATCAAGAACAGCTTTTATTTTGGCTTCTGGTTCCAGAGGGTTTGTCTTCATGTGCTTTCTGTTGCTGTGATCAAATGTCAGGACCAAAAGAAACTCAGGAGGAAAGGGCTTATTTTCTCTTATGCATTGTAGTTTATTACCCAGCAAAGTAGGGAGCAGGAACCTAGAAGCAGGAACTGGTGCAGAGGCTGTGGACGAGTGCTATTTACTGGCTTTCTCCTCGTGGCTTGCTCAGCCTGCTTTCTTTTTTTTTTTTTTTTTTTTTTTTTTTTTTTTTTTTTTTAACCATTTCCCTGGACTGAGCCATGTAATAAAATAAAGAAATGAAAGTGGGTTTCCTGACTCAGAATGTAATTTTTTTTATTCGATATTTTTTTTATTTACATCCCTCGTTGTGTTCATAAAAAGAGAAAGAGGTTTAGAGAATGTGAGAATAGCATACCTTCTTCCCCCCCACCCAGAGGGACTAGACACACAGAGACATGGTATAGAGTAGAGTTTATTCAGGGCAGAGGATGGGAGTTAATGGGGTAATGGAGGCAGAGAGAGGGAGAGAGTAGAGAAATGGAGGCTGGCCATGACCACGTGGAGAGAGGGAGAAGGGGAGGAGAGCCAAAGAGGGGCAAGAGGAGTAAGATATGAAGAGAGGCAAGAAGAATAAGAGAGGTAAGAGAGAGGAGGGGCCTAACACCCTCTTTTATAGGCCAGGCCTACCTGGCTGTTGCCAGGCAACTGTGGGGCGGGGCATACCTGGCTGTTGCCAGGTAATTGTTGGATGGAGCTTAGACAGAATCCTAACATCCTTCCATCCCACAGACTACTACACTGCACACCACCATTGAACCACTTGTGATGAGGGAGAACACATACCACTCAGAACTATGGAATGTCATTGCAGAAAGACATCAGCACACACAGGGTCTGTCTTGGATGACTGACAGAGGTCAGTGGGGCTTTGCTGTGGAGCTGGTGTTGTCAAGAAGCAGAAGTAGTTCTATCGAGGAGTGTCTTATTAAGTCTCATCTTGAAGAAGAGCAAATCAAAGCTAACACTGCAGCTGAAAGAGAGCATCAATTGTTCCAGCTATTTGGGATAAGGAGAACAGCAAGTCGCATTGTGCTTTGGACAGCTTTAATGGGCATGAGTTTAGAATGGGCTTAGTTTCAGACTTGATCCATTGTAGCCACCTTGTGTGATTCTGGTGATTGATGGAATCATTAGCATTTGGCAGAGGACATTATCCTAGCAAGAAGGCCAGGTCAGCCTTGAGCAGTAGGCTGTCTCCTAGTAATGTTAGACCATATCTGGGCACGAGGGACCACTTTTCACTTTCCAAGCCTTCTTCTATCCAAAGGAATCTGAGAAGCCAGCAAGATGACTCCGCCGGTAAAGGTTCCTGCCACCAAGCCTGATGACCTGAGTTCTCTCCCTGGAACCCACATGATGGAAGAAGAGAAATGACTTCTGCACATTGTTTTCTGACCTTCACATGCATGCCAAGGCACATGCAGACTTACATACACAAAAAATAAATACACATGTTAAAACAAAAATAATTACTGGGATGGAGGGATGGTTCTGTGCCTAAGAGCACTTACTGCTCTTGCAGACGAGCAGAATTTGGATCCCAACACCTACCTCAGGCAGCTCACAGCTGCCTGTAACTTTAGCTCCAGAGAACATTGTCTTAGGATTTCTATTCCTGCACAAACATCATGACCAAGAAGTAAGTTGGGGAGGAAAGGATTTATTCAGCTTACAGTTTCAAATTACTGTTTATCACCAAAGGACGTCAGGACTGGAACTCAAGCAGGTCAGGAAGCAGGAGCTGATGCAGAGGCGATGGAGGGATGTTACTTACTGGCTTGCTCAGCCTGCTCTCTTATAGAACCCAAGACTACCCGCAAAGAGATGGTACCACCCACAAGGGACCCTTTCACATTGATCACTTATTGAGAAAATGCCCCACAGCTGGATCTCATGGAGACACTTCCCCAACTGAAGCTCCTTTCTCTGTGATAACTCCAGCCTGTGTCAAGTTGACACACAAAACCAGCCAGTACAAACATAATACCCTTTTCTGGACTCCAAAGCCACCTGAATTCACATGAACAACAACAACAACAACAACAACACACACACACACACACACACAAATACATATTCATTAAAAATAAAAGTAAGCTGGGAATGATGACACAGGCCTTTAACCCCAGCACTTGGAAAGTGGGGGCAGGCAAGCCCCCTGAATTTGAGACTACTGCAACCTACAGAGCCTACAGAATGAGTTCCAGGACAGCCAGAGCTACACTGAGAAACCTGTTTCAAAATAACAGAAGAAAGAAGGAAAGAAGGAAGAAGGAAAAAAGGAAGGAAAGAAAGAAGGAAGGGGGAAGAAAGGAAGGAAGGAAAGAAGGAAGGAAGGAAGAAAAATAAATAAAAATAAGCTTTTTAAAAAATAAACAAGGAAGACCGAGTTTCAGTATTTCGCTGTTGATGGTCAGAACGAGAAGGGTCTGCAGAAGACAGTCTACAGCTAGATTCAGGGCCATGCCTTCTCCTCTGTCCTGGAATGAGTTGCTAGATTATCTGGCATGAATAGTGACTGGGCAATAACACTCAAGACTTGTGGATGTGGACTGAAAGAATCATCCAGCAGTTAATCACATGTACTGCTCTTCAGAAGCTCCCTTCCCAACTCCAGGGGATCCAACTAACCCAACCCCACCTGGACACACACACACACACACACTAGGGAGAGAGATATACTTAAAAGGAAGGTCTTTCCTAAGAGTATGTACAGGGTTTATTAGCCAACTCAAAGCAAACAACAAAACAAAACAAAACAAAACAAAACAAAACTACTACAGCTCAGGAAATATTATTCCCTCACCTTTATAATGTCTCAAGACAAGAGTGTAGAAAATAAAATCCATATAATGAAACCTGTCCCCAGATCCACCTGGTCTATTTTAGGCAGTCAGGTAGATTTTAATTGTAACTCAGGCATAGACTCCCGCAGTTGCCCTACAGCATAGAAGCACATCAAAATAAAGCTGTTGTAGCATAAGGTTTTCCTTGGCTTGTTCAGAATAACTCAGACACTATGTGACTATCCATGATAGCTACAGCATATGAATTTAAACTGGTTTATCAGGCATCTAGAGAATAATTTGTTATAATTGGTACATTTTTTTCTAGGTTTAAAAATAAGCCTTTGACAACATCTTCCTGTCTGTAAATCTGCCTCTGTGTGTGCTCACATGCGTGCATGCATTTGCTTGCTTGCTTCTTTACTACAGATGCTATAGCCCATGTAATATGCATAAAGAGGAAATTAATTTTTCCAACGGGGAATTTTTAGTTTCTGGGCATTCATTTCAAGGAGATACAATATGCTGATACTTTTTAAGATTTACTTTAATTATATGTATCCGTGTATGTCTGAACATAAGTATGTGAATGTGAGTTCTGGTACCCACAGAGGCCAGAAGAAGGCATCAGATCCCCTGATCTGTAGTTACAGGAGTTTGTGAGACAAGTAAAGTGGTTGCTGTGAACTGATTTGGAGCCTCTGCAAGAGTATCATGTACTCTTAACTATTGAGCCACCTCCCTGGTCCCTTTGTCTAAAAATTTTTTAAAACAAAATTAAAAAAATCTCTAACAATTACCCTGCATGTTACTGTTAAATGAGGATGAGGTAGAGAAGTGCAAGTCTGGTGTTCCAAAACAAATAGTCCTCTTGTAGGGACAGATTGTGGACCCAGCTGTACCACTCCTGGGCATATACCCAAAAGATGCTCCAACACAAAACAAGGACACAGGCTCCGCTATGTTCATAGCAGCCTTATTTATAATAGCCAGAAGCTGGAAAGAACCCAGATGTCTCTCAACAGAGGAAAGGATACAGAAAATGTGCTACATGTACACAATGGAGTACTACTCAGCAATTAAAAACAATGACTTCATGAAATTCAAAGGTAAATGAATGGAACTAGAAAATATCACCCTGAGTAAGGTAACCCAGTGACAAAAGAACACACATGGTATGCACTCACTGGAAAGTGGATATTAGAAAAAAAGCTCAGAATACCCACAATACAACTCACAGACCATATGAAGCTCAAGAAGAAGGAAGAACAAAGTGTGGATGCTTCAGTCCTACTTAGAAGGGGGAACAAAATAATCACAGGAAGCAGAGGGAGGGATCTGGGAAGGAAAGAGGAGGCAGAGGGAAAGGGGGGGGCAGGATCAGGTGTGGGAGGAGAGAGGGAGACGTACAGAGGCTCAGGAAATTGAACAGAGGTGTGTAGCAGTGGGGGATGGGGAACCTGGGGTAGCCACTAGAAAGTCCCAGATGCCAGGAAAGCAAGAGGCTTCCAGGACCCAATGGGGATGACATTACCTTAAATACCCAACAAAGGGGAGAAAGACCCTGTAGAGACCATATCCAGAGGTTAGGCACGGCTCCCGGTTGAGCAATGGGGCCACTGGCCAATCTCAAAAATATTAACTGTCTAAGAATTGCTCCTGTCTAAAGGAAATGCAGGGACAAAGAGTGGAGCAGAGACTGAAGGAAAGGCCATCCAGAAACTGCCCCACCTAGCGATTCATCCCCTCTGCAGACACCAAAACAATTGCTGATATCAAGAAGCACTTGCCAGATCCACTGAGAGGATCTGCCAGAGTCTGACAAATACAGATGGACATGCTCACAGTCAACCATCAGACTGAGCATAGGGATCCCAATGGAGGAGTTAGAGAAAAGACTGAAGGAGCTGAAGTGGTTTGCAACCCCATAGGAGGAACAACAATATCAACCAACCAGAACCCCCCCCCCCAAGAGTTCCCAGGGACTAAACCACCAACCAAAGAGTACATATTAGAAGAACCTATGGCTCCAGCTGCACATGTAGCAAAGGATGGCCTCATCTGGCATCAGTGGGAGGGGAGGCCCCTGGTCCTGTGGAGGTTCAATGCCCCACAATGTCCCAGCGCAGGGGAATGCTAGGGCAGTGAGGCAAGAGTGGATGGGTGTGTGGGGAAGGGAGCACTCTCATAGAAGCAGGGAGAGGGGGGGATGGGAAAAGGTGTTTGCAGAGAGGAAACTCGGAAGGGGGATAACATTTGAAATGTAAATGAATAAAATAACCAATAAAAAAAGAGTATAGTCTTATAGAGTTAATTTTGAGACAGTGTCAGGTACTCCAGGAAGGCCTCAAACTCATGGTGTAACCAGGAATTGTCTTGAACTCCTGATCCCACTCCTACCTTCCACTTCCTGGACTTTCAGGCATGTGCCTCCAGGCCTTGACAAAAGTTTGAGTATCCTTTAGTGTGGCAGGGAAGGTGGGTTCCTTTGAGGGCCCTAAAATTAAGTTCTTGTAAAGCCAATGGGTGTGACTACATCTCTGTGTGGATTGTCCAGGTTAAATTCTTCCTTAAGTCATTACAACATAACTCAAGGTTCACTTTCTTCTAAATAATTGACAGAATGGAATTTTTAAAAGGTCTTATATTTGACAATCTACCTCATGAAGAATTTGATGGAAGTTATTTGATTTTTGCTTTTGTTGGCATTTAGTCATTATACATTACAGGTTTCATTATGACTTTTTTTATACATGTATAAAAATGTATTTTGAATGTATTTAGCCTCCAACATATCCTTTCCTGTTTGCCCAACTTCTGTTGCCCCTTTCCCAAGCCCAACCAGGCTCCCCTTCCACTGCCACCTGTGTATCTCACCAAGCCTGACCAAAGCTGCCTACAGGAAGGAGTGAAAACACTTGACAAGCAGCTACATCACTGAAGAAAACGTTTCTTCCTCCCCTAACACCAATTAATTGTATTTATATCTTCAGGAAGGAATGTGGCCCTGTAACTTCTTCCCCCAGTGACAGACCGTTGAGTGCCCAGTCATGTACAGATCTTATGCTAACATTCACAGTAACTGAGAATGTGCCATCATGGCTGCCTTGCTGTGCTGGAATATGGCGCTCTCTTCCACTCCACTGTCTCTTATATCCCCTGAGGCAAGGAGTGGGAAATACAGATTTCTGTATTTATAAATACTATTTATAGTTCAGTTTTTTTTGTTTTTTTTTTACAGAGGAATCTTTCATTACCTTTTATTATTTTTTTATTATTCGATATAGTTCAGTTTTAACAGTCAGTTACTCATTTTTAATAAAATATATATAATAAGGTAAAAACAAAAACTAACACATCAGAATCAGAAAAAAACAAACATAAGAAAAAGAGGCCAAGAAAAGACACACAAAAGAGTCCAACTCATTCACACACTAAGAAATCCCATAAAAACACTAAACTGGAAGGCATAGTATAAAGGACAGTGCAGACCCATGCAGAACCTGTGCATGCTGCCACAGTCTCTGTAAATTCACATGTGCGCTAATCCTGTAAATTTAAGGGACCTTAATTTCTTGGGGTTTCACCCGCTATGGCTCTTAAAACTCATTCTGCCTCCTCTTCTGCAAGGTTCCCTGTGCCCTGAGGGGAAGGATTTGATGGAGACATCAAGTTTAGGGTTAGTGTCCCAGGGTCTCGCTCTCTCTGCATGATGTCTGGCTGTAGGTCTCTGTATTCATTCTCATCGCTGTAGCAGGAAGCTTCTCTGGTGGTTAAGGCATTGTCCTATGAAAATAGCAGAATGTCATTAGGAGTCATTTATTGCTAATTTGTATTTTAAAAACAGGATTGTTTGGTTTTCCTCTAGGTTCCAGAGCTATCTAGCCTCAGGTACTTGGTCATTCTCGTAGTGTCCAGCATGGGTCCCATCTCATGGAGTGGGCCTTAAATCAAATCAGACATTGGATAGTTACTCCTACAGGCTTTGCCCAACCATTGCCCTAGCACATCTTGCAGGCAGGACACCATTGTAGTTTAAAAGTCTTGTGGCTGGTGTATGTTTCTCTTTTGGTAGTATGCAGAGTACCTTTCTGTACCAAAAACACTAACTAGAACATAGGGGTGAAGACACAGTCAACGGGTGTTGTCCTCCATAATGAGGACCTGTCATCAGTTTTTAGAGAACTATGGTCTTGCCACCAGCCTGGGTAGTTGGGAAAACTCTTTAGCTAACAATGCAATTATAAGTAAGCCAACACTGAGCCTGAAAGCTTAATTTGGTGACAAGAGATGGCATGTTGGGTGTCTATCTCCCCTGTTATTTGACAATTTCATTTATGTCACCTTCATATATATGTATATTTTAGGAAACTTCTACTGTATTGTTTCCATATGACCCCACAAATGACCCTTCCATATTCCTGTATTCCCATCTGTGTTCCCCTCTCAGCTCCACTTCCCTTTTGATCCCCTGTTCCAGCACCCCCATCCACCATAACCATCTATCCTATATCCCATTCCTAGGGATATCTATCTGTTCCCCCTAGTCCCTTATTCTATTCCTAAGTTCTATAGTTCTGCACATTATAGCTTTGTTTGTTATCATCGCCTTAATAGCTAATAATCACAAAGAAAAGCAAATAGACATTTGCCTTTTTGGGTCTGGGATACTTCACACAGAATATTGGCTAGTTCCAACCACTTAACTCCAAATTTTGTTATTTCTTTTTTTTTCAAATAGCTGTGTAATATTCCATTGTGTAAGTAAATGTACCACATTTCTTTTATTCATTCATCTGTTGGGGGACATCTAGGTTGTTTCCAATTTCTGGCTATCATGAATAGAGCAGTAGTAGACATGGTTGAGCAAGTGTCCCTGCATAGGATGAAGAATCCTTAAGGGTATATGCCAAAGACAAGTAGACCTGTATCTTGAGTAGGTTGAGCTTCATCTTTCTGAGAAGCTGCCACATTGATTTCCATAGTGGCTATACAAGTTTGCATTCCCACAGCAGTGAATAAATGTTCCCTTTGCTCTACATCCTCACCAGCATGAGTAGTCACTTGATTTACTGACTTTAGCCATTCTGAGAAGTATAAGACAAAATATCAAAGTAGTTATGGTTTTAAATTTTATGATGACTTAAGCTCTCAACCTATGGGTCAAAATTGTTTTAAAGGTCAAATGACCTTTTCACAATAGTCACCTAAACTATGTGCATATTAAATTTATACAATTCATAACAATAGAAAATTACAGTTATGAAGTAACAGCAACAATAATGCCATGGTTTGGATTCTCCACAACATGAGGAACTGTATCAAGGAGTTGCAGTGTTAGGAAGGTTGAGAACCACTGCTTTAAGTATTTTTCAACCATTTGAGTTCCTTCTTTTGAAAATTCTTTATTAGCCGGGAAGTGGTGGCACACACCTTTAATCTCAGCACTTAGGAGGCAAAGGCAGGTGGATTTCTGAGTTTGAGGACAGCCTGGTCTACAGAGTGAGTTCCAGGACAGCCAGGACTACACTGAAAACCCTGTCTTGAAAAACCAAAAGAAAAATGAAAAAAAAAAGAAAAGAAAAGAAAATTCTTTATTTAGATCTGCATTACAAATTTAATTGGGTTGTTTTATTATGTAGTTGGTTTAGTTCTTTATATATTTTGGATATTATTCCTCCTTCAAACATGCAGTTGGTAAGAAATCATTTCACATTCTGCAGACTGCCACTTGTCTGCATGCTAGTGCCCTTTGTATGAAGAAGCTTTTCAGTTTTGTGAGGTCACTTTTATTAATTGTTTATCTTAGTACTAGTGGTATTCTATTCAGAAAGTCTTTTCCTGTACAATGATGTTCAACGACATTCCCCACTTTCCCTTTTACCAGATTCAGTGTATCTGGTTTTATGTTGAGGTCATTGATCTACTTGGGCTTGGGTTTTTCCGAACAATGATAAATCTGGACCCATTTGGATTCTTCTAGATTCAGCCATCCAGTTTGACTAGCACTGTTTATTGAGGATGCTTGCTTCCCACTGTGTTTCTGGCTTTTTTTAAATCAAAACTCAGTGATCCAAAAATGTATGGGTTTATATCTGGGTCTTCAATTTGATTTCTTTAATCAACATGTCATTTTATGACAATATCATGGAAGTCACTATATGCAGGTACTGTATAGGTCTGTAGTATACTTGAAGTCAAGTGATAGCTCCAGCAGTTCTTTTATTATTCTAATTGTTTCAGCTATCCTGGATTTTTATATGTGTATGTCTCCAGATGAAACTGAAACTTGTCCTCAACTGACCATCTCTTGTAACCAAGCAAAGCTTCAAGAGGAGGGACGGGGTTCTGTTCAACTGAGTTGTGGGCCATAAGAGAAAGAGTTGCTCTTTAAAAAGTGAAAGCAGGACTCCACTGCGGAGAACAACATCCACACAGCATGGAGAAGTGAAGCTGGTGTCTACATGGAGACTCCACCCTTAGGTTCTACTCTTTCTGCTTTTTAGTGTGGGAAGATACTCTTCAGGGCACCAAAAGAGAAATATGCACACCAACCCGGCCACAAAACTTTTGACCTACAATCTTTCCTGCCTTCAAAATATGCTAAAGCAATGGTGTCACAGAGCTCAGGGGAATAGACAAGAAATGTCTAGTTTGGTTTAAGGCCAAGTAAGTGAGATGGGAGCCAGACCAGACACTTCTTAGGTAACTAAGAATTGGAGACTTGGGATAAAATCAAACACAGCTGGAATAAAACAAATTTAAAAACAAAATTTCTAATGATATTCTGCTAGGCTCGTAGATCTCCATCAGAGAGGCTTCCTCCAGCAGCAGATGGAAAAAAAGATGCAGAGACCCACAGTCAGACATGTGAACAAAGACTTTAATTTGAAGGTATCCATCAAATTCCTCTACTAAGAGCTCATGGAGTAGAGGAGCTCCTGTGAAGAGGAGGTAGAAAAATTGTAAGAGTAAGAGGGGGTGGAGAACAAGGTCCTCTGGATCAATTAAACAAAGCACATATAAGTTCATAGAGACTTAAGAAGCAAACTTGGGACCTAAATAGTTCTATCAGGTCCTATGCATATACATTATAGATATTAGCTTAGTATTTTTATGGGATTCCTGACTATGAGAATTAGTGGGTCTCTGATTACTGTGTTTACTCTTAAGACTCTTTTCCTCCTGTTGGGTTACTGTCTCCAACTTCAATATGAAAATTTCTGCTTCATCTTTTTATATTTTAATTTGTCAGGTTTAGTTGTTATCTCTTAGAAGTCTATTCTTTTCTAATGAAGGACATGAGCAAAGAATATGTTCAAAGAAAAGAAATGGAAATATGGTCCACTTCCAACTTAACCCTCAGGGATACTTCTTTTTTATTTTAACTATCACGAATTGGCATGTTATTTACTTCCTTTGGGATAAATTGTTCATCAATTTGGGTAATAATTAGCATAAATGGCACTGATTTTACATAAATATATGGAAAAACTTTGAGAAAGTTTATTAGGAATATTCTATGAAATACTACTTTGAAAACAAAAAAGTATGTGTTAGTGAAACTACCACCTTACTCAATACTAGGTAAGAAATTTCCCCCTTTAAAAAGTGTTCCAGGAGCTGAAGAGACAGCTCAGACATTGAGAGCACCTATTAATCTTCCAGAGGACCTGAGTTCAGCTCCCAGCACCAACTGTGAGCAGCTTACAGCCACTGTAACTCCAGCACCAAGGGATTTGATGCCCTCTTCTGGCCTTTGTAGGCACTTGCACACACTATGCATTCACACACACACACACACACACACACACACACACACACACACCTTTTATTTTTAAAGTATTCTGGCTATGTAGTCCCAGACACTCAAGATGTTGAGGGAGAAAGATCACTTAAACTTACAAGAATGAGACTAGCTTGGGCAACATATAAAAATATCATTTAAAACAAACAAAGGCCAAGAGAAACTTTCAACACAGGATACCAGACAGTAAAGCTTAAAATGATAGAATTAGGGCTGGCTCAAGAAGAAAAGCAGTTTACAGCCAAGCCTGTTGAACTAAATTCAATCCCCAGAACCAACATGGTGGAAGGAGAAAACCCAACTCCCTCAAGTTGTCCTCTACCATCCACATGGGTGTTTTGGCATGTATACATGCATACATGTGTGCATACCTAACATGTACATAAACAAACAAATACATACACTCATTAATGTAATGAAAATTAATGTTTTAATTAGATGGATTAGGTCACCAACAATTTTCAAGGTCTGTTGATAAGCATTAACCAGTTCCCTAAAGTTGCCCTGTCTCCTTCAAACACTGTGGCATATGCACCCATACAAATGCACACAGGCATTTATCTATATGACTAAAACTAAGAGAAGTGACAGTAAGAGGTGAGAATAAGGACCATGGAAACAGTGCACTGCTGACAGGTGTGACTATGGGTGACTACCACTTCAAAGGCTTAAGTTTGCACCAATATTTGGCATACCCTCTGGCCCAGTATTTTCACATCTAGGTTTATATCCAGCAGAATTATGTGCAGAAACCCCAAGAGACAGACACTGAAATTTTATAACAATATTTGTTTATAATACAAAATAAAATTATATCTGTATACTATAAAATAATTTGTATATTTCTACAATATAAAGTAAATCTAAAATCAAATTTGTTTATAATGTAATTTAAAAATGAGACTGACAACGCCAACAGCCCTAGGATAGACAAGCTTTGGCATAGTCACACAATGAGATACCACCCAGCAGCAACAATGGGCGGCAGTTATACAGCACAATGTGGAATCAACACAAACATGTCAGGCAGAACCAGAAATGGTTCCATTTCTGTAACATTCAAAAACAGTCAAAAGTATACCATAGTGTCGAAGGTGCACACCTAGGTAGTAAAAATATAGTCAAAAAATAAGGGAATGGTTGCTATAAAATCCAGAATGTCTGATGTGGAAGCAGGGAAAGAAGTCCAGGCTGGGTGCTAACAGCTCTGCTTCGTGACCTGGACAGTCCTCACAGCTGGAATGGCTCTGTGACAAATGTTCAACTGTGTACTTTGGTTTTGTTCATTTTCCCATGTGCATGTCCTTTTTCACAGTAAGAAAAATAAAGACCCTCAGATGATGTTCCCCAGTGGACATACTATAAAAGCCCTGGGTTTCTTAGAAAAATGTTTCATTATAGCAAGAGGAAACCTCTAGAGCTCAGTTACAGAATTCAAAATGGAAGTCATTCACCATCACCCTGGACTTAGTATTAGCATACATTGTTCCTCTCACCAAATCACCGTGCATGTTGACCATAACCATGTTAATGGGTTGTGGTTAATTACCATTTTACAATTAACTTCACACAAGTCCTTGCAAGAAATTGCCCTGGTGAGGAGCAGGAGAGATTGTTTGTGGTTAAGACTGCTTGCTGTCTTTGCAGAGGGCCCCAAGTTCCGTGTCCACGACACTGGGCAGGTGAAAACTCTAACTCCAATTCCAGGAGAGCCACTGTCCTCCTCTGACCTTCATGGGCATTGCAGAAGACGTTCCAAACACCCACTTAGGGTGGCTTTAGGGAGTTCATAACCACCAATAACTCCACGCACACTTAAAAATGAATTTTTAAAGTAAAGATGCAAGATAATCAAAAGAAAGGGGTTGCCTGGCAATGTGACATTTGCCACTGTGCACTATGGCTTCACTTTCTCCTCCCGAGTCTCAATGTGTTGTATTATTTGCTGTGCTGGTGTTAACTCTGGGACTTGGCCCCACTCCCCGCCCTCCATTTTGGGTTACTCACTATGGCTACTCCCTGGGTAAGGCAAGGATACCAGGCTACCTTCCCAGGTTTCTGTGAGGCTGAGGTGACAGATGCTAAGTGTCACAGTATATGACTGTTTGCTCAATAAATGCTGCTGCAATTATTTCACTGCCACCAAGAATCAGTGACTTTAATATCTAACTCCCATTGAGAAGTGAAATCAAGATAATTATCTGTCCCTGTGCTAAATAATCTGGGATCTAATGCCCCGTGAGTCCCTCTGTAACCAATTTTGGCAGGAAGCACACTTTCCTGTTGCGTGTGCTCTCATATGATGGAATTGAACAAAGATACTCATTCCCTTAAGTGCCTCGCTCTGGAAGGAAATCTGTGCACTGTATAAATGGGGGGAAATGGAGGTCACTACTCAAAGGCTATAATGTCTCAACTATGTAAGACAAATAAAGCTCAGAACTCGCCTACATAATTTTCACCAACCTGCAGCCTGTGGGTCTTAAGAGGTTATATGCTGCAGACATAGCTACAAATGTAGCCCAACACAAACTCAAAAATGTACCAAAAACACCATGAATGGAGAATTCTTTATAAGGCGTGGGGGGGAGGTACTTGGCTATATTCTCAAACATAAACTTCATACATACATGATCTACCAAGTCCCACATACATGTGGTAGAAGGAGAAAACTGATTCCCACATGTTGTCCTGACCCCCTACACACACACACACACACACACATACACTTAAAAAAAGAAAAATAAAAAATAAAATTTTTTTCTTTTTTTTTTATTTGATATATTCTTTACATTTCAAATGATTTCCCATTTTCTGGCTCCCCACTCCTGAAAGTGCCATAAGCCCTCTTCCCTCATCTACTCTGTTGCCCCATCTACTCCTTCCCACTTCCCTGTTCTGGTATTCCCCTATACTGCTGCACTGAGTCTTTCCAGAACCAGGGGCCACTCCTCCATTCTTTTTGGACTTCATTTAATATGTGGATTATGTCTTAGGTATTCAAAGTTTCTAGGCTAATATCCACTTATCAGTGAGTGCATACCATGATTAATCTTCTGAGACTGGGTTACCTCACTTAGTATGATGTTCTCCAGCTCCATCCATTTGTCTAAGAATTTCATGAATTCATTGTTTCTAATGGCTGAATAGTACTCCATTGTGTAAATATACCACACTTTTTTTATTCATTCCTCCGTTGAGGGACACCTGGGTTCTTTCCAGCTTCTGGCTACTACAAATAGGGATGCTATGAACATAGTGGAGCATGGGTCCTTATTGCATGCCAGGGAATCCTCTGGTTATATGCCCAGGAGTGGTATAGCAGGGTCCTCCGGAAAGAAAAGAGAAGAAAACATATCCAATGTTCCTAAGAGAGAACGGAAATACTATTCAAGATGCTTAGAAGCAATCTTCCTGTAAGGACCATGTTTCTCACTAGAGGGAGCTCAGCACCCATGGTCCCAAGCTGAACAGAAAGTCCTCTTGGGAAGGAGATCTTAGGCGGGACTCTATTTTCCCCTTGTTAACCTCTGCAATTCCAAATAACCCAAATCTCACTGTGACCACTCCTGCCACCATCTCCTCTCTCTAACCAATGGCTTCCTCACCCTTCCCCTAGATGGGATTTCAGTCTCCTCGGGTCTTTTTTTTTTTTTTTTTTTGAAGTAACCTAAGATTTATCTTGTTTATCTGCTTCTCTTCTTTGCCCCTAGAGCTGTGCCTTGAACAGGAACAAGTCTTCAATTACATCCAACAATCTAAGAAGTAACAGTTGGGTAGTGACCTTGTTACAGAAACAAGTGGAGAACACTACCACTCTAATACTTTTGATGAGATGAGCACCTGGCTGCCTTAGCAAAGGAAGCAGAATCCAGATGTCATCAAAACTTCCATCATGTCCATGGTGCGTTACAAACGGCACGTCCTCAGCTCAGTAACTTTTTAAAAAAGCATTCCTGTAAGCATTTCCAATCCCAAATCTTCCTCTGCACTGGCTGCCAGAGTGAGCAGCTGTCAAGGGTTCTACTAGGTCCCAGCAAGTCTCTGGTGTTGACTCTAGAAAAGACACGCATCCCACCCCAGGGAGTTTACAGGCTGTGGTACACAATGTATCTATGCCAGCCTCACTCAGTTTAAAACTTGTCTTATTAGGAAACCAGATCCATAGCTCATTTGTCTGGTAAGGGATAGAGCTAGACCTTCCTGTCTATGCCTCTCGACATAACTATTTTGGCTTATTACTAATGGTTGGCGTGCAGGAACTTGGCTCCCAGTGACACACTGGGGGGCACATGTTACCACAGCAAGGTCAAAAAATTAAAGTCAGTCACCACAATCCATTGTTACCTGGGGAGAGGTTGAAAATGATTCCAGGCACCTTCGTGTTTGTTAGTTTGTGAAAAAAAAGCAGCTTTGCTTGCTGCCACTAGTGTCTAGAATGAAAGGACAATCTAACAGAGAGAATCAGGAGTGTTCAAACCACATGTCCTGCCTGAGGTGAAGCTATCTGTTTCATTGTGATTCTTATGGACTGTGCTTTAAAATTATCACCTCAATGACTATTGCCATCTAAAATATACACATAATTTTAAAATTGCAAGATGCTGAGATAAATAGTTAAAATAGCATTTATTGTGGGTAATGGTCAAGTGCTTGCCTACTGTGTGTGAGGACCTGAGTATGAGACATACTGGAAAATAAAACAATTTAATTGTTAGCACAACTTCAAACATTTTTTTTCTTTTTAGTACTGGTGGGCTTCACAAAGGCTAGCCCACACTCCGAGCAGTGGGCTACATCTCAGGCCTAGTTACAGATTTATTGATGCTCTGGTGGGCCAGCCCATCACACTCCAGCTGTCTGCCCCTTCTGTCTTCTCCATTTCCAGTTGTCTTTCTCAAACAATTAACTGGAGATCTAAGGATCAAATAAAATATCTCTGATAATTCTGAAAAGCTCAAAATAAACTAGCCAGTAACAGGGTCTGAGTGTAGCTAAATAGCTATTAAAAACTGTAGGTCTGGCTGAGGCGATGGTTCAGGGGTAGTGACCTGCTGAGCCCTGGGATCAACCCCCAGCACGACCCCATAGGTTCTCTGGACAAAACAGTGAAGGGATGGTTAGTGTTGACATAATAAAATTTAGCAAAAATGCCTGACTATAAATAAAATGATAAATGAGGGATTTTATAAATACCTTTTATTGATTACTTGACAGTTTCATACATGTACACAGAGTATCTTGAAGGTATCCACCTGAGCTTTCTCTGCCTACCCACCGTACTCCTAGCATATCCCCTACAGCTTTCCTTTCCTCTTTGCTTTGTTTTGTTTGAAGTGGGAGAAGGATGTGGTAGGGTAGCATCCAAAGGGGATAAGGAAAGGAATGGTAGGTGGACATGTTCTAAGCACATTCATTGTAAGCATATATAAAATTGTCAAAGAATAAATAAATACAAAACACATCAGAGAGGCGAAGTCAGAGCTGACCCTCTCTCCCAGGTCTAGTGGTAACTCAGTGCTTAAGAGCACTTGCTGCTGAACAAGCGAAAGGACCACAGTGGAGCTGGCAGAACCCAGTCCAGGTGGAGACCAGAGGCTCTCTGAGGCTTGCTGGCTTCTAGCTTAACAGATAGAAACCCGAGTCCCAAGTTTCAGAAGAGACCTTCCCACAAACAAAGAGTAATAGAGGACACTCAGTGCCCTGATGTTGAATATGTGTCCATGTGGATCTGCACACACATGTACATAGTTACACCCTACATTCACACACACACACACACACACACACACACACACACACACACGCACGCGCGCGCGCGCAAGGGATGTTCCACTCATATCTACTGTCTAACACTGCTGGCAGGTGTTAAATTCACTAGCAGTACCTGTTCCTCTGTTTAGTCATAAACTGTATTAACAGTCCAAAGGAGAAAAGCACTCTTCTGGCATAAGCTTCACTTCACATTTCTGTCAGAGAATGAAGTAAGTGAGAGAGCAAGAAAGAGAAAAGAAAGGCAAAGAGGACGTTTTCTCTCAAATGGGGGACATATATATATATATATATATATATGCATATACATGCTTATGACATGAACATGCAGACTATTTTGGAGGAGCAGGGCAAGCAGTAGGAGGTAGAAAGGAGAGGATTGAAGAGCCAGGGAGGGGGTATAAACAAGGAAGACAGTCTCTGCCATCACAGGATGGACCTGACAGGCAGTGCCAGGTACACAGAGATATACTGAGTCTAACATCACTTGGGTCTCAGCCTGTCAGGCTTCTGCCTGTGTCCAGGGCCAGGGCAGCTCTGTTGGCTGTCTGTGTGCCAGCCCTGTCAGGGGACGTTTGTCCTGAAGATTGATTGGCATTTGGAGGGGGTCTCCACCATCTTGGCTCCCAGACTCCACACAGACCTGACAGGCAGTGCCAGGTACACAGAGATATCCTGAGTCTAACATCACTTGGGTCTCAGCCTGTCAGGCTTCTGCCTGTGCCCAGGGCCTGGGCAGCTCTGCCAGCTATCTATGTGCCAGTCCTATCGTGGGACATTTGCTCTGCAGACTGATCAGCACTCAGAAAATGTCCCCGCATTATCCGCCATCTTCACTCCCTGATGGAGCAGACAGGCAGCACCAGGTTCACAGAGACAACCTGAGTATAACATCTTGGGTGCTGTTGGAGCCCTGGGAAGACACACCAAGGCCCCAACAGCACCCAAGAGTAGGGCAGCACATCATCAATCTGTGCCAGGGCAAACCCAGTCATCCAACCACAACCCAGTGGTGTGGAAATAGCCTTACAGGCTCACAGGAGGTTCAAGCACCAGCCAGTGACAACAGGACCAACTAACACCAGAGATAACCAGATGGGAAAAGGCAAATAGGAACATTACTAACAGAAATCAAGGCAATAGGGCAGCATCTGAACCCAATTCTCAAAAAACAGCAAGTCCTGGATACCCCAACACACAAAAAAAAACAAGATTTGGATTTAAAATCACTGGTCATGATGCTGCTAGAGGACCACAAGAAGGACATAAATAAATCTCTTAAAGAAATACAGGATAAAATGGATCAAAAGGTTGAAGCCCTTACAAGGGAAACACAAAAATCATTTAAAGAAATTCAGGAGAATATGAGTCAACAAATAGAAGCCAATAAAGAGGAAATGCAAAAATCACTTTAAAAAAATACAGGAGAACTTGGGTCAATAGGCAGATGTCATGAAAGAGGAAACACAAAAATCTCTTAAAGAATTACAGGAAAACACAAACAAACAAGTGAAGGATATGAGCAAAACTATCCAGGATCTAAAAACAGAGTAGAAACAACTAAGAAATCACAAAGAGAGATGCCAGGAGCCATTCTCACAGAGATCTCAAAACCCCCTCCTCTCAGCCATTTCTAGCCTGCTTTCTCTAGACTGCCTTTTAGAAGGAAATGTACTAGTTTAAAGATTAGCCAAGTAAGCTAGATGGTCAGTATGTACAGAGCTCACCCGAGTGGGCTCAAACAAACGAAGCTCACCTGTGGTTAGGTTACCATAGCAACTACTTTCCACCTCACCTTCTCATGATCGAAATATGATGCCAAGTTCCTACTGCACCTACCAAATCTTCCCTGAGATACTGAGAGACAATTCCGAGAAACTGTTCCTGAGAAATGATGCTAGCCCCCTGAGATTGTTCCCCAAATACAATGACTTTTCCACTTCACCCCTCCCTCCCCACACCTGATTGCTTACCTTTATAATGCCTTGTGTGAAAATTAAAGTTTGACAGCTTAACCAGAATACTGACTTGCTGTCCTCCTTTTGTGTCTCTTGCCCCCGCCTTCTTCTTAGGTAGTTCCAGGAACCCTGTTGACTGTCCTGTGGGTCAGGACAGGGAGGCAACTTTGGAAATAGAAAACCTCAGGCAAAAATCAAGAGCCATAGATGTAAATATCAACAACAGAATACAAGAGAGAGAAGAAAAACTCTCAGATGCCGAAGATAACATAGAAACCATTGACTCAACAGTCAAAGAAAATGCAAAATGCAAAAAGCTTGTAACCCAAAACATCCAAGAAATCCAGGACACAATGAGAAGACCAAACCAAAGGATTATAGGTATAGATGACAGTGAAGATTTACAACTTAAAGGGCCAGCAAATATCTTCAACAACATTATGGAAGAAAACTTCCCTAACCTAAAGGGAGAGATGTCCATGAATATTCAAGAAGCCTACCGAACTCCAAACAGACTGGATCAGAACAGAAATACCTCCTGTCACATAACAATCAAAACCCTAAATGTACTAAACAAAGAAAAAATATTAAAAGCAGTAAGAGAAAAAGGCCAAGTAACATATAAAGGAAGACCTATCAGAATTACACCAGACTGCTCACCAGAGACCAAGAAAGCTAGAAGATCCTGGGCATATCTCATACAGGCTCTAAGAGAACATAAATGCCAGCCAAGACTATTATACCCAACAAAACTCTCAATCACCATAGATGGAGAAACCAAAATATTCCACGATAAAACCAAATTTACACAATATCTTTCCACAAACCCAGCTCTACAAAGGATAATAGGTGGAAAATACCAATACAAGGAGGGAAACTACACCCTGGAAAAAGCAAGATAGTAGACTTCTTCCATCAAATCCAAAAGAAGATAGCCACTCAAATATAAAAATAACATCAAAAATAACAGGAAGTAATAATCACTATTCCTTAATATCTCTTAACATCAATGAACACAATTCCCCAATAAAAAGACATAGACTAACAGACAGGATACTTAAACAGGACCCTACATTTTGCTGCATACAGGAAATACACCTCAGTGTTAAAGACAAACACTACCTCAGAGTAAAAGTCTGGAAGACTATTTTACAAGCAAATGGTCTCAGGGAACAAGCCGGAGTAGCCATTCGAATACCAGATAAAACTGATTTTTCAACCTAAAGTCATCCAAAGAGACAAGGAAAGATACTTCTTGTTGGTCAAAGAAAAAAATCCACCAAGAAGAACTCTCAATTCTGAACATCTATGCTCCAAATGCAAGGGTACCCTCATTCATAAAAGAAATTTAACTAAAACTCAAAGCACATATTGCACCTAACACAATAATTGTGGGAGACTTCAACACCCCACTCTCCTCAATGGACTGATCAAAAAAACAGAAACTAAACAGGGACACCATGAAACTAATTGAAGCATTGGACCAATTGAATTTAACAGATATATATAAAACATTTCATCCTAAAGCAAAAGAATATACCTTTTTCTCAGCACCTTATGGTACCTTCTCCAAAATTGACCATATAATTGATCACAAGACAGACCTCAACAAATACAAGAAGGTCTAACTAATCCCATGCCTCCTATCAGATCACTATGGAGTAAGAGAGGTCTTCAATAGCAACAAAAACAACAGAAACCCACATACACATGGAAACTGAACAATATTCTACTCAATGATACCTTGTTCAAGAAAGAAACAAATAAAGAAATCAAAGTCTTTTTAGACAAGAACTTCAGATCTCTGAAGAAGGAAATCGAAGAAGATCTCAGGAAATGGAAAAACCTTCCATGCTCGTGGATTGGCAGGATTAATATAGTTAAAATGGCCATCTTGCCAAAGGCAATCTACAGATTCAATGCTATTCCCATAAAAATCCCAACCCAGTTCTTCATAGAGCTAGAAAGAGCAATTCTCAAATTCATCTGGAATAACAAAAAACCCAGGATAGCTAAAACTATTCTCAACAGTAAAAGAACTTCAGGGGGATTCAATATCCCAGACTTTCAACTCTACTACAGAGCAATAGTGATAAAAACTGTATGGTATTGGTACAATATCAGGCAAGAGGATCAATGGAATAGGATTGAAGACCCAGAAATGAACCAACACACCTATGGTCACTTGGTCTTCGACAAAGGGGCTGAAAGCATCCAGTGGAAAAAAGATAGTCTTTTCAACAAATGGTGCTGGTTCAATTGGAGGTCAGCATGCAGAAGAATGTGCATCGATCCATTCTTATCTCCTTGTACCAAGCTTAACTCCAAATGGATCAAGGACCTCCACAGAAAACCTGACACACTGAAACTAATTGAAAAAAAACTGGGGAAGACCCTGGAGGACATGGGCACAGGGGAAAAGTTCCTGAATAGAACACCAATAGTTTATGCTCTAAGATCAAGAATTGACAAATGGGACCTCATAAAACTACAAAGTTTCTGTAAGGCAAAGGACACTGTCAAAAGGACAAAACGTCAACCAACAGACTGGGAAAGAATCTTCTCCAACCCTAAATCTGACAGAGGGCTAATATCTAATATATACAAAGAACTCAAGAAAGTAGAACCCAGAGATCCAAATAACCCCATTAAAAAGTGGGGTACGGAGCTAAACAAAGAATTTTCACATGAAGAACTTTGGAGAGCTGAGAAACACCTTAAGAAATGTTCAACATCATTAATTATTAGGGAAATGCAAATCAAAACAACCCTGAGATTTCACCTCACACCAGTCAGAATGGCTAAGGTCAAAAAGTCAGGAGACAGCAGGTGTTGGCGAGGATGTGGAGAAAGAGGAACACTCCTCTACTGCTGGTGGGATTGCAAGATGGTGCAACCACTTTGGAAATCAGTCTGGCGGTTCCTCAGAAAACTGGGCATGTCACTTCCTGAGGACCCTGTTATACCACTACTGGGCATATATCCAGAGGATTCTTCAGCATGCAATAAGGACACATGTTCCACTATGTTCATAGCAGCCCTATTTGTAATAGCCAGAAGCTGGAAAGAACCTAGATGTCCTTCAACGGAGGAATGGATACAAAAAATGTGGTATATTTATACAATGGAGTACTATTCAGCCATTAGAAACAATGAATTCAAAGTCTTTTTAGAATTCAATGAAAATGAAGGCACAGCATACCCAAATTTATGGAACACAAGGAAAGCAGTGATAAGAGGAAAACTCATAGCCCTGAGTATCTCCAAAAAGAAACTGGATAGAGCATACACTAGCAGCTTAACAGCACACCTGAAAGCCCTGGAACAAAAAGAAGCTAATTCACCCAGGAGGAGTAGAAGACCAGAAATAATAAAACTCAGGGCTGAAATCAATCAAGTAGAAACAAAGAGAACCATGCAAAGAATCAACAAAACCAGGAGCTGGTTCTTTGAGAAAATCAGCAAGATAGATAAACCCTTAGCCAGACTAATCAAAGGACACCGAGAGACAGTATCCAAATTAACAAAATTAGGGATAAAAGGGGAGATATAACAACAGAAACTGAGGAAATTCAAAAAATCATCAGATCCTACTACAAAAGCCTATACTCAACACAACTGGAGAATATGGAGGAAATGGACAATTTCCTAGACAGATACCAAATACCAAAATTAAATCAGGATCAAATAGATCATCTAAACAGTCCGATAACCCCTAAAGAAGTGGAAGGGGTCATAGAAAGTCTTCCAACCAAAAAAAGGCACAGACCAGATGGTTTCAGTGCAGAATTCTATCAGAGGTTCAAAGAATACCTAACACCAATACTCTTCAAACTATTCCACAAAGTAGAAACAGAAGGAACACTGCCCAAATTGTTCTATGAAGCCACAATTACACTGATACCAAAACCACACAAAGATCCAATAAAGAAAGAGAACTTCAGGCCAATTTCCCTTATGAACATCGATGCAAAAATACTCAATAAAATTGTTGCCAACCAAATCCAAGAATATATCAAAGTGATCATTCACCATGATCAAGTAGGCTTCATCCCAGGGATGCAGAGATGGTTCAATATTCAGAAATCCATCAATACAATCCACTACACAAACAAACTCAAAGAAAAAAAAACACGTGGTCATTTCATTAGATGCTGAAAAAGTATTTGACAAAATTCAGCATCCTTTCATGCTAGAAATCTTGGAAAGAACAGGAATTCAAGGCCCATACCTAAACATAGTAAAAGAAATATACAGCAAACTGGTAGCCAACATCAAACTAAATGGAAAGAAATTTGAAGCAATCCCACTAAAATCAGGGACTAGACAAGGCTGCCCCCTCTCTCCATATCTTTTCAATATAGTACTTAAGGTACTAGCTAGAGCAATTAGACAACATAAAGAGGTCAAAGGGATACAAATTGGAAAGGAAGAAGTCAAACTATCACTATTTGCAGATGATTTGATAGTATACTTAAGTGACCAAAAAAAAAAAAAAAAAAAAAAAAAAAAAAAAAACCTCCACCAGAGAACTCCTACAGCTGATAAACAACTTCAGCAAACTGGCTAGTTATAAAATCAACTCAAGCAAATCAGTAGCCTTCCTATACTCAAAGGATAAGCAGGCTGAGAAAGAAATTAGGGAAACAATAACCTTCACAATAACCACAAACAGTAAAAGTATCTTGGTGTGACTCTAACCAAACAAGTGAAAGATCTGTATGACAAGAACTTCAGGTCTCTGAAGAAGGAAATCGAAGAAGACCTCAGAAAATGGAAAAATCTTCCATGCTCATGGATTGGCAGGATTAATATAGTTAAAATGGCCATCTTGCCAAGAGCAATCTACAGAATCAACGCAACCCCCATCAAAATACCAACTCAGTTCTTCATAAAGTTAGAAAGAGCAATTCTCAAATTTCTCTGGAATAACAAAAAACCCAGGATAGCTAAAACTATTCTCAACAGTAAAAGAACTTCTGGGGGAATCAGTACTCCAGACCTCAAGTAATACTACAGAGCAATAGTGTTTTTTTTAAAAAAAAAAAAAAAAAAAAAAAAAACTGCATGGTATTGGTACAATGACAAGCAAGTAGATCAATGGAATAGGATTGAAGACCCAGAAATGAACCCATAGACCTATGGTCACTTGATCTTCGACAAAGGAGCTGAAAACATCCAGTGGAAAAAAGATAGCCTTTTCAACAAATGGTACTGGTTCAACTGGAAGTCAGCGTGCAGAAGAATGTGAACTGATCCATTCTTATCTCCTTGTACTAAGCTCAACTCCAAGTGGATCAAGGACCTCCACATAAAACCAGACACACTAAAACTAATAGAAAACAATCTGGGGAAGACCCTTGAGGACATGGGTATAGGGGAAAAGTTCCTGAACAGAACACCAATAGCTTATGCTCTAAGATCAAGAATTGCAAATGGGACCTCATAAAATTACAAAGTTTTGTAAGGCAAAGGACATTGTCAAAAGGACAAAACAGCAACCAACAAATTGGGAAAAGATCTTCACCAACCCTACATCCTGTCAGAGGGCTAATATCCAAAATATACAAAGAACTCAAGAAGTTAGATTCCAGAGAACCAAATGACCCTATTAAAAAATGGGGTACAGAGCTGAACAAAGAATTTTCACCTGAAGAACTTCGAATAGCTGAGAAGCACCTTAAGAAATGTTCAACATCATTAGTCATTAGGGAAATGCAAATCAAAACAATGCTGAGATTTCACCTCACACCAGTCAGAATGGCTAAGGTTAAAAACTCAGGAGACAGCAGGTGTTGGTGATGATGTGGAGAAAGAGGAACACTCCTCCACTGCTGCTGGAAATGCAAGTCAGTACAACCACTCTGGAAATCAGTCTGGTGGTTCCTCAGAAAACTGGGCATGACACTTCTGGAGGACCTTGCTATACCATTCCTGGGCATATTCCCAGAGGATTCCCTGGCATGCAGTAAGGACACATGCTCCACTATGTTCATAGCAGCCTTATTTATAATAGCCAGAAGCTGGAAAGAACCCAGATGTCCCTCAATGGAGGAATGGATACAGAAAATGTGGTATGTATATTTACACAATGGAATACTACTCAGCAATTAAAAAAAAATGAATTCATGAAATTCTTAAGCAAATGGTTGGAACTGGAAAATATCTCCCTAAGTGAGGTAAGCCATTCACAAAAGAACACACATGGAATGCAGTCACTGATAAGTGGATATTAACCGTAAGCTCTGAATACCCAAGACACAATTCACATATCAAATCATTCCCAAGAAGAAGGAAGGAGAGGGTCCTGGTCCTGGGAAGGCTTGATGCAGCAATGTAGGGGATTACCAGGGCAGAGAAGTGGGAGGGGGTTAATTGGGGAACAGGCAGAGGGAAGAGGCCTTATGGGACTTATGGGGAGGGGAAAATCATTTGGAATGTAAACAAAGAATATAGAAAATTTTTAAAAGGAAGCCACACAGAAGATGTAATGAGACTACTTGTAGCATGACAAAAAAATATAAACGGAAATAGACTGCTTGAATAAATGCACACTGACTGAGAGAGCCCAAGTCCTATCCATTCACTCCACAGTGTTCTAGTCTCCACACAGCTGACACCAATTCAATCACAAGAAATCTCTAAGTTCTCACGTAAATAAACAACCTAAACTTCACTGTCACACCTGAGATCACTGTAGAGAGTAACAGCTGGATTGGTTTCTATAGATAAATTACAGCTAAGCAGGGGTCATTCTGTATACCAGCACAGAAAGCAAGGACTGATTATCAAAATATGGCTGTGAGAAGGATGGGACCCCAGACCATCAGAATCTTATATTACAAGCCACAACACGGGTTTGTTCCAATTTCCTCTTTTTCCCTATTTCCTACTTTACCTTCCTTGGAAGATCCCATCTTTTGCTATGGTCCCTTACTAGCTACCTTATAATAGATCCCCAAACCTTAACACAACTGATACCATTGAAAGTCATAAAACTCAGCACAGCCAGCACCACCTGCTAAAACAAAATCAAAGGCAGAATCCATTAAAGTCCATAGTTTTGAGAAAGTCTCTA
Organism: Apodemus sylvaticus; assembly: GCF_947179515.1. Classification (NCBI taxonomy): domain Eukaryota; kingdom Metazoa; phylum Chordata; class Mammalia; order Rodentia; family Muridae; genus Apodemus; species Apodemus sylvaticus. The sequence continues at coordinate 112,171,702 of NC_067473.1, forward strand.
AATGCATTAACCTTGTTTTTGGTTTCTGTAACTCTGCTTCTGGCTAACTGTTCTTGCTAACTGAGCCATTCCAACCCAGGATGTGCTTTTGTGCCTAAAAGTTCATCCTGAGAAAGGCACAGCGTGGTCTGAAACACACACCGTGGTAGCCATCTGGCTAACAAAGACGTTTTATTGGCTTAAACCATTTCAGAGTAGTCTTCACTTGTGAATGCCCACAACATCCTAACTTCTATGGGTACTGAAGGGACTCTAGCAAGCCCAAGCATGGCAAACGTGCCCCTAACAGCCTTTGCCCTTCTGCCCCATTCCCTCTGCCTTGCTAAAAAGCATTAGATTACATTCCTAAAGCTAGCCACCAAGGTCTGTTCTTTGATTTGGCCACTTACTCCTCCTGGAAGTGACAACCAAGGTCCAGTTATCCAAGTATCGAAGACCAGCAACCAAAAGCCCCCTTTGACTTACCAAATTAACATTCCCAATGAAAAGTCATCACCTCATCCTAACATGGGCTTTCCCCCTTTACCTTTACAAACTGTCATTTTCCTATGGCCGTGACTGTCCTCTCTCTATCCAGAGGTAGCCCTTTGTCACCCCACCTCCAGGACAAATATCCCTGCTCCCTCTCCTTCAACCCCCCATCTCCTGTTCTTGTCTCTTATTCCCTGCCCTTTGTCCATCTGGGACAAATCTTCTTTGTGTTGAGAACTTTGGGGTGACTTGAACCAATTCTGAGGGTCATTATAGGTATTATCAATGAAACATAAAAGGCATAAAAACAACCACATATAAGAGTAAAACATGCAAGGTTTGCTTTCTAGGTCTGAGCTACCTCACTCAGGATGATTATTCAAGCCCTATTTATAGTTCAAGAGCTGAATAATATTCCAGTGTGTAAAAGCACTATATTTTTTCATTATCCATTCATCAGTTGGTGGGTATCTAGGCTGTTTCCAATTTCTGTTTAGTATGAACAGTGCAGCAGTGAACATGGATGAGCAGATATCTATATAAAAAGAGGTAGTTTCCTTTGAGTGCCCAGGGGTTACGGTATTGCTGGGTTTTGTGGTAAGCTGGCTTTCAGAAAAATTGGTAAAAACTTTATCTGCTGGTGGTCCATCTCTTGATCTAGTCTCAGTTTACACAGCAGAGGCTGATTTAAGCTGCCCTGCATTTAGCTAGGAGTCAAGCACAGCTAGAGAAAAGCTGCTTTTAAAATGGCCAGCATCTTCTCAAGTTCTAGAGCAAGTAGGCTGATGGTTATTTCTCCTAGAGAAATCTCTGCAATTGAGTACAAAGTGCTTTTTCTCTTGAAATTGCAGCTAGGAAAAAAAATGTCTGGTTTAAATTTATGTCAGTTCATTTTTGTTTCTGATTGGTCTTAAAGGTATAAGTATGTTTTGCATGTCTTGACTACAGAGTATTTACTTATAAGTTATTGGACATGATTAAAAATTATTACATTGGTAACAAAAAGTTAGTTTAAAACTGGTAACTCAGGGTTGGAATTATCTTAAACAACAATACATGACATGGCCCAACCCAGGAAAAACAGATCTCTAAAGATACTTCTAAATTGGCATAATATTTTATGTAATTCTTATCCAAGAATTTAGACTTATAAGGGATAAGATTTAAAGCAATGTCTCTTTAATGAGGTATTATAAGTTGTACTGTCATACATTCAAACATAAGAATTTGCAGACAAACTTTGTAATGTGAAAGTAATGTGTTTGCCATTCATTTTAAAGAATAGATCATTCAAAATTGGGTTTTGCTATGCTCTAATATTGCAAGAGAAAGTTAAGAATTATGGTTAACAACTACCAGTGTACCATTGACTGCAGTTTGCAGTCTGATCGAAGGCTTATGATTCTTAACTCACTCAGATTTTGTATTTAAGATGATTTCAAGAATGATAAAAGTTAAATTAAAAAAAAAAAAAAAAACAAAAACCAAAAAACAGCTGTGGCCGGTATAGGCCTGTTGCCACTTTTTCACAAGTTTACTGGCTACAGTGGTAGAAGTAAAATTTAACCACCCAAAATTGAAAAGGAGATCTCAGTGGGAATTTATTTGGTATCAAACAGGCTCCTTTTGAATTGTTTCAAAAATTTGTGGATAAGACTACTAAAAACAGCTAGTAGAATTTTTCCGGGAACCCTCAAATTACAGGTTCCTTTTGTTACTCGATCCTCATACAATGAGCAAGAGGCTCCAATTAAAAAATAATTTACATTTGAGTAAATGAAAAGCTCAGAGCTGCCTCAGTGGAGGCTTGTGAGGCACTGCTTTTGTCTTGCAATTCCCACCTAGGAAGTTTCAGGCCAAAAACAGCATTATTGACAGATCTATCTAGGTGTGGTTCAAAATACAGTTCAAACTTAAGATCTATGAAAGGTTAATAAGACTATAGAGAACTTATGAAGGCATTAAAATCTGGCCTACCTACTCCATACAAAATTATTATGAAGGTTGTTTTTTGCTTTGCATCTGATAATTGTAAAACATTTATTGGCTAAGACATTGCTCTAAGCTGGAGGACTTAAACCTCCTTTCTCAAGGTGGATGCAAATTAACTGGCAAAAGACAAATGACATTACAGATAGTAGCCACAGGAATGCCGTGGAGACATGGGTCGCAATGAGATACACCAGGCCAAACAATTCCACGTGGGACTTTATTTAAGATGGGGAAGAGGTAGCGGGCGGGAAGGAAGAAGAGAAAGAGAGAAAAGAGGACGGGGGAGAAAAACTGCCCGGTTATATACGGGTGATGATGTAATTACAGGTAAAGGTGGGCCATGGAATTCTGGGTATACGGCAGCTGTTGCCTTGACAACAGACCTATACATTGTCTTAATTGTCACTTGTATGACAAGCCTCGCAGGTCTCGGTATCTACATTGCTGAATTTCTTCCATTAAAAAGAAAAAGAAAAGGAAATGAAGGGGGGGACCCGATGATGAAAAGGAGTGAGGGCGCCATGACTCTTAAACTACTTCCTGCTGTCTAGGGGTGTTGTCAATTTCAGGGTGTAGCTGATTTTCATCATCAGGGTCCACTTGGTACATGTTGGCATCAGGTACATCTGCGGGCAGCGGCTCTTCCATGGGCAGCAGCTGGTAATTCTGTAACAGAAGCTGATTAATAATTTGGTTAAAAATTTTTTGCATTTGCTGTTGGAGGAATGTAGAAACAAGATTAATTAGGCAGGGAGCAAACAATAACACCAGGAAGATGGCTAGAAAAGGAAGTATCCATTTCCATATAGGGTTTTCGAAATGTCAGAGCTGGAGGTCTCACAATCTCTAAAGTTCTTTATGTCTGACTGAAGCTCCTGGATTTTGTTTCTCACTATCCCGGATTGGTTGACATAGAAACAGCATTCTTCTTGGAGGAAGAGCCAAAGACCACCTTCCTTAGCTGTCAAAACATCTAGGCTCCCTAGATTCTGCCAAAAGACCACGGCTGCCAAAGAATCGATCTGCTTCTGGATAGTAAGCACGGTTTCAGACATTCCCTGGAGATCGCTTTTAACCTGGGAAGTGAATGTATTGTATTGGGCCAGAGAAGTCGTTATTCCTGCCACACCAGTACCAACACCTATGGCTATTCCTGTAGCGACCAAGAGTGGCACGATCTGAACTGCACTCACTGTTGAGCATCTATCATATCTACAACTGGGATTGGCAGGGGCTCATTTCCCTGGATCACTCCCAGCTCAGGGAAAAGGAGTACCAATGTGCAAACTCCTGACCAGCTGGCAGGTAGGCGATGATATACCTGAGTGCCACAAAGAATTGACGTGCTCTGGATTGTAGGGCATTGTGGCAGAAATGATATATCAAGGCTTACGGTTTTATTACAGACAAGGGAGCTTAATGTTCCTACAGAACATGTCCCAGAGGTCTTAAAACAGTTTGCCATGCCAAAGAGAGGGACAAAGGTAAGGTACGGAGTCATGGTGACCTTGGAGTCAGGACAGCTAACAAAAGGTGAGGTAAGGTTATTTGGCAGTATCACTGGAGAAGCTGTAAGTGACAGTTTTGAGTCAATTCCTGGGGGTACACATAACCAACAATCTTTAAAGTGACCAGGCCTGGTGACATTAAGGAGCTGGTATTCTGAGGTCAAGGTTTGAAACAACAGGCAAAATAACAAGTTATTGCCATTTATGAGGGGTGCTGTCAAAAAATCAAGGATCTCAGAGGAGTGTTTAAATATCTCCCCTACTTTTCCAATATCTAGGGGTTGGGCTATTGAGATATACTTTCTCTGAATATGGATGGTACTTACTGGGCTGGTTTTTATGATAGAGCTTACCAACAACTCCTGTTTGCCACCTGGAATCCCACGGGTCTTGTATGTAGAAGAAAAGTGTCTTGCGGTGTTGATAGAACAAATGATTGACCCATGATCCTAGCATATGTATCTGACAAGACCAATATGGGCAGCCCCCATATTCGTCTGGCCATTTTTTATAGTAATCTCCTGTCTGGTCAAAGAGAAAGCAAGTATAGAGATTATAATACTTAGATGGGATAACAGATAGAGGGATGATCACGATTTGGATCGGTTCCTGACATCCAGCTATGGAACAGTTTCCTGACCCTATTTGGAAAGACTGTTTGTTTTCTGTGTGGGTTTCTTGAACCTCGAATCTCCAGATGTAAGGACCGCGCTGGATGGAAATGAAGAACAGCAGGGACAGGACAAGAAACCCATGTCTAATCCAGTGAGGTTGAGCTAGGCTGCCAGAGTAGAGTCTCATGTTCTAGAATTGGGGACAAGATGGATGGTCTCAATATCCTCCGGAGCTTAATAGAGCACGATCCTGCCAGGGTTGACGTGTATGAAGAAGAGTTATCTTTAGGTGGAAGGATGAAAGGTTTAAGGTGAGATAGTTGGACCCAATGAGGAAATCCTTCGAGTTTAGTGGCTGTAGGGGTCACGAGAATCACCTTAAAAGGGCCCTGCCATTTGGGAGAGAGGGGTGAGGGCCGATGATCTAGAGGGGATAAGAGGACTTGGTCTCCAATGTTGACCGGCAGTGGACAGGAGACAGTCTGTGGCCACGGTAGATGGTGGTCAGCAAAGTCCCATAGGAGAGAGCGAAGGTGGCAAAGTAATGGGGTGAGTAGGTGGTCTGGGAGGGGAGAGCATTTAGGTGAGAGACCAGGAGTTAAAACTGGACATCCATACATAAGTTCAAAGGATGAGATGCAAAGAGGTCGCTTGGGGAGAGCTCGTAGCCTGAAAAGAGCCAGAGGTAGTTTTACCCAGTCAAGGTGAATCTCCTGTGATAGCTTAGCAAGAGTGGTTTTTAAAGAGTGATTAGTTCTTTCTACCTTACCTGAAGATTGAGAATGGTAGGGAATGTGAAAATGCCAAGGGATGTTTAAGGCCTTAGATAGACTCTGAGAGATCTGGGAAGTAAATTCAGGACCATTGTCTGACTGAAGGGAGGTTGGAACACCAAATCAGGGGATGATCTCTTGGAGGAGGAGATCAGAGACTGTCTGAGCCCTTTTGTTAGTGGTAGGAAAGGCTTCTACCCACCCTGAGAAGGTGTCCACCAAGACCAGGAGGTACTTGAAACGCTTGACTGTAGGCATATGGGTAAAGTCAAGCTGCCAGTCAGTTCCAGGAAGGGAACCTCTAGCCTGATAGGTAGGGAAAGGGGTACTATGATACCTCGAGTTGGAATCTGACATCTGACAGATTTTACAAGAAGCAGTGGTAGATTTTAAGAAATTTAAGTCTTCAGGAGTAGGCTGTAAGCGGGTCTTAACAAAAGAAGATAATGCTCGGCTGTTAGGATGAAAGAGTTGGTGAAGATAGGATAGAGTTTGGCGAGTGTCATGGGGTGGAGGTAGAGATGTGGGTTGCAGTGTAGGATGTCTTGGGGAAGGCGAGATGAGTTTAGTCCCCTAAGGGCTGCAGCTCTAGTTGCCTCATCAGCTCGGTTGTTTCCCTTAGATACAATAGAGTCATCCATCTGGTGTGATCTGAAATGGACAATCCCAATAGCTGTGGGGAGATGAGAGGCCTTTAGCAAGGCTAAAATATGGTTTGCATTAGTTACTGATCCTCCTGTTGTGGTAAGTAACCCACGCTCTTTCCAGATAGCAGCGTGGGACAGGAGGATATGGTAAGCATATTTAGAATCTGTATAGACATTGAGGGATTGTCCCTGTGCCAGTTGAAAGGTACGGGTGAGAGCTATCAGCTCAGCCTGTTGGTTAGTGGTGTGTACAAGACGGGCCTGTGCCTCTACCACCTCGGTGTCTGACACTATGGCATAGCCAGCTTTTCTAGTCCCTTCATATAGAAAGGAGCTTCATCTGTGTACCAAGTATAAATAGCTTGAGGCAATGTGTCCTCCTGTATGTATGAAGGATGAGGTAATAGTTGCTCTAAAGTCTCAGTGCAGGAATGAGACAGGCAGTGGTTAGTATTAGGTTGGGGGAGAAGAGTAGAAATATTAAGAGGAGGACATGATTGGAAGGTGAGTGTGGACTCCTCTATTAGCGCTACCTGGAGAGAAAGAACTCTGGAGGGAGGTAGAATCTGCAAACCTTTGTAAGTTAGGAGCTGTGACAGGTTATGAGAAGAGAGCACAGTTATAGGAGACCCCAAGGTTAATTTCCTTGATTCTTGAATAAGGAGCTCAGCAGCTGCTAAGGCACGAATACAAGGTGCCCATCTCTGGATGGTTAAATCCAGTCTTTTTGACAAGTATGCAGGTGCAAAGGAAGGTCCCAGTTGATGGCCTAAGACTCCAAGGGCAAATTCCTCCTTTTCAGTTACATAGAGGGGAAAAGGGCGAGTCAGGTCAGGGAGATATAAGTCTGGGGCCATAAGGAGAGCCTGTTGGAAACTCTGAAAGGGCTTGGCAACAGATTTGAGAAGAGGTTCGTGGGTGGGGCCTAATGCTGCCATGTATAAAGGTCGAGAGGAGGGAAAAAGGAAGGAACCCAGGAACGTAAAAAGCTAGCCATTCCTAGGAATGATAAAATCTCTTCCTTTGTAAAAGGAACAGTTAAAGACTGAATCAGATTCTTTCTATCTAAGGTAATAGCCTTGTGGGTTGGGGTAATTGTTAATCCCAAATAGGTAACCTGAGGAGTGGACAGTTGAACTTTAGAAGGTGAGACCCTGTAGCCTCGACTGGAAAGGAAATTTAGAAGAGCAGAGGTGTCTGCTTGGCTAATCTCTAGAGATGGGCTACAGACAAGGATGTCATCTACATAAAGAAGAATTTTAGATCTAGGGAGAGATAAAGAAAGTAAGTCAGAAGCTAGACCCTGGCCAAATAGGTGTGGGCTGTCTCAGAATCCCTGAGGTAGAACAGTCCAGGTAAGTTGGGTAGAAAAGTGGGTGTCAGGATCCGTCCAGGTAACAGCAAATATATTCTGTGACTGGGTATCAAGAGGGATAGAGAAAAATGCATCCTTTAGATCTAGGACTGAGAAATGAGAAGTTCCTGAGGGGATAGCAGAAAGAAGTGTGTAAGGATTAGCTACGACAGGATGGAGAGGAACCACTGCAACATTAATGCACCTGAGGTCTTGAACCAGGCGATAGGTACCATTAGGTTTTTTAACTGCTAGTATACGGGTATTGAAAGGAGAAGAAGTGGGATGAAGGAGTTTTTTCCTTAAGAGGTCAGAAATGATAGGCTTAAGTCCCCTGAGTCTCTGGAGAGAGAGAGGGTATTGAGCTTGGGTGATATACCTGGTAGGGTCCAGTAACTGGATGACAACAGGAGAATGATGTCTAACAACAGAGGGGTTCTGGGCATCCCAAACTCTGGGGTCCACCTGAGAAGCTGGTAGAGGAAATAACATGTTAGTGTTAGCAGTTTGAATGGCTAAAAGGAGAAGTAGGGGAACTGCTGGCAGGCTTGTTCAGGCGAGTGGGGGGAGCAAAAGAAATTGAAGCCCCCAACTTAACTAAAAGATTCCTTCCTAATAAGGGAATGGGAGAAGTTGGCACTACCAAAAAGGAATAGGTGAAGGGTATATTTCTAAAAGTGCAGCTAAGTGATGGGGTCCAATGAGGAAGGTAATGCTGTCCTCCTATCCTGACTATGGGAAGACGCGAGGGTGAAGTGGAACCCCAGAACTCCACCAGGACCGAGTAAGTGCCCTGGTATCCAAATGGAAAGAGATGGGCCTCCCACATACCACAATAGTTACCGGGGGCTCCCTGCTGGTGATGGGCGAGGGCAGGTTGAGGGAGCTCCGGCCCCTTCATTCGTCAATAGCCAAGTCTAGGAGGTCAGTTGGAGGGGTTTCTGGACGGGATTGCCCTCTGTTCTGCGTGACACGAGGGCAATTGACAGTCCAGTGTCCCTCACGATGACACCTAGGACATGGTCCCCTTGGCTTGCGGGGGTTGGGGCAAGTCTTTGCACAGTGACCTGGTTGACCACATCTATAGCAGGGAGCTGGTGGTACCTGAGCCTTGGAAGGCCAGGGGTCCGGAGTGGTAGCTGGAGTTGGTCGGACAGCTTTTGCCAGCATGTGATATTTTTGTTTTCAGGCTTTTTCATCTCTCCCATGGTATACCTTGAAGGCCAACACCAAGACTTCCGCCTGTGGAGTTAGGGGCCCTCTCTCCAAGTGCCTAAGTTTAGCTCTTATGTCAGGGTAGCTTTGGGAAAAGAAATGTCATTAAAAGTTGCTTACCTTCTGGATTCTCAGGATCTAGATTAGTGTATTGTAACAAAGGCATTCTAAAAACTGAGATGGATTTTCCTGTTTGTCCTGGACAACCTCTTGGAGTTTTTCAAAATTTATTGGCTTTAAAGCTGCCTTTCTGAAACCAGCCAAAAGGCATGTAACAAACCTGTCTCTGGCTAAAATACCAGCCGTGGAATTATAATCCCATAGCGGGTCTTGGTCAGGCACTGCCTGAGATCCAATTGGATAGCTGCCGTCTGTCTGGTGAATTTCGTCTGCGTGCGTTTTTGCCTCTTCCCAAACTCGCCTGCGTTCATCAGGAAGTAAATTGTTAGTAAGAATCATATGAATATCATGGAAAGTCAAGTTGTAAGACTGAGTAATGTACTGAAACTCTTTAATAAAGTTAGAGGAGTTAGAAGTATAAGAACCAATTTGTTGGTTGCCGATTTGTCCTCTTGATGGTGTCCTTTGCCTTACAGAAACTCTGTAATTTTATGAGGTCCCATTTGTCAATTCTTGCTCTTAGAGCATACGCTATTGGTGTTCTGTTCAGAAACTTTCTCCCTGTACCGATGTCCTCAAGGGTCTTCCCCAGTTTCTTTTCTATTAGCTTCAGAGTGTCTGGCTTTATGTGGAGGTCCTTGATCCATTTGGATTTGAGCTTAGTACAAGGAGACAAGGATGGATCAATTCGCATTTTTCTGCATGCTGACCTCCAGTTGAACCAGCACCATTTGTTGAAAAGGCTATCTTTTTTCCATTGGATGTTTTCAGCCTCTTTGTCGAGGATCAAGTGGCCATAGATGTGTGGGTTCATTTCTGGATCTTCAATCCTGTTCCATTGATCCTCCTGCCTGTCACTGTACCAATACCATGCAGTTTTTAACACTATTGCTCTGTAGTATTGCTTGAGGTCAGGGATACTGATTCCCCCAGAATTTCTTTTGTTGCTGAGAATAGTTTTAGCTATCCTGGGTTTTTTGTTATTCCAGATGAATTTGATAATTGCTCTTTCTAACTCTGTGAAGAATTGAGTTGGGATTTTGATGGGTATTGCATTGAATCTGTAGATTACTTTTGGCAAAAGATCTTCACCAATCCTACATCAGATAGAGGGCTAATATCCAATATATATAAAGAACTCAAGAAGTTAGATTCCAGAAAACCAAACAACCCTATTAAAAAATGGGGTACAGAGTTAAACAAAGAATTCTCACCTGAAGAACTTCGGATGGCGGAGAAGCATCTTAAAAAATGCTCAACATCATTAGTCATTAAGGAAATGCAAATCAAAACAACCCTGAGATTTCACCTTACACCAGTCAGAATGGCTAAGATTAAAAATTCAGGAGACAGCAGGTGTTGGAGAGGGTGTGGAGAAAGAGGAACACTCCTCCACTGCTGGTGGGGTTGCAAATTGGTACAACCACTCTGGAAATCAGTCTGGCGGTTCCTCCAAAAACTGGGCACTTCACTTCCAGAAGATCCTGCTATACCACTCCTGGGCATATACCCAGAGGATTCCCCACCATGTAATAAGGATACATGCTCTACTATGTTCATAGCAGCCCTATTTATAATTGCCAGGTGTTGGAAAGAACCCAGGTATCCCTCAACAGAAGAGTGGATGCAAAAAATGTGGATGCAAAAAAATCTACACAATGGAGTACTATTCAGCCATTAGAAACAACGAATTCATGAAATTCTTAGGTAAATGGATGGAGCTAGAGAACATCATACTGAGTGAGGTAACCCAGACTCAAAAGGTGAATCATGGTATGCACTCACTAATAAGTGGATATTAACCTAGAAACCTAGATTACCCAAAACATAATCCACACATCAAATGAGGTACAAGAAGAAAGGAAGAGTGGCCCCTTGTTCTGGAAAGACTCAATGAAGCAGTATTCAGCAAAACCAGAACGGGGAAGTGGGAAGGGGTGGGTGGGAGGACAGGGGGAGAGAAGGGGGCTTACGGGACTCTTTGGGAGTGGGGAAATCATTTGAAATGTAAATAAAAATATATTGAATAAAAAAAAATTTAATGAGGTAAAAAAAAAAAAAAAAAAAAAAAGAAGTATAAGAACCTGCCTTCCCAGCCTGGTGTGGTAGGGACTTCCCAGGTGCCTGACCTATGGCTATAATTGCTTTTTCCTGTTCCCTTCCCTGGCTTCTAGTATATATATTGCTGGTCTCTTTGGCATTCTCCTTACAGAATGACCTGTTTTTGTGTTTTCTGTTAATCCCCCAGGCCTATGGGGGTGGGGGGTACTGTGGTGATGCAGGCGCTGTCAGGCAGCTTTGATCCCTCAGCAGGACAAGGCTTTATAGGGATTAGTAGTAAGTGTTGGGGAGGAAGCTTGCCCAGCCTGCCAAATATCTAATAGAATGACTATTGTAAGCCAACAGGTGGGTGTTATGAAGCAAGACCATGAACAATCACAAGTAGTGTGAAAGTACATCTGAAACAATCAGAATTATCTTTGGTTTAACTGTTGCTAGGAAGTGGCTAGGGAGTAACTCTGTGGTACAGGACAAGAACATGCCGTGGGTCCTTCCTGGTACTTGGGTGTGTCTTTGATTTAGCTGCAGGTCAAGCTCTCAGGCTTTTTTTCTTTTAAGATGAAGGCAGAGCCCAAGATGAAGTAGGTTTGGCCTCTTAGTTCTTACATTTTGTAGGCTGCCTCTTCACTTAAATGATGGTTTCCTTTGCTATACAGAAACCTTTTGGTCTCAGGAGGTCCCGTTTACTCACTGTTAATCTTAATGCCTGCATCACCAGGTTCCCATTCAGAAAGCTTTTCCTATGCCAATGAGTTCAAGCCTATTCCTTACTATCTCTTCTACCACAGCAGGGTATATGGTCTTAAGTTGAGATCCCTGATCCATCTGGTTGAGGATGATGGATGTGGATCTATTTTCATTCTTCTAGATACAGGTATTCAGTATGACCAGGAAGTTGAAGATGGTGTCTTTTCTCCGTTGATTTTTCTTTTTTCTGTTTTTTTTTTTTTTTTGTTTATTTTTTTTGGTTTTTGTTTTGTTTTGTTTTGTTTGCTTCTTTGTCAAAAATAATGTGTCTGTCAATATGGAGTTATGTCTGGGTTTTGTATTTTGTTTCACTGATTAGTGTATTTGTCCTTATGCCCATCCCATGCAATTTCAGTACCATAGCTCTCTGTAGTACTAATTAGAATCTGGGATGGTGATATCTCCAGCTGTTTCTTTATTGTTCAGAATTCTTTTAGCTATACTAGGATTTTTTTTTTGCTTCCATATGAAGTTAAGACTATTTTTTTTTCAATTTCTGTAAGGAATAGTGTTGGCATTTTGATTGGTGTTGAATTGATTCTCTAGATTGTTTTTGGTAGGATGGCCATTTTTACAATCTTAATCCTACCAATATGTGAGCATGAATGATCTTCCAACTTCCAATGCTTTCTTCAATGTCACTTTTGTTATACAAGTCTTTCACTTCCTTATTTAGAGGTTGTGATTGCTATTCTTGGTTAACTTGACTATATCTGGAATTAACTGAAAGCCCATGTGTCTAGGTACACCTGTGAGAAACTTTTTCTTAATTAAATCATTTGTAGTGGGAAGCCCCATACACCTGTAATACACATCTCTTGAGGTAGGAAGATCCTCCTTTAATCTGCATCACACTTCTGCTGACAGCATATACAAAAGACATGGGAGAAAGAAGCCTGCTATCTTTGCCTGCTTGTTCTTACTTTCCCTAGCAAGTCCATTTCTTCACCGGCATTGAAACCTCCTTCTTCAGGATTCAAGCAAATACCGAAGACCAGCTTGAGACATTCAGCCTCATGAACTGAACAACTACTGGATTCTTGAAGCTTCCATTGGTTGGTAGCCATTGTTAGATTAGCTGGATCATAGCCTGTATGCCATTCTAATATATTCTTGTTCTGTATTTTAATAAATAGATAGATAGACAGACAGACAGAATGATTGGGGTAGACCATCTGTTTATCTATCTATTCAGTTCCTCTAGAGAACTCTGACTAGTACAAATTTATCCCAATATATTTTATTATACCCAAGTAGACACAATATGCTACCAAATTGAATCCCTAGTACCAGGAATGGGTTACCTATTTTTGAATTATTTGCTGGTAAGATTCCATAGAAGCCCCCTACCCAACATTACAGGTTACTGTCAATGCTATTGGTTATCCTCAAAAACTTATGACTCTATTGCTGAAGATACCATATACTATGACATAGAACATCGGTAAGATCTAACTATACTTAACTGAAGCTTCAGCCTGTTCAGTGGCACTCATAGTGCTGTGAAGAGAATAGTCCTTAAACTTGCCTGAGAATGAGCCCTGCAGTTCACAATAATGACCTGCCTGGAAAGATATGTCCAGTAGTACAAGAAACAATGTGTTATGGGAGTAACCGACTGTGTTTTAAAAATGGTTTTAAGGCATAAAGAGGGAACCCATAGCTAATACTCTTAATGAGGCGGGAAACCTGTGGCCAAATAGTTCACAGGCCCTAGGGGAAAACCTACTACTATTCTGCTAAGTGGGCACAGCAATAAAATGATTCCTATTGTTATACCCATAGATTAGTATATCACCTAAATTTCACCAGAGAAGTTTTTCTTACAGTAGATGGCAATTAAGACACTAAGGTTAAAGAGCAGAGAATGAGAGACTTTAGAATACTCATCCTAAATGAGATGTCTATGTTACATACCTGCAGGACTCAAGAATCTGTGTGGAATAGAGGAAAGAAGGATTGTAAGAACCAGAGGCCATGAATGATGCACTAGCTGGCTTTGTGTGTCAACTTGACAGAGGCTGGCATTATCACAGAGAAAGGAGCTTCAGTTGGGGAAGGGCCTCCATGAGATCCAGCTGTGGAGCATTTTCTCAATTAGTGATCAAGCAGGGAGGGCCCCTTGTTGGTGGTGCCATCTTTGGGCTGGTGGTCTTGGGTTCTAGAAGAGAGCAGGCTGAGCAAGCCAAGGGAAGCAAGTCAGTAAGGAACATCCCTCCATGGCCTCTGCATCAGCTCCTGCTTCCTGGCCTGCTTAAGTTCCAGTTCTGACTTCCTTTAGTGCTAAACAGCAATGTGGAAATGTAAGCTGAATAAACCCTTTCCTCCCCAACTTGCTTCTTGGTCATGATGTTTATGCAGGAATAGAAACCCTGACTAAGACAGGTGACTTCAAGAAACCTGTGCTTTGAAAACACAACAGAGGAGGTGTACATATGAACTCACAGAGGTTTTCAGTAAGCATACACCACGACACCAGCATGGCTATACTTTCTGAGACCTGGTATTGACTGAAGTTTACAGAATCCTCACAGTGGGTCTTCACTGTCTCTGTGACTGAACTAAAATCTCCAGGGTAGCACCAAGCTGCTGAGACAAAAAGCCTCAGATCCTGAGCTCTGGGCAGGAGAAAGGAGCTGGTGCTGCCTCTCCTGAGCAGCAGACAGGACAACAGCAGGGTGGCTGGGGGGCGGGGGGAGGTGTCAGTGCATGTGGGACACTGCTGTCTCTCTCAGCCTGCCTTCTTTCTCTTCTCTGACATTAGAGCTGTTCTAATACACTATTTCAGTTTTATATTTCAGAAAGCCAAGAGCCTGAAGGCCACCAAGGGGTATAGACAGCACCTGGCAGCGAAGGTCACAGAGTGACCTACGCTGCCTATGCCCGGACTCTGTGATTTTATTGAGCTGTGTGTGCACAAACACCAATCACTAGTATTATATGGAGGATTCTCACAGATTCAACCTATGTATCTAGGAGGGTGGCATGAGGACAGATATCTGTGACCTTTTGCCTTAATCACAGAAGAAACCTTCCCACAGTGAACACTTTCACCAGGACATAAAGTGTTTCTCAGGCAGGATGGAGAAGTTTAGATCATGTGTGGTTATTTAAAGTTGAGCCGTAGTCACTGATCTAAGGCAGCTATACAGTAAATCAGTAAGGGGGTGGTGGCTGTGGTCCATGGCTCCAGGGGATATCTGGCAGAGCGGAGTTTTGAGCTGGGAAGTCAGACCAGATGCTTTAGGCATCTCCATGCTGACAAAGTCTTTTCTTCTGAATTGTGAAGTATTAGCCTAAAGCCCTTTTCTCTTTCAGTGGAAGAAAAAAGAAGAGGAAGTAATGCACCTGCTGCCTTCTGGCAAGAACTGGAAGAAAAAAACTACAAAAACCATCTAAAGAATTAACCAGTGGAGGCCCTTGTTGGTATTCTGTCTAAGCTCCACCCCACACTTACAACAGCCAGATATGCCCCACCCCATAGACCTGGCCCACTATAAAGGGGCTGCTTGCCCCTTCTCTCTCTCTCTCTCTCTCTCTACCCCCCCATCCTACTCTCACCTCTCTGCCCCTTGGGCTCTCCTCCCCTCCCCCCTCTCTCCATGTGGTCATGGCCGGCCTCCACTTCTCTACTCTCTTCTTTCTCTTTCTCTCTCTCTCTCTCTCTCTCTCTCTCTCTCTGTGCCTTTCTCTACCACTAACTCCCAACCTCTACCCTGAATAGAATAAACTCTATTCTATACCATGTCTGTGTGTGTGTGGTCCCTCAGGGGGAAGAGGTGCTGGGGCAAGGGCACGCCTGGGCACCGCCTTCCCCCACACTGCCGTGCCACACTCCCTTAACTCCCTTAACCTCTCTTTTTAAGCCCCCTTCATTGATGCATGGGCCTTTCATCCCTGGTTCAAGTAAACCAGTTGTTGCTGATGCAAAAAGTCCTTCTGAAGAGTTCCCCAACCCACCCACACCCACTCCTGCTGCATTACGGGCATCCACAAAGCCACCGGTGAGGCAGTGCTGGTAGACAGGTGTCTGAAGTCTGGAGCACTGAGCACCACAGAGAAGGCTGTGCCCCTTGTCCACATCCTTGGTCTCGTCTACTTCCATGGTCCCACTTACTCTGCTGTGGTACAGAACCTCGTGTGAGGAGTGCCGTCCTTATGTGTCCCACTCTGACTGTCTTGTAAAAATGGCCTTGGACTTAAGTCAGATCAGTTTTCTGAAAACTTGTTGGAAGTTAGACCCTCATCTTTTGAGAGTTCTGTAGAGATCTGAAGAAACACAAGTAAGTTATCTACTCAAATCATCTCCCATCATAAGGAAGGAGTTGCCTTGTTCTTCTCTGGAAATTCTGTTATTCTCAAATAATCTTATGACATAACAGAGAGATGTGAGGCCAAGAGAATTTCATATGAGATCATATTTTCAACAATGTTGAAGATCCTCC
This sequence comes from Apodemus sylvaticus, assembly GCF_947179515.1. NCBI lineage: Eukaryota > Metazoa > Chordata > Mammalia > Rodentia > Muridae > Apodemus > Apodemus sylvaticus. The sequence goes on from NC_067473.1 coordinate 112,187,649, forward strand.
TTTGGAATCCTCAAGTAGAGCCATGGAGGTGATGGCTCTGTGGATGAGGTACCAGCCCTGACTGTGTTAGGACAGACTGCGTCTGTAATCTCCAGTAAGCACATGAAAATCAGGTATGGCTGTACAGGTCTCTATTCCTAATGCTCTTAGTGTGAGATGGGATGTGGAGACAGGAGTATCCCTGGCAGCTCACTTAGGCAGACACAGCAGCACAAAGAGACTCTATTTGTCCAAATCACAAAGGAAGGGGAGATACTAGGGTATCCTCTGATAGCGATTGGAGAAAAAAAACTCCCCAAATATTTCAGTATAAAGGAAGTTCTGAAATATCTCAGTCGTTTTTTTCCCTTTGTTACAACTGGCTTTGCAGTCTAACTAATCCTAATTTGAGGTCCTGCTACCTCAGCTCCCAGAAGCTGAGACTCCTACATGTGCATCACCAAGGCTGGCTTTGCTTCTTTCTTTTCTTTTCTTTATTTTCCTTCTAAATTATTGGCTGACGCTTGTCTTACCTTGCTTGACTCAATATCTTTTCTTGAAGGAGGAAGAGCTTCAAATCAAACTGCAGTGCTCTGTCTCAATTAGACACAGGTGAAACAGTTGATCTTCCCCATGAGCCTGCGCAGTCGGCAATCCACATACTTGCAGTGAAGGTTTGGGAGCAAGGAGCTCAGCTCCATTTCAAAAGGAAAAGGCAAGCAAGGAAGACCAGAAGATGGGTGGTCCCAGCTCAGAACGCTGTTGCTATGGCTTTGCTGTGCTGTCCACAAGCTGCCCTCACAATTGGAGTTGACCTAACATAGATGTGCATACATCGCTTAGGTGAGGAAACAGGACCCTGCCAGGAGCCGGTCCACGTCTCCCACTTCCTTCCTGAGTCCTCTACTGCTCCCACCATTGCATCCTCACTTTCCTTAGACTTCACTTCCCAAGTGTGAGTCCCTACATGCTGAACTTCACCCTATTTGGGTCTACCCTTCTTGGAGTGCAATGTTAAGATATGTAAATTTTTTGGGTTTTGATTGAGAGATTTTTATCAAACACATAGGAAGTAAAAGAACAAATATTGTTGGACAGATGGTTTGGCGGTTAAGGGCAGTGTTTACTCTTCCAGAGGTGCTGAGTTCAATTCCCAGCAACCACATGGTGTCTCACAACCATCTATAATTGGATCTGGTGCCCTCTTCTGATGTGTCTGAAGACAGCTATAGTGTGCTTGTGTATATATAAAATAAACAATAACTTTTTTAAAAGAACAAATAGCAAGTAGCAGTTAAAAGTCACAGACAGACAGCAAGCCATCAATCATCAAATCGGTTGTTTAAAATGCCCATCAGAGATGACTTGGGGAAGCAATGCTAAAGTTTCTGACTGAGAACTAAGTCAATCAGAGCTGATGATTGTCTGGATAAGCGTCTGGACTCCTGACCCAACACGAGCAGCCTTACACCAGGAGACAAACATGGCAACCTTACCAGTAACCATTTGCCTTCTAGAAGTGTTTTCATACCCTGGGTTGTTTGTTGTTCTCTTTTCTTTCTGTGATGGGGCCAGTGAGCTAGTCAGCTCCAGGACAAGGGACACTTGGAGAGTGTATGAAATAAAATCTATTTGTTTGTTCTCAGACAGCCTTCTTGTCTGGTGTGGAATTATACAATGATTTTACATATCAATAGATGTTGCCCTAATCAGCTGCAATGGTTTGCTCTTCCAAATACAAACATGGAGCACGTGGGATGAAGTTCTGGAAAGTACAAAAGCAAAATGCTCCATGGCACAGACCTGTGTAAGCACTAAATAAATCTATGAGGTATCTCAACTGGTTGCTCTAAAGGCTTCCCTTAAAACTACATATTCTAATTAACACCAGTTGCTCCTAAAAGATACAATGTACGCTGTAAAGCTCCTATGTGATCTCATCTATTGGATGGAATGACTGAAATGCAAGAGCCAGAGGTTAAAGAATTTGCACACCAGACACAGTACCTGAGTATCACTTTTTTTTCATTCTCAATGTCTTGTTTATTGTGAATTCTTCAGCAGAACTAAACTGGGGGAAAGCAATAAACCAGACTGCCTACCTCCTTTTTAAAAGGAAAAAGGAAAAAAACCACCCTGGATATTGTTCCACAAGGCCTAGTGGACTCTGTTTTTAACACCTCCTTTTGCCCCAGCTCTGTTCCCCAGATTGAATGATCTGAACAGACCTAATTCACTGATTGACTCTTTCTTCTCACCATTCATTTCTGCTATTGAATTCCTCTGCAGAAGTTTGTGTGTTTGGTTCAAGTCTTCAACTCAAAGATTCCTCTTTGGTCACTATGTATGATTTCTAGAGAAATTCTTTAATTTCTCTGTAATTTCTCCTGGTGTAAGGCTGCTCGTGTTGGGTCAGGAGTCCAGACACTTATCCAGACAATCATCAGCTCTGATTGACTTAGTTCTCAGTCAGACACATTAGCATGGCTTCCCCAAGTCATCTCTGATGGGCATTTTAAACAACCGATTTGATGATTGATGGCTTGCTGTCTGTCTATGACTTTTAACTGCTACTTGCTATTTGTTCTTTTAAAAAAAAGTTATTGTTTATTTTATATATACACGAGCACACTATAGCTGTCTCGTCACAATATAGCTGTGATGGACTATCCTAACAAAGCTTTCTCAAAAGTACCTATGCCTTATTGGTCGTTGTATAAAAAGGGGATTGAGAGAGAGATAGACACAGAGAGACAGAGGGAGACACAGAGAGGGTAAAGGAAGGAAGAGGAGGGGGAAGAGGCATGGTGAAAAGGAGAGGACAGGGGAGGGCAGGACAGGAGTGAGAAGAGAGAGAAGAGGAAAGGAGAGGAGGCTGACAGATTGAGACAGAGGGAAAATAGGGAGAGAGGAGGAGAGATGGAGAAGAGAGGAGTCTGGGAGCATTTCTGCCCACTGTGTGTCTGCTTTTTCTTGTTTCAGAGCTGGAGTTTTTACCTGACACTGGTTGGATTGAACGAAATATCATTCTGCGCACTTAGAGGGTTCAATCCACGTAAACAGGACCCACCTCTCTTCTCCATACATACTTCTGCACAAGAAATGAAGGCCAGGCCCCCGCCAGGACACAGCTGATGAGGTCTACCATCACACTGGAGTTCAGCCGCATCACTCACCTTGCAGGAATCCATAATGGACCTAGGAGGCAGCGGGCAGTGGGAATGGGTGTTCTCGGACCTGCAACCTGACAGTCACTTGCCGTCCGTGAGGGTGCTGACCCTTCCCGCCCAATTTTCCTGGTATCTGGGGTACTAGTGCTATGTCCTTTACAGGGGTGTTGAGAGGACTAAGCAAGCAGGACTGGGGTGTAGCTCAGTGGCAGAGTGTGCGCTCAGCATGCTTGGGGCCCGGGACTCCATTCCCAGTAATGTCGGGGAAAGTAACAAAGTAGCTTCCTCCATGTTGATCAAATGTTACCTTGTTCTTCATTAATGCCACTAAGTTCCAGTCAGCAGTCTGAATGCAAAAGAAAAAGCCATGTCAGATGGTTTTCAGCTGAATGTGGGGAAGAACTTTCAAACAGCTAGATTCAAAGGCGCCTAGCTCTATCTTGGGATATAATAATATTTAGGCACCAGGATGTGGAAATAGAGTTGCACAATTTAATAGAGAAAGTGCCTGGAAAACCAAGGCCCATGTTCCCACCGTAAAGATCCTTTCCAAACCACCTGGCCATGGAGAAACATGTCTGTAATGCCAGGATTTGAGCAGCTGCAGCAGGAGGATCACCAGTTTGAGCCAAGCCGAGGCTACATAGCTAGACTGTGTCAGATTGCTAAATCCTTACAGCTCTGCATGTCAAATATGAACATCCCCTCAAGGACAATGAGGTCACCCTTATCATCTGGCTGACATCATGACTCCACAGTGCAGTGAACATACTGGCCCCTTTTCATAAAGAATATTTCACAAGTAACTAAGGAAAATATGTGCAAAGATAATGGGGAGACACCAAGACCATGAGGAGAACTAGGTGGGAGTGGGGCCCCAGACCCATTGCCATGGCTGTCACTGACATCCTGATCTCACCCCTATGGTGAGAACTACAGGCCTTCGGTGAGCTTCTCACACCAGAGGCTTATGGCTGGGACGTGGCTCAGTCAGGTAAGTTCTTCTCTTTCAAGCACTAGGCGCTGGAGTCAATTCCCAGCACTACCAAACTCTGTTATAGTAGTGGCTGCCTGTAACTCAGTCCAGGGGAAGTGGAGGCAGGATAAGGAGTTCAGAAACTTTCTGGGCTACATAGGCAATATGTACAAGCCTGAGTTACACAAGGCATTATATTCTAATATAATAATAATAATAATAATAATAATAATAATAATAAAGAGATATATAACGTGTTGCAATAAAGGCGTTTTCCACTCCTTAACCACATTTTCTTTTCTCTGATTGCAGGTCTGAAGTCATGTCACCATCCAGATCAGCAAGATGACTCTCACAGATTTGGGTAAAGATAAGTCATACCCAAGCAACCTAAATCAGTGAGAATTTGTGTGTGTGTGTGTGTATGTGTGTGAGAGAGAGAGAGAGAGAGAGAGAGAGAGAGAGAGAGAGAGAGAGAGAATACACTAGAGGCTCTGTAAAGTTCTACTATGTGGGAACTCATGGTCCTGTGATCGTGCTCCTGTGATTAAACTCTGCTTGTCAGGATTGGTGGCAAAGGCTTTGTCCAAGTTGCCTGCCCAATTTTCCGTGTTTGAACAACCCACTGAATCTAATCAGGGTGTCTTGCTTCTTCATGCCTGCAGGTCCTTAGATCCTATCCAACATCCCATTCTCTATGCACCTGAAGAATAACCAATTCCTCCCTCCAAAACAGTTAACTGTAAATACAGTTGCTCAGCCAGGGGTGGGCAGGAGTCCCAACCCCATGCCTGCTGGAATGCCGAAGGGCTCCACCTTGTGGAACTTTGATGGAGGTACCACACCTGCTGGGCTTTCATGAATGCAATGGCCTCCTCCTGTCAGAAGAGAAGTTGTCACAGTACTCCCCAGCCTCCATCTTTTATATTGTTTCTGCCTCATTTCCCATAATATCCCAAGAAGTAAACCTTTGTCACAGTATCTAATGTAAATGGAGTGTGTGTGTGTGTGTGTGTGTGTGTGTGTGAATGTGTGTTACAAATGTCTCATTTAGGGAGAAACATTCAACACATGTTCTTAATGCAAACTGTAGTAGAACAAATTTAAACTTATTCCTGACTAACTTACAAATAAATGAGACTCAGACTGTGGTTATTTTATTTGGCTTTGACAATTACTGGGGTTAACTCTTATTCTACTCTTCTGCCAGCCTGACTACCTCCCCAGCAGTGGACCCCAGACACTTGCTGTTTCTCCTGGCCACAGGCTTACGGTCCATCTCTCCTCATTACAACTTCTTCCTTTCCCCTTATTCTTACTCCGTCTTCTTTTCTTCTCTCCTCACTCCCCTTTCTTCTCCACCCCCAACCAGGTAACTTAAAACCCACCTTTACTCCCTCCAGTAATTGTCTGTAGCCAATTTTATTTAACCAGTAGTTTTAAATTAAGGAACAAAGTTTGCCCCCCCGCAAAAAGCCTGTAAATTTGAGAATTTGCTTTTAGGTCTAGACCTTTGGGTACAGAATTTAGCATTACAATACATAGCAACAGACCAAACCGCATCAACAAATTATGAGTCTATGCATTAGCCACTGCCCACTGCAAAAGATGCTTCTCTGACCAATGTGGAAAATTGGTGGTGGCCATGCTATCTCATCTCTGGGAATGGTGTGGGAGTGTGATGCAGATATGCAGATGCCCCCCTCAATTAGCAAGGAGTCTTGGAGCTTCCAGCTGCTGGGCAGGCAAGACCCTGTCTGGACTGTCCTGCAGATCTCCCTGTGTGTGCTTCCTGATCTGTGTGTTTGCATGTGTTGCCATAATAGGACTCCTAGGGTTCCCTCATGGTGTGGCAACACAATGCTTTATGGATTTTAAGGAATTGGCAGTGAAAATACAAGATGAAGAAGGTAATAAAAATTGGCCTGACCATGGGACTTCTGAGCAGCCAAGATGCATGAGTAAAACATAGATGGTTCATATTTCAATTTCTCCTAAGTAAGTTCCCATGTACAGTGAAACTATAACTCGTACAGTTAGTCTGATTATGGCCAGTTCCCTCAAAGTAATTTTGACCCCCTCTACAGTGGCAATGTTACCCTCCCTATGTCCTGATGATAATCTAGAGAGAGTTAATGATCTAAGAAAAATGCATAGAGCCATACAGTTTTCAGAACTAATGGGAGCATCTTATGTCAAAGGTTCTGATTTCATCTGACACCTATAACAGCAGAGGTCAGAGGCCGGTCAGGAGAGGATAAGAGTTATGTTGTGTCAACCATAATACCTAAGTTCCCAAGATATGTAGCATATTGATTTATAGGATGGACTTAGTGTGGCCTTTTAGGTGCTGAATCTATATATATATAAAAGATAGATTGGCTTGATCCTCCATGGCATTATACAGGTGCCTACCTAGATGAACAAAGAATATTGTGGAAGGATGAAAATAAAGAATAAAGACCTTCCCCCATTTAGAAAGGCTAGTCAGAGCAGGACCCTATTGTATAAAGGCCATAGGCAGCTAAATGATTACTATAGAAAAAATAGACTACAGGTATTACATAAAAGATAGAATAGAATAATTTCATTTGCCCAGCAGTGGTGGTGCATGCCTTTAATCCCAGCACTTGGGAGTCAGAAGCAGGTAGATTTCTGAGTTCAAGGCCAGCCTGGTCTACCAAGTGAGTTCCAGGACAGCCAGGGTTATACAGAGAAACCCTGTCTTGAAAAACAAAAACAAAAAAAAGAAAAACAAAAAAAAAAAAGAAAAACAACAACAAAAAAAATAGACTCATGAGAACTAAAAGCTGCATGTCTAGATCCAACTAGGCCCTGTGATCCTCACCTTGTGACCACATGAGCTGTCAGCCAGTTCATGGCCAAAATAATAGGTTTCCTAATCTGTTTCCTGACCTATACTAAAAGCTATTTCTTGCTTAAAGTTAATAAATAATAAAAACTGAAAACTGACAGAACCTCTGAGGGTGGTTCAAAATAAGGTTTCAGAATCAAGATAATGCTATCAGAAATTTCCGTAAACACTTTAATCACACTCAATTACCTATGGGCACAGCATAATGCTTTCATTTTTCTGTGTATAAATAGTATGTCCATAAGGACAGCAGCAGAACTTGATTCAGTATTTCTGTGTAAGTCACATTTCTTCTACCACCAACTCCAATCTCCTCCTCAGGTTTCTAGACTCAGCTGGAGATGAACTATAGCAGAAAGCAGGACTAATCTATGCATCTAAATGCTAATATTTAGGAGGCAGTTTTGACAACATATCCATTTAGAAAAATAACAGTAATGTGTTCCACCTTGGATCTTTGTTGCTTTATAATACCAGTAGAGTTCCATCTACTGAAGTGACCAAAATCTCAACCAGAAAGTAGTCGGCTACTTCCTTAACAAATTGCATCTGAGGGCATGTCTTTGCCAGCAGGTTGGTATTACTTTATTCAAAATCTATTGTTCATGAGGACACTGATAAATGTGTTCTCGCAGTGTTATGCATACCACCACCCTGAAGAAAGAAAGCGAGGCATCAGGAAAGAATTTGCTAGTTGGTTTCAGCCTGATTTCTCTGTGGGCCAAGACCAAACTTTGGTGTCTTCAGCAGTAGGGTCTTACCATCTACTTCTGGTGCATAACCAAGGGAAGCCTTGGGCCTCCCTGAGTAAAATCTTATAGGGATATCTCACATCTACACACTCAAAGGAGAATTCTCTCTAGCCCAGCCATCAGCATATAGAGAGATGTTACTTCAGAGCTTTAGAATGCACACACAGTGTTGGGGTCCCACCCTGACATTCAGGTACTGAGGTGGCAGAGTAGGCAGACCAGAGGCTGATGACCTCTGTCCATTAACTCTTACTGCTCAGCTTCTGGCAATTAACTCTCTTTTACTCTCTTGAAGCCAACAGGTAATGGCTTCTGGCAATTGACTCCTGTTGATAGCAGCAGGGATTAAGAAAAAAGAACTTAGTTACTTTGGCTCTTTATTCTTTGAATGGGGGGGGGGGAGTGTCTCTAGCTGGTCAGGCAAGAGACTCAAACAGAATTCATTAACTCTTCATGGACCAGAAAGAAAGAGAGAGAGAGAGACAGAGAGACAGAGACAGAGAGAGACAGAGAAAGAGACAGAGAGAGAGTTGGGCACACCAGACATACACTCACTGAATGAAGCAGAAAAGGGCTACACTACAATTTTATTGTTGTTCTTACTTTAAGGCAATAGTTCCTGTCATAGGTAGTCAATAAGATTTAAGGAGTTACAGCAGAATTGTTCACGTCTTTACATTAAGGCTAGTACCTGTCTAAACATTCATTATCTTTTTTCTAGCTTCGTAAGTTCATTATAAGTTTAAAACAATAGTTTTTATGTCAGAAGAGTGGTTTTTTCAAGAGACAAATCATCTGCCTTATGCCTTATTATTTTGAAGTCTTGCATTGATCTTTTATTTTCTTTTTTTACACCTACAATACATTTCCCATTCCCTATTTATGACCTTTAGTTACCAGATAGTAGCCTAATTCCTAACCTAGAAGGAACATTTTCCTTGATTTTAAATTTGTTGCATGCCTGTTTTATTTTCTGAATGCAATTATCCCACAACACATAAATGTTTACAGAGCTCTGTTTGCATCTTTTATTCTACAGGACACATAAAATTACTTGTATCAATTCAGGAGTTCTATGAAGTCATCAATTTATCTAAACAGTATTATTATATGAAAGTATACCTTCATATTAATTCTGTAGGAAATTTGCCTGGCAGAGTAGATAAATACCCAGGAAGTCGTTAATCTGTGTAATAGTGGCAGGAAAGGCATATCAGCAATGAAAAAACATCCTGAACTGAACTCTCTGGGATCCTTGCCTCTCAGAGCATACCCATTCCAGCCATACAAAATGGTGGGTCATCTCCAGAAAATTCACTTGCTTGGTATAGCCTTCCCTAGATGACTTCTGTCAACACAGTTTAGTGTTTGCTGCTCCTTGACACCAGTTGTGGCTCCCAGTCCTGCCTGAATGTGACTAAACCACACACAAGGCTCTGCACTGGCATTTTCTTGTCATGGCTCTGAAGGCTGACATGGAGACCAAGAAAGGTTGACCTGAGAGTCCTTGTGAGGAAATTATCTCTGGCTGTTCCCTGGGAAGAAACCAGGGCCAGGGTTTGAGTATCTGTTCCCTTCTCTGTCTCTGCAGAGATGCACTTTTGACCCACTCTAAAGCTGCTGGTGTGGCCCAGTCAGTCACCCCAGCTTGCATCTGGTGAAGGCCCAGGAAGGGCAGCCAGGGGGAGAAGGTGACTTTTTACGGCGTGTCTTCTAACTCCCCAAGTGAACAAGCAGCTTCCTTCATTTTAATCTCAGTTTTTATTTCTTTTCCCTGGGGTGTGGGTTGACCTGCCTGTCACTCCAGTATACTAGAGCCTGAGGCAAAATGAGTTGAGCCCTGTCTAGACTTAGCCTAGGCAGGGCAGGATGGAGTCTCAAATACAAATGATAATACATTGTTCAAATAGTTTTAAAAAAAATAATGAAAGCAGTAAGTTATGAAGGGGCTTTTTTGAGATAGCGTGAAAGAGGAGCACTCCAGGTGGGTTGATGTCAGCTGAAGAGGAAGGCCAGCTGGGTGCTTTCTTGGCCTCCCTGAGCTAGCAGGCTTTCACCCCAGCAACTAGCTCCTGAGTCTTTATTGATAAAATCAAATGATGGAGATTTCACTTAGAAAACTCAGGGTCTCCTCATGAATACATCAGCTCCTGTCATTTGGTGCTCACCTTATCCAGGGCACCTATATATACCCCTAGTTCCTCCCTATCTCTTCTATCACCTGTGTTCCAGTAGACTCTGGTCTTCACTACTTCCTGATTCAGTCTCCCTCCCTCTGAGGACAGTGACTAGAACGTAGGGGTGGGTCAAGCTTTCTTGCACTTCTGCTTCCCAGAGCTGATCATATTTTCATTAGTGGGGACTTAGGAAGTGATGTCTTAGGAGCTGGACTTCTAAGTCTGTGCTCTAAGTCTAATGAGTCCCATCTACTCTTAGCTTCAGTTGTGCCTGCTGCAGATTGTGCCCCAGTGCTGGCTGCTGAGGAACCTGCTGGCTTCTCCTGAGCTGTACTACCTGTAAGGCAGAAGGAAAAGGAAAGAGAAAGGGTACTGAAGGGAGAGGAAGAAGGGAAAAATTAAATCAGAGAATCAAATCATCCCTCAGCCTGAAGAAACCGGTCCAATGCACAATATATGCAATATAAAAGGACAAGAGTGTGCTAACACTTGGAGACTTGATTATTGACAGCTAGAAAATATACACTGCTTGAAAATGTGAAATTCAAGTACATGGAAAAAGAAAGGCAATCTATGAACAGACAGCTGTAGATTAAATTAAACCTGAGAGGTAACCATCCGCAAGCTAACAACTTATATGACAATTAGGGGATCACTGCACGTTTGTGTGCAGACTAGATGTCTATTAAAGGACAGGCACAAAGGAAAACAGTACTGTACTTGAAACATGCACACCAAAGAGACAGATGCAATGATATAGTAATTACATGGGTAAAGGTACCTGATAACTTGAGTATGACCCCCAGGATCCACATAGTGGAGGGAGAGAATCCACCCCCACAAGGTTTTCTAGAACCCCAACAAGTATGATATGTTGTCTGCACACACACCCATAAAATAAAAAATAAAATATTCCTGAGAGATCTTTTGAAATGAAAGAGAATGGGATGGGCGAGGGAGGAGTACAGATGGAATTCAGGATACGTACACTGGTGAATATTCTATCATGAAGAGGAAAATATTCTGGCACATCGCTACAGGCCCAAGTAAAACTTGGAAATGTAATTATTGAAGTAAGACAGTGAGAAAGTAAAACCAATACATGATTTGTTTGTTTGAGGTACCTAGAACAGAAGACTTCATACAGAGAGCAGAGATTATTAGGGGCTGGGACTGGGGTGAAGAACAATATTTCGTGCTTACAGGATGCTGATTTAGTAGGAAGAACTATATTTAGGCACACTGACTAATCATTACAGTTCCATTCCTTTCTCCAATACCTCTTGTCTGTGCTTGCACGATCCTGTGGGTTTATGGATGTAACTATGAAAATATGTACAAGTATATAAAGGCCAAGGGTCAATCTTTAGTGTCCTTCCTTGGAGTCATGAAACTTGTGTTTTGAGAAAAAGTCTTGCCCTTGCCCTGATCCAGACCTCCGTGAACTGAGTAAGAACTTTACTAAAGGTTTTCATTATATGGCCATGAACTCATGATCCTCCTTGCCTCTGTGTCAAAAGATTGACCTCTATTTTAGATAGCCAATAAAAACATGTTACTAGGGAAACCATTGGGTTCCCTTTCAAAATCACCTGGGAAAGACCACAAGGTGGAAACAAATGAATTCTCAAAAGACAATAACAACAATGTAACTAGTGTAACATCTCTGAGGATGAAGAGCCAACTAGGTACTTAACAGCACTTGCTACACGAGGAACACAGGTCAGATCTCAGAACCTACCTACCAATCCCGGTGCCTCACGTGTGAACCCAGCCCTGAGCTAGGTAAAGACAGGAAAGAGGAAAGGTAGTAATTGCTGACTTCTGACCTAGTCTGTTGCCACTCAGTGAATTCATCTACTTTTAGTTAAGAGCTATACGTTCCTTCTTCCTGTTTCTCCATCTTGAAAATACATACAAGGCAACAACAATGTGCAGAAGTTACAAAAATAGGCAATACCCCAAAGCAGAGAGTGCTAGAACCTCTGTATCCCTAAGAAAACTCAGCCTGATACCATAAACACTTAAATGACATAGAGGATGTCTATGGGATTATGTCAGAGAAAGACAGGGTGTAAAAGGAGGGGAGGGGCAACAAGAGATGGCACTGGAGACAGAGGAAAGACAAGCAGCATTTTCTCACATTGAAATACACATTTGTGTGTGTGAATATATATATATATGCATGAACATAAAAGTTTGACAATTCAGGGGAAGAAAAGCAGTATGAGGCAGTGCAAAGGACACAGAGGAAGATGGGGAGGAAACATGAGAAAAGAAAAATGATTGTATGCACAAAAATATAAGAAAATGGTATTTGTGTGCTAAAACTATCAATGAAAACACTAAGTAGCAGTAAATACATACACACTGGGTGAAAGAGGTCAAATTCAATCCTTTCCTATACTGCTTTTAGTCTTCACACAACTATCTAATTCAATGTTTTAGAAATGTCCAAGCTCTTATATGAAAACACAACCTGAACTTCAGCCATGCCGGGGTCAATGTGGAGAGTCAGAGCTAAGTTGGTCTGTGCCCATGGATTACTACCAAGGAGGGTTCATTCAGTATAGCACGGAGAGTGAGGACTGAGTGGCAAGAGACTGGGCTGGAGTCACAGAGGACCCTGGATCAGCAGAACCTAATGTCACAGCCTCTGACAAAGAATGACTTGTAACTTGAAAAATTTTAAAGGTATTTCAACTGTCTCCCAACTCAATTTCAATCTTAAGTAATTCACTATATTTAGGTTTATTTGTGAAAAATATATTGGAGGAAAATGAGAGTAGGTAATGTAGTGCTCTTCTACAACAGGTCAAGCCAGGATATCCACAACAGAACAAAGGGCTCAGTTTGGTCTGGAAAAGGGAAAAGACAGCATGTCCATTGTCAAAGACCAGCTTTGAACCATAGGATAAACTGAGGCAGGCAGAGAGGAGTGATCGGCAGAGGTCAGTGCTGAGAGCAACTGGCAGGGCCTATTGCAGCTAGTGAACAGAGAAGAGGAAATCACACACACACACACACACACACACACACATGCACACATGCATGCACGCACACATACACACGGGAGGGGGGGTGTTGAAGTTGAAGACAAATTCCAAAGACTTATTTTCTCCCTTAACCCTTTTTTATACCCTTTAAGACAAACTTTTCCTATTAGAAAGAAAATTACCTCATAGTCACAAATTACACATTTTTCCAGAGACAGTCACTATAAAAACATATTCACATATTCTTCAAAAACAGATTAAGATCATTACACAACAGAAAATTACAACAAGATATTACATATTTCTCATATGAAACATATCTAGCTAAACAATTCTCTCATCTCTCTCTCTTTCCATGAGTTCATTGTGACCTCAGTGCAGTAATTATTTTTGTCATTGAATAAAGTTTAAGCAGGCCAAGTCTATAGTAGCAAGTTTCTCTCTGTAATTGGTTTACCACAATCTATACTTACTAAGGAGTGGGTCATTTATCTTACATCTTAGTTTTGAAGTTCTGATCAGCTAGGCTGGCTAAGCATCTGTTCTCTGTTCTTATACCCATAATAGAATTATTAGCTCTTTATTATAATAATAAGCATTATTATTATTATTATTATTATTATTATAAAACCTTATTTCCTGGTGCATACCAAAAACCTGTTGCCTCATCTCTAGAACACAAGATCAAGGAGCGCAGGTGCAGCCTGGAGTACATGCTCCTTTGATCATTAACTGGCCCCAAGTCATTCCCCCTCCTCTACAATTACATGCGTGTCATGCATGGGTGCTCACTTTCTCCTTTCTCTAAGTCAAGAAGCTTTCGCCATTCTGTCAGGAAGGGGCACACTTTATACTTGATTCTAACTTGAAACTTTCTAACAACTGCCCTAACTTCCTGAAAGTACTTAAATCAAGCTATGACGTACAAACGTAAGGGTTCTTTGGAAAGTCAGTTGTGTTGGATGGTGTTTTGCTGGGGCAAATATGTGAAGGAGTGCTAAAGCGGACACGGGGCAAAGGATGTTTTGTTAAAGCAAGAATACGAAAGGACGCGTGATGAAGGATTCTCTGCTAATAATACGCATGTATTGATCCGCCTTACATTGGGTCGTTGAGTTCCATTTGTCAGGACTCCATAGAGAAAAACCATGCCAAAATTTTCTGGTGGTGTGCTGCAGCTTCTTGCTGCTTCTGGGGACTTGGGCTGATTGGCAGAGTGATGTCATCTGAGACAGACTCGTGGCGTTAAGATCCACATGCTGAGGCAGGACACATGATGTTTAAGAGGAGTGTAGAAAGGACTCAGTGGAGTGGGGGAGCTAGCTTGGCTTGCCTGTAGAGCTAGCTAAGCAACGCTTGTTGGTCTAGCCTCTTCACTGATCTTCACTTTGCTGAGAGAGGAACAACTGAGAACTTTTTCTGGTGTTTCTGTTAGCCCTGGTAGCTCCTGCTGAATTGTGCTAATTTGGCTTAGGTAGGCCTGGCTGTTCCTGCTAGGCCTGTCACCTGCTGCTCTCCCAACACTACTAAACTGTACTGCTGGTATATCCATGAAGTGTTTGCCAGTAGACTGAACTCCAGCTGCTGACCTGTGAACTGAACTGCTGATTTCCTGACAATGCAGATGGGATTTGCTCCAAAGAACCATTTCTAAACAGGGTCAACTTCCCCTGTATCTTTTCTTTTCTATTACCTCTGGTGGGTGGTAGCCTAGAAGGGAGGTTAAACTGTTTAAGAACCATCATTAAAAGTAGGCTTTGAAAAAATTAATATTATAAAACTAACTTCCTAAAACTACTTAAATCAAATCAGAAATTCCATAAAATTATTAATTCATCTAGAAGCCATTATCTCAAGATAATGAACTTTCATCTTCATGTTGACCTGCAAAAAACTTGCCCAACAGAGTGGACTCTCACCCAGGAACTAATCACAGCAGGCTATAGGCAGGGAGGGTCTCCCAGAGTCTCCTCACACCTAGCCAAGTAAATGAGGAGTATGGCCATGATAAATATGAAAAAAATACATCAGTATAAAGAAGCAATCCTGAGACTAAGTCCCTGGGGTCTCTATGCACCAGAGCTCACCCATGGCAGCTAAGCAGGACTGTAGGCTGTCTCCAGGGAGCTCACATGCCCACTATAGCTCTTCCTTTATGGTGTCTGCCAGTCCATCGTGGGTATTACATATTGCTTATTTGTGGAGATAAACAAAGGACTGAATAATTTCTGGGAAAGGGAGAAAACATTTTGGGCAAGCTTCAGCTATTCCTTATTTGTAGAGGTAAAATGAAAGGCTTTGGAAATCTAGGGACCAAATAGTCATAAGTAGTAAAGGATTCCCTAGCAGCTGTGGGCACAATTGCAAAACCAACCACTGGCAGAGAGGGGAAACTCCCTCAAATGATACCCTCTCCTCCAGAGTCCTAGAAGCCACAGAACCCCTCTGGTCCCAAGGGCACTGTGTCTCCAACTCAGACTGGATACTCTATACTGTCTGAGTCTAATTAGCAACTTGGAGACTGCAGATCCCTATGGTTAAGGAGAAACTCAATACTGGCAGTTGTGTGTCCATAGTGCCCTTCAAAACTGAGATGAGCTCCACAGAGCCATGTCCAGATAGACCTGAAACCCCAGAATGAGCGGCAACAGAGCTGAAGCCTCTGAGAGGCAGAGGGGAAGAGAGTTGCAAAGAACACAGAGATCCAAGTCACCCAAGGAACCGGGACAAAGGCAAACCCAGAACCAAGCCCCTTACCTTTCCTGGATGTGTTTCTGCACTTTTTTGTGGGTGGGGCAGGGTCATGGAACCATGATGCCCCTGGTTCATGCAGGCAACTTGATATCAGGCGACTCTCATAAGGCAAGTGGAGACCTCAGAGCACCTGAAGCTATTGGATCTGCAGTAACAGCATCGTAAGGTCAACCACGTCCTGCTCCCCAATCCCCTAGTTCTTGAAAGCCCTTTGTCCCAGTGACGCCATAAGGGATGCACCTGAGGAGAACTTGATTTCTCAATAGGCCTTTGACCATGCGAGCTAGATAGTGTACCAACCTATAGAACCCAATTCCCAGAAGGAATTAAAGTTCAATTCTCTTTTCAGACTGCCTCCAGATGCTTGTGCATTCTATCTTGATGTAGTAAATAGTTACATTTTATACACTGTTTGTTATACACTGTTTGTATACAATTTCACGGGTGCATATTGTTTTTGTATAAAACAAACACTATACGCTTACAATATGTGTCCAAACCATGCACATGAACACATCAGTATTGCCTCAGGACACCCAAGACGAAGTCATCAGCACAAATGAGATTTATTTGTCCCAGACAGACAAAGGCCAGGGAACAAGAGAAAAAGACAGGAGACAGAGGGCAAAGGAGAAGGGAGAAAGGACCAAGGGAAAGGGAACAAGGGTGAGAAACAAAGGGCTGCCTCTGGGTGGAGAGGAGACACCCGTGGTCTATAGGAAAATGACAGTTTGGAAAGGGAAAAGGGAAAACCTTGTGTTAGAATTTGCTATTTAATTTTAATTTGCGCACATTAACTAGGGAAGCCAAAGGAGCCTTTGGATTGGTGGACTTCAACAGATGGACCTTGATGGTCAGCCTCAGGACGAGGTGGTAGCCAAATTAGGGAATAGATCTTGGTGGCAGAAGGGCAAAGCGCAAAGCCTGCTAGAGCTATGTTTGCCATGCAAGGCTGGCTAAAGTCCCTTCAGCACACACACACACACACACACACACACACACACACACACACACACACACACACCTCCGCTTGAGTTTTAAAAGCATCAGAGAATTTCACTGATTATAATCAAGAAAATGAAAAGTAGCACAATTCATGTAACCTGTCTAAAACTGGCATTTCTGTTTGGGAGGTTTGCTCTTTCATTTATTTTGGCTGTGATTTTGGATCTTCTGCTACAAATGCTGGACTGTTTGAACATCTTTACAAGTGAAGAATTTATCTAAATTCTGAGACATGGAAGTGAAGGAACAAAGCACTTTTAATGATCCAGCCAACTGCAAAAAAATAACATCAGCATGCCTATCCATTGACGGCCACTTTTCCTGGATTCACAGAGCAGGTGTCATGACAGCTATGGACAGCATGACATTTTGTTCTAGTAAACACAGAAGACAAAGAGCTACTCAAGTCCAAGATTTCCACAGCACTCTGGTAGAGGCTCCTGTGCCTGCTAGAGAATCTCCGATTCATCTACAAGTCCAACCAAAGGACAGGACATCTGAAGTCAGAGTAGTGGACTGAGTCCCAGTATAGACTGTGGGTAACTATGGCAGCCACTAAGACATCAGTTCACACTAGCTTGTAATTTCTGGAGGTTCCTCAATTATCTGTTAGTAATATTCACAACAACTTAGACCTATGCAAGCTGACAGGAAAGGTGAAGGTATTGAATGATTGGATAAACAGGCAAAAGACCACTCGTTAATTATAAATTAAAGCAGTAATCGTTAATACACAATTAGGCAAATTCCAAATTGCCATCAATATATAACATACTCTTTTGGCACATAGATGTTTGAAATACTGAAAACCAAATAGTCCTTTGCAAATAATCGTTTATTGACCGCATTGTGTGTGTGCGCCACAGCAAGTGGCAGGACGTCTCACGTCAGTCAGCCTCCCACTCAGTCCTCTGCTGCTCCTCACCTGACCAGGGGCACTTCCCTCTTTGTGTCTTTCCCAATATCTCATGTTCGGTTTCTTGTGTGGTGTGACTTTGTCATATTCCTTGGTTCCCGACTACCAAGATACCTTTCCTTTCCAAGCTGCAACACTTAAAGTGACTGCAGATGTCCACCTATAGCTAAGAATTAGGTTACTGTGCCTCCAACAGAGTCACCTCTTCTCAGAAGCTTCACCAATGGTAATGAGTTGCGCCTGACAACAAAGGTGATCTCTAGGCAAAAGCACAGACTTAACAGTTTGACAAGCTCTTCACAAATGTCGTTTCCATCGATGTGAAGGACTTTTTAAGATTTCGACCTTTACCTGTTGTTTTAATAACTACCTTTCCTTTTCAATTAACCTGACCCTAGTAGGGTTGTAAGATAGAGGTTGTAAGGTACAACCATTGGACCTGGTTGTCTTCAGCCCACTTTGACATCAATGCTAGTGGAAAGGCTATCTCTGTCACTCAATTATTCTTTGAAGACACTCATCACAGATCAGTGAGAGCCTGAGCGATGGCTCAATCCATTGCTCACTTGCAGGAAAATTCTGGGAAGAGGTCAGTGGCAGAGTCTACATAGTTGAGGGCATATTCGCATGCCTCTCTAACAAGCAAATATCTCTACTTGCAATCTCTAATGGGACAGCAATTGATTGATATGTGTGTCCCATCAGGACATCCATTTGTTAAGGCTATTATCTGGAAATGGCCTCAAGTGTTTGACATCATAAAAAATATCAGAATATCTCACAGGAATTCCAGCACCCTTAGAAAATTTTCCAACCTATGTTGACTCTCCTACAACAAGACTTTATAAGGAACAAATGAGCACCTTCCAAGGGTACCTAGGAAATGGCCTTTACTTTGCTAAAAGCATCTGCTACATGATTCCAGGGGGACTTAATGAGCTTTGGGCTGCCACATGGAAAACTACCAGAGGTCATGATTCTTGTTGAACTTTGTTATGTATTTCTTTCTACATTTGTTTATGCAGTAGTCAATCCAGCATCTGCCAGTCCTCTTTCTTCTGGGCCATTCATACAGTAAAGGCTCGAAATACAAGCCAAATGGCAGTACAGACTGTTATGGGCTATGTCTTATGATATGTATGACCCATACTGCTAACTCAGCCCACTGGATACTTTTTTCTTCTCCCCTTTCCAGCCACACATGGTGTTTTTGTCCAGTTGCATTGTTATTACCCATCATCCTTTGATGCTCCTACTAATACCACCCATGATCCAGGCAAAGAGGTATTAGAGGTGGGGGTAGTCTCTTCCAGTGGTACTTTATCTGGCTTAGCTGCTTAGCTGTTGACTCAATTACTGGGGGTTTCTAGGTGCCTTTGAAGAACTCTCTCGTCTCTAGAAAAGCCTGTGTGGCATTGGTGATGGGGCTTAAAGACATTATGCCCTATTGTCACCTTTGTTTAGTTTGATTCTGTGCCACACCAGAAAAGGGTTACTCCTTTAAGGAGTAATCTGGTTTTATAGTCACTGAGGTGGAACCAGTTGAGGAATCCACCTGCTGCCGTGCTTTATAGACCTCTTGTACTGGCCAGTTTTGTGTGTCAACTTGACACAGGTTGGAGTTATCACAGAGAAAGGAGCATCAGTTGGGGAAGTGCCTCCATGAGATCCAGCTGTGGGGCATTTTCTCAATTAGTGATCAAGGGGGGAGGGCCCCTTGTGGATGGTACCATCCCTGGGCTGGTTGTCTTGGGTTCTATAAGAGAGCAGGCTGAGCAAGCCAGGGGAAGCAAGCCAGTAAGGAACATCCCTCCATGGCCTCTACATCAGTTCCTGCTTCCTGACCTGCTTGAGTTCCAGTCCTGACTTCCTTTAGTGATGAACTGCAATGTGGAAGTGTAAGCTCAATAAACCCTTTCTTCCCCAATTTGCTTCTTGGTCATGATGTTTGGGCAGGAATAGAAACCCTAAGACACCTCTCAAGTTGCTGTTCTAGTACTGTGTAATGGTTTCTGCCCTTTTCCATGACTGAGACCAAAACTAATGGATGCCAAGCAGGAGGAACTGCGGAGGCAAGTGAGCTTCCTGGAGGGGGTCCACCATCCTCTGCTCAATGGCTGTACTTAGAAGAGGCACAGTCTCGTGGGGAAGGAGCTTGTCTCTGGATTGCTCCTTGCTGCTGGTGTGCATCTGCATGTTTGTCACTGCTATGTTCCTCCTGTATCTACTGTGATGTGAATGGGTGTGAGGAGATCCTCACTGCCTATAGTCTGGTCCTTCTTGGGAGGCATCCCACTCTATTGAGCAACTTTCTTAAAGATCAATATGAGGAACGTTCATAGAATATTATTTAAATGAATTAATGAGTTTTACAAAATTCCTGATTTAAGTAATTTTAGAAAGTTAAGATAGTTGATAAGATTAAGGAGTGAGTTTTGGTTGTTTTAACAGGAAAATATAAGATAGAACCAAGAGTAAAATGTGGCCCCTTTTTATAGTGAGGGCTACATGGCCTAGAGAGAGTACCGTGAGCTCTCATGCATTACCAGCACATACTTATACTCCTGGGAAGGAAAGTCGGCTTGAGACAGGTTAATGATCAAAGAAAGCATCCATTCTAGTTTGGGTCTGCATGTCTTGATCTCATGACCCAAGAATGTGGCCACAGGTTTCAATGTGTATCATGAAAAGGCAGGGTTATGACCAAAGAGTAAATGATCCTATTATTAGAAGAGACTAGACAATTAGTTTAGTAAAATAAGGTTTCAAAAAATAAGCATTTTCCTGCAAGTGAGCACAGATTGAGCCACCGCTCAGGGTCTCACTGGTTTAAGTGTAGTGACAGAGATCGCCATTCCACTAGCATTGATGTCAAAATGGGCTGAAGACAACCAGGCACAATGGTATGTCTACCTATCTTAAAATCCTACTAAGGCCAGACTAATTGAAAGAGAAAGGTTGTTAAAATGACAGGTAGAGTCAAAATCCAAAACGTCTTCCACATGGAAAAGACACACATTTGTGAAGAGCCTGTCAAACTGTCTTTTATGACTGTGCTTTTGCCTGTAGATCACCTTAACTTTCAGGCTAAACTCATAACTCTTGTTTCTTGGTTAATATAAACTGTCATCAGCAAGAATAGAGAAAAACTAGCTACAATAAACTCTTCTTGCTTAAACTTGTTAATGAAAAAAGGATTATTGCCTTGAAGTTAGGATGAGTTTGTGAATAGATGGGAAATGTTCAGTTAGATTTGGGTTTCAAAAGAAAAATATATAATCAATAATCGTGTTGTAATTTCCTTTTGTGTCATGATTTTAATCTGTTTTTTTAATATTTAGTGCTAATTGTTTTGGGAGTATATACTATTTTTGATTTTTAATATTTAAATGGTGATTGTTTTTGGAGAATATATATACTGTTTTTAGAGAATGTATTTGTGGCTATGAGGTGATCTTCTTTCTTATCTACAGAACTTTCTTCCCTTTGGTGGTATGAAAGGGCTAAGAGAAAAAGTCATCAGAGCCTTGTTTCATCCAGCGTGTGTGTGTGTGTGTGTGTGTGTGTGTGTGTGGTGTGTGTGTGTGTGAATGTCACAACCCCAAAGATACTAAAGTCTAATATAAACAAGACAGCATGGAAAGTTTCCATCAATTTCTATTGATTGTTTCCTCCACAGATCAAGATTGGGTGCAAAATCATGGAAAGGAGATGCTCTGTAATCCTGTCCCTCTCTCTGAGCCATTACATTCCCATATAGTGGAGATCTTCCATGGTACCTCCATCTCTAAGCCCTTGAGGAACACAGTAGGACTGAATGAATTAGTTTTGACCTCCCCAGGGACAAGAGGGAATGTGGCCCTGCTTTCCCCTGCCACATGTGCTGCATCCTTGGCTCCAAAACTCCCTGGCTTGGTACTGCAGCTGTAGCCATAGCTGTTGCCTCTCCATTCCCATCCTGGATGGGCAAACCATCTCCATCCCTAGCATTACCTTTTGGTGATGTAATATCCCCTCCTTGGTCTGGAAGGATAAGTGCCTATCCCCGAGACAGGCGTGATTGTCTTTACCTGTATTGTTTGATCACAGACGTGTTCTGTGAACTGCTCCTTTGGCTTTCCAGGCTCCCAGCAGCGACTTAGTTTAGGATTTAGCTATCCTTTTTTTCTTTAGGAACTCTGGCTCAACACAAATTTAGTCACAGTTGTCTCTGAGTTAGCAACATGCATCTCTGTCTTTTTATAGCCTCTATATTGCTTTCTTACTTTATGGGCACTCTTTCCATTCATGTCTAAGGAAAGCACTTAGATCTGCAAAAGCCTTTCCTGATTTAGAAAGACCTTGCCCCTCCAAAGGGCTCAGCAGTGTTGCTAAAGCTCTATACTACCCTGAGGTCCCTGCTCCATCAATCTATTCAATATAGTTCAATCTGGCCCCATAAACTAGATTCAAATATAGCTTTTCATGTGCCTAGTTCCATTGATAGCACCTAGCCCTCTCTTCTGTGGTCCTCCAGTCCCTGTGGGTCTGATTTCCCTCTTACTGTCTCACTTTATGCGGCCTTTGCCTTTAGGGGACAGGCAGTTACATTATTCAGTTCTGCCTCCACAGCAGTCAGATGGATCCCCTTCATTCCTGTGCCCCACGGCCTCACAATCCAAGCTGTAACAGGGTTTCCATTGTTTAAAATTCTAACTCCAGACCAATCCTGCCGGGGAATACTGCTCTACAGGGAGTGAGTTGACTTCCTGCTTTGGAGGTCAGGCCACCAGCATCTTCTCTCAAGTGATCAATCTCAGGCAGGTACGGGCAGGAGGTAGGATCCAGGAGTGGCAGAACAGCTGGGACAGAGTCAGTCCAGGCTCCACCTGTGCCAGGGGAGAGCCGGTCACCCAGGTATGCTGACACAGGCTTGCAGGTTCACGGGAGGGACAAGCACCTACCAGAGACAGCAGGACCAACTAACACCAGAGATAACCAGATGGCAAAAGGCAAATGAAGGAATGTTACCAATAGAAATCAAGGCAATATGGCACCATCTGAACCCAATTCTCCCACAACAGCAAGTCCTGAATACCCCAACAGACCAGAAAAGCAAGATTTGGATTTAAAATCACAGCTCATGATGCTGATGGAGGGCTTGAAGAAGGACATAAATAACTCACTTAAAGAAATACAGGAGAACACAAGTAAACAGGGAGAAGCCCTTGAATAACTAAGGAAAAACACAACAAAGCAGGTGAATGAGTTGAACAAAGCCATCCGGGATCTAAAGATGGAGGTAGAAACAATAAAAAAAAATAACAAAGGGAAACAACTCAGGACATAGAAAACCTAGGAAAGAAGTCAGGAGTCATGGATGCAAGCATTCATGAACAATAGAATATAAGAGACAGAAGAGAGAATCTCAGATGCAGAAGATACCATAGAAAGCATTGAAACAACAGTCAAAGAAAATGAAAAGTGCAAAAAGCACCTAACCCAGAAAATCCAAGACAAAATGAGAAGACCAAACCTAAGGATTATAGGTATAGACGAAAGTGAAGATTTCCAACTTAAAGGGCCAGTAAATGTCTTCAACAAAATTATAGAAGAAAACTTCCCTAACCTAAAGAAAGAGATGCCCATGAACATACAAGAAGCCTACAGAACTCCAAATAGTTTGGACCAGAAAAGAAATTCCTCCTGTCACATAATAATTAAAACACCAAATGTACTAAACAAGGGAAGAATATTAAAAGCAGTAAGGGAAAAATGTCAAGTAACATATAAAAGAAGACCTATCAGAATTACACCAGACTTCTCACCAGAGACTATGAAAGCCAGAAGATTATGGGTGGATGTCATACTGACCACCCCAGGCTACTATACCCAGCAAAACTCTCAATTACCATAGATGGA
The DNA here is from genome assembly GCF_947179515.1 of Apodemus sylvaticus. Classification (NCBI taxonomy): domain Eukaryota; kingdom Metazoa; phylum Chordata; class Mammalia; order Rodentia; family Muridae; genus Apodemus; species Apodemus sylvaticus. The sequence goes on from NC_067473.1 coordinate 112,211,150, forward strand.
AAAACAAAGGTATTCCACGACAAAAACAAATGTACACAATATCTTTCCACAAACCCAGTCCTCTAGAGGATAATGAATGGAAAACACCAACAAAAGGAGGGAAACTACACACTAGAAAAAGCAATAAATTAATCATCTTTTAACAAAAAAAGAGACACACAAACATAACTCCACCTCTCTAATAACAAAAGTAACAGCAAGCAACAATCACTTCTCCTTAATATCTCTTAATATCAATGGACTCAATTCTCCAATAAAAAGACATGGACTAACAGACTGGATACATAAGCAGAACCTAACATTTTGCTGCATACAGGAAACTCACCTAAAGCACAAAGACAGACACTACACCTCAGTGTAGAAGGCTAGAAAACAATTTTCTAAGCAAATGGTCCCAAGAAACAAGCTGGAGTAGCCATTCTAATATAAAATAAAACTGACTTTCAACCTAAAGTAATAAAAAAGATAAGGAAAGACATTTCATACTCAAAGGAAAAAAATCTCCCAATTCTGAACACATATGCTCCAAATACAAGGGCACCCACATTTATAAAAGAAGCTTTACTATAGCTCAAAGCACACATTGCACCCCACACAATAATAGTGGGAGACTTCAGCATCTCACTCTCATCAATGGGCAGATCAGGGAAACACAAACTAAACAGAGAAATAGTAAAAACTAACAAGTTATGAACCAAATAGATTTGACAGATATCTATAGAACATTTTATCCTAAAACAAAAGAATATACCTACTTAGCACCTTACCGTACCTTCTCCAAAACTGACCATATACTCGGTCACAAAACAGACCTCAGCAGATATAAGATTGAAATAATTCCATACACCCTATCAAATCACCACGGTCTAAGGCTGGTCTTCAATAGCAACAACAACAAAAAACAGAAAGCCTATATACACATGGAAACTAAACAACATTCTACTCAATGATAACTTGGTCAAGGAAGAAATAAAGAAATTAAAGACTTCTTAGAAGTTAATGAAAATGAAGGCACAATATACCCAAACTTATGGGATACAATGAAAGCAGTGCTAAGAGGAAAACTCATAGCTCTGAGTGTCTCCAAAAAGAAACTGGAAAGAGTTTAACAGCTTAACAGCACAGCTCTAGAACAAAAAGAAGCAAATACACCCAAGAGGAGTAGACAGCAGGAAATAATCAAACTCAGGGTTGAAATCAACCAAGCAGAAACAAAAAGAACTATACAAAGAATCAACCAAACCAGGAGCTGGCTCTTTGAAAAAAACCAACAAAATAGATAAACCCTTAGCCAGACTAACCAGGGGGCACAGAGACAGTATCCAAATTAACAAAGTCAGAAATGAAAAGGGAGGCATAACAACAGATACCTAGAGGAAATGGACATTTTCCTAGACAGATACCAGGTACCAAAGTTAAATCAGGATCAGATAAATGATCTAAACAACCCCATAACCCCTAAAGAAATAGAAGTGGTCATTTATCTCCCACCAAAAAAAAAAAAAAAAAACCAAACAAATAAAACAAAAAAGAAAAAAAAACAAACAAATAAAACAAAAAGGAAAAAAAACAAAAACAAAAACAACAACAACAACAAAAAAGCCCAGGACCAGATGGGTTCAAAGCAGAGTTCTATCAGACATTCAAAGACCTAATACCAATACTCTATTCCACAAAACTATTCCACAAAATAGAAACAGATGGAATAGAAACAGATGGAATACTACCCAATTCATTTTATGAAGCTACAATTACTCTGAAACCTAAACCACACAAAGAAACAACAAAGAAAGAACTTTAGACCAATTTCCCTCATGAATATCGATGCAAAAATACTCAATAAAATTCTTGCCAACCGAATCCAAGAACACATCAAAATGATCATCCACCATGATCAAGTAGGCTTCATTCCAGGGATGCAGGGATGGTTCAATACACAGAAACCCATCAATGTAATCCACTATATGAAAAAACTCAAAGAAAAAAACCACATGATCATTTCATTAGATGCTGAGAAAGCATTTGACAAAATGCAACATCTCTTCATAATAAAATTCATGGAAAGATCAGGAATTCAAGGCCCATATCTAAACATACTAAAAGCAATACACATCAAACCAATAGCCAAAGTCAAACTAAATAGAGAGAAACTTGAAGCAATCCCACTGAAATCAGGGACTAGACAAGGCTGTTCACTCTCTCCCTACATGTTCAATATATTTCTGGAAGTCAAAGGGATTCAAACTGGAAAGGGAGAAGTCAAAGTATCACTATTTGCAGATATATTTAAGTGACCCCAGAAATTCCACCAGAGAACTTCTAAACCTGATAATTTCAGCAAAGTGGCTGGATATAAAATTAAGTTAAAAAAAATCAGTAGCCTTCCCATACTCAAAGGATAAAGAGGCTGAGAAAGGGAAATGACACTCTTCACAATAGCCACAAATAATATAAAATACCTTGGTGTGACTCTAACCAAGCAAGTTAAAGATCTGTATGACAAGAACTTCAAGTCTCTGAAGAAAGAAATTGAAGAAGATCTCAGAAGATGGAAACATCTCCCATGCTCATGGATTGGCAGGGTTAATATAGTAAAAATGGCCATCTTGCCTACAGCAATCTACAGATTCAATGTAATCCCCATCAAAATTCCAATTCAATTCTTCATAGAGTTAGAAAGAGCAATTTCCAAATTTATCTGGAATAACAAAAACAAAAACAAAAAACAGGATAGCGAAAACTATTCCCAACAATAAAAGAACTTCTGGCAGAGTCACCATCCCTGACCTCAAGCTCTACTACAGAGCAATAATGATAAAAAAAAAATCTGTATGGTATTGGTACAGAGACAGGCAGGAAGATCAATGGAATAGAATTGAAGACCCAGAAATGAACCCACACACCTATGGTCACTTGATCTTTGACAAAGGAGCTAAAACCATCCAGTGAAAAAAGACAGCATTTTCCAGAAAAGCTGGGTCAACTGGCAGTAAACATGTAGAAGGAAGCAAATTGATCCATTCTTAACTCCCTGTACAAAGCTCAAGTCCAAGTAGATGAAGGACCTCTACATATAACCAAATACACTGAATCTAAAAGAAGAGAAAATGGGGAAGAAGCTGGAGCACATGGACACAGGGGAAAAATTCCTAAATAGAATACTAGTAGCTTATGCTGTAAGATCAAGAATTGGCAAGTGGGACTTCATAAAACTGCAAAGCTTCTATAAGGCAGAGGAGTCTGTCAATAGGACAAAACGGCAACCAAGAGAATGGAAAAAGATCTTTACCAATCCTACATCTGATAGAGGGCTAATATCCAATATATACAAAGAACTCAAGAAGTTAGACTCCAGAGAACCAAATAATCCTATTAAAAATGGGGAACAGAACTAAACAAAGAATTCTCAACTGAGGAATAATGGATGGCTGAGAAACATCTAAAGAAATGTTCAATATCCTTAATCATCAGGGAAATGCAAATCAAAACATCCCTAAGATTCCTCCTAATACCAGTCAGAACGGCCAGGATCAAAAACTCAGGGGACAGCAAATACTGGAGAAGATTTGGAGAAAGAGGAACACTCCTCCATTGCTGGTGGGGATTTCAAGCTGGTACAGCCACTCTGGAAATCAGTTTGGCAGTTCCTCAGAAAATTGGACAAAGCACTATCTGAGGACCCAGCTTTACCACTCCTGAGCATATACCCAGAAGATGCTCTACTATGTTCATAGTAGTGTTATTTATAATAGCAAGAAGTTGGAAAGAACCTAGATGTCCCTCAACAGAGGAATGGATACAGAAAATGTGGTACATTTACACAATAGAGTACTACTCAGCTATTAAAAATAATAAATTCATGATACTGTTAGGCAAATAGATTGAGCTAGAAACTACCATCATGAGTGAGGTAACCCAATCACAAAAGAACACACACGGTATGCAATCACTGATATGTGGATATTAGCCCAAAAGCTCGAAATACCCAAGATCACAGATCACATGAAGGTCAAGATGAAAGAAGACCAAAGTGTGGATACTTTGATCCTTATTGGGAAGTGGATCAAAACACCCATGGCTCACAGCCAATCAATAGAATGAGAACAGGGTCCCCAGTGGAACAGCTAGAGAGAGGACCCAAGGAACTGAAGAGGTTTGCAGCTCCACAGGAGGAACAATAATATGTACCAACCAGTACCCCCAGAGCTCCCAGGGGCTAAACCACAAACCAAAGAGTACAGATGGAAGAACCCATGGCTCCAGCTACATATGTAGCAGAAGAAGACAGTTTCAGACATCAATGAGAGGAGAGGCCATTGGTCTTGTGAAGGCTCGATCCCCCAGAATAGGGGAATGAAAGTCAGGAAATTGGAGGGGGGGTAAGCAGGGGGGAGGGGGTATGGGATAGGGGGATTTCAGTGGGGTAACATGGAGAAGGGTTAACATTTGAAATATAAATAAGGAAAATATCTAATTTTAAAAAAAGGAAAAAAATCTAACTCCAGCAGTTCAAGTGCTGGGTGTTTCCTGATGGCCCTGGTTTCTTACTGGAGACCTCTGTTAGGCCCCAACTGTATCAGAGCATAGAATGTTCCTTCTTTTCTATTAAAGTCCATCTGAGGGGAATAGTCTGTCCACCATTTTCTCATCTTCTTGCTTATCCAACTTAACTGTCATATTATAAGCTACTATGGAGGATGCTAGCTTTATTTTTTTCTTGTACAATATCTCCTTCATGGTTTCCTGTGTAGCCATCATATTAGCCACAGATGCATTTCTTACTACACACAACCAGAGGCCAGGCAGCCTCTTTGTGTGCTTGCTGAAAATCTCCATCCTAATGTATACTTGAAGGCTGCAAGTTTTCCGCTAAGTCATTAACTCATTTCTGCGTATCTCCATATTTACATGGTGGACTCAAGTAGGCATGCCACCCCATACCACATAGACGAAGACTGCCATCCATCCTGTCCTTCCTCCCACAGGTGCTCCTATTCCTGATGGCTCAACCTCAGTTGCCTGTCTCACTTCCCCAAGCAAGAAACATGCAACTGCTCCCATTGCAAAAAGGCACCCTATTATGTCATACAGGAAAGGGAGAATGCATCCCAATTTCCTCCAGGGATGCTCCTCTCAACAGGCTGCTTGGCCTTGGTTGCATGACTTGTTTCCCAGAGTCAGCACCATGCACTCACTCCTCCCCAGCTCATCTCTGATTCTGCCGAGTCCCTCTCAGATGACTACAATGTTGTTGACAGACATTTCCTGCAAAGTCTATTTAACAGTGTCTATTTAACACAGATAGGGAGCCCAGGACTGACAAATGAAAGTCCAACTTGGTGAACCAATCAATGAGTTTTATTGGGGTCACTTACAGGAATATGGGTGAGTGCTTAATTACAGGACAGAAATTACTCAAAGCCCACTGACAGCTCTCAAAAGCTGACAAGTTTAATCCACTGCATAGCTGGCAAGTGACTCAGCAGAATGAACAGTGTCCGGTCCAGATGGTTTAGTGGTTTAGTTGCTTAATTCTGTTCCAGGCATCATCTCTGTTGCCCTCTGCTTTTCTTTCTTTTGTTTTTTGTTTTGTTGTTGTTGTTTTGTTTTGTTTTTTGTTATTTGTTTTTTGTTTTTTGAGGCTGCTTAGCTGGTCTGTTTATTTTCTGGATGTCTGGCCTTGCTGTTTTTCCAAGCATCTGGACTGGTCTCAGTTATCTTGCTTATCAGAGAGTGACTGTCTTTACTGTTTATTACTGGAAGGGGAAGGAGCTAGTGAACAGGACCAGTTCCAGAAACTTCCTGAAGCTGTTTTGAGATTTACTTCCTGCTCAAAGAGCTTCCCTGCAGAGTAGAATGTTTTAATCTTGGAGGAAATTGCTACAACACAATCTTTTACTTGTGGTAAAAGTAATGGACCATAACTCACCAATTTAGGGTCAGAACAAACTCACCCAAAGGTGACCCAAGAAAATTTCACACTTATTGATGAACAAAGATGCAAAAATTTCTCATGAAATATTTGCAAACAGAATCCAAAAGAGAGAAAAAACCCCAGAGATACAAATAAATTGACTCAAGGACAGAAATCACATGGGCATCTCAGTTTATATCTTAAAATCTTTTTATAAAATTCAGTATCCCTTGATAATAGCCCCAAAGATACTTGGAATAGAAGAAACATGTCTCAATATATCAACTGTGTATTAAAAACCAACATCCAATATTACACTAAATGAGAAAAAAAAATCAAACTATCCTTGCCAATAAAATCTGGAATAAAAGGTCATCACTGTCTCCACCCACATTCAATGTTCTTCATAAAGTCTACGCAGTAAGTGAAAGAAGTGAAAAGGAAACAAGAAATCAGAGTCCTGATTTGCAGAGCACTTGATTCTTTATGTGACACCTACAGACTCCATTAAGAATGATCAATCACTCAGCAGAGACGCAAAACACAGAATCAACATAAAAAGTAGACACAGAGAACGCAGGCTGAAATTTAGTGATAGAACTATGGACCAAAACTCGTTACAGAAGCTGACGGTAGATAGAGTCTGAGGACCAGGGCAGGACACACAGCGTCTCCCAAAGAGGGAGAGAGAATAGGACCTGCGGACTCGTATGCGCAAGCATCCAATCTCCAGGAAATGGCCCTTTCACACATTGCATTTGGCTCAGGAATGCTCACACAAGGCTGAGTGTTTCAGGTTTAATCCACAGTGAGTTCTATTTCAAAGTGACAAAAAAAAAAAAAACTTTACGATTGCACCTTGGTATGAAGAGGCCCAACTTATCTTCTTCCCTTCCTCTCACAATTTTATCTTTTAAAGGTAAAGTCTCTTACAACACAATCAGCCTCAAACTTGCTATGTAGTCAAGGCTAGGAACTTCCAATCCTCCCGCTTCCCTGTCCCAACACTGGGATTATGGGAATGCCTCACCAAACCAAGTATAAGATGCTGGAGATAGAACTCTGTGCTAAAGCTTCTGGGCTGGAGCGAGCCAGGTTTGAATGAAAGATTGTTCCCCTCTTTCCTGTCTCGGAATGACCAATCTCTGTACCCGATCATCAAGACATCAGGGTCCCACCAAAAGAATTAGGATTTTTACTCAGCAAGGCCCCAAAGTCGAATTCAACCAAGACTTTTCGTGTGCTTGCTACAAAAGCCTTGGGAAAACCATCGCCCACGGGGCATTAGCCCTACAGAAGGGGCAACCCAGAAGAGGCCTTCCTCTTAAATAACAAGACTTTTATCTTGAGAACCTGCAGTTTCCATTTCCTTTCCTGTGACTGATACTACACTTACTCCCTAGTGCTCAGGCTCAATGTCGCTCACAGCGAGGGAAAGTTGGCCTTGTCACCCAAAAGGGCTCACCAGTCAGGTACACAAGGACCAATAGGGGTGTTTGTCATGACTCAGCACAGTCATGAGAAGGAGGCTTAGTTTTCAGTCTGTGTCCACATGGCACAACTGTTAAACAAAGGAGCTGGCCATTGAGCAGGATGTGTCCGCACTGTTGAATGCTTTGACTACCCTTTCTCTACTTACGCAGTTTTGAGACCACTGCCAATATGCAGCAGTGCCCAGATTCCCAGACTCATCGTGTGCCTTTAGAGAGGCCTAGGAAAGAGGTTTCCTTCTTAGCCACCACTGTAGTCACACAGAACCTACATGACTTTGGAGCACATGTTATATGTGAGACTTGTCAGATTACTTTTCCTGAGTAAGACTTGTCATCATTTGGAGTAGGCTGTCCTCAGAAAATGTTTCCTAAAATCTCAAGAACAAGAAGGCTATGTGACTGAGGAAGGAGATGGTGGGAAAGGTATCTGTCATGTCTAGTTTCCACATGTCTAGTATCCTACAGTCTAAGCTGTTTCCTGCAATTCTAAAGAGTTCGAGCATCCGGAGGCACTTCCATGGCATAATCACCTTGATCACCCCAGGGCAGTGTACACTTCGTAGACATTGCCCTCCAGTTCTGTTCTACAGAACAGCAAACTCTGGGCTAGGGATGAGCTCGGGTTTCAGTTTGTAGTGACCCTTTCCAGGTCTTGTGACCATTTCTGGCCCATTCTAGAAAAGAGGTTCTTTTTGGTTTTTCATTTAGACGTACAGAAAGCAGTCTCTTGAGATCATCATCTCCCTCTCTATTCCTCTCCCCCAAGGACAAGGACTCTCACCAGCCCACGCACGTCCTCCCAGACAGACACACGCACATCAGTCATATCACACCGAGTTTCTTATCAGTACATCAGTCACGACACGCTGAGTTTCTTGTCAGTCTTTCTCAAGCACAGTTCTGACACAGAAGGAAATACTTTTTGATTCTGTGCTCAATCCAAGCGCTAAGATTAGCAGCATCCCTGGGTGAAGCAGCCCACTAAGTGAGACTGGCACTGTGTCCCTAGTTCTGACAAACCAGAGTCTCTTAACATGGCCTGTGCTGAAGTGTTGTCCTGCCTGTGACCTAATGCCCTAAAATACTGTATAAGCAGAAATCCCCCGTGACTGGAGAATGGAGGAAAGAAACCAAAGTCCTCATTATCAGTTTTGAAGAAGAGAAGGGTTGTTTCCTCTAAGTTCTAGTGGTCCACTAACACCATCCACAGCCTCCCAAGTGCTGATTGACAGGCTACATCACTAAGATAGCTGAGGTTTACTTTCGAGGGCCTGGTTTTGAAAAGATAGCATAGAGATGGAGGTAGACAAGGGCTTTCAGGGTGTGCCTCTTCTCACCCCAGGCACCCACCCCTGGAAACCTGCATGCAGAGGTCACATCTTCTCAGGGCCTTGTGTTGTGATGAAAACGCAAAAAAAAAAAAACAAAAAACAAAAAACAAAAAAACCACCAAATATCAGGTATCAGACATCTGCCAGCACTGGGACAAGAAAGAACATCCTCAGTGTGCATCTTCACAGTCTCCAGGGCTGACCTAAAGTCTCCAAAGCAGCCCAGAGGTGCTGAGAGGAAAGCCTCAGATCCTGAGCTCTGGGCAGGAGAAAGGAGATGGTGCTGCCTCTCCAGACAGGCAGGACAGCAGGACAGCAGGGGGGGGGGGGGGGTCAGTGCATGTGGAACACTGCTGTCTCTCCCAACCCGCCTTCTTTTTTTCTCACATTAGAACTGTTCTCATTTGCCATTTCAGTGCTGTATCTCGACTGGAAAAATCATTTTCCTAAAGCCAAGAACCTTAAAGCCAACTCCTCAATCAGTACAACAGAGTATGAGCTACACCTGGCAGACAAGTCAGTGTATAGATCACAGAGACAGGAGGACTGTATGGCAGCTATACAGCCTGTGCCGGGAGACTGTGCTGTGCTGCGCTGCACCAATGGAGTCTTGTCCTTTTAATGGACTAATTCATTTTGGGGACACACAAGCCAGTGCCTTAATGGACTAATTCATTTTGGGGACACACAAGCCAGTGCCTTAAAATAGTCAAGCATAAGTAGTGATGTGGACAAGTCTTATAGATTCAGCCTGTGTCCCAAAGGGCAACTTGAGGACAAACATCTATGACCTTTCTGCCAGCAAGAATCCTGACCATGGTCAACACTCTCACCAGAACATAAGGTATTTCAAAGGGCAGGAGCAAGAAGTTTAGTGTAGTTATTCCATCTGTAGTCAATAACCTTCCTGATGGTATGCAGTATGCATAGCACCTTGTTGTGAATAGTTTCAACTTGTGGAAAAGCAGATAGGCCTTGGCACTTCTCCCTAGCTAGGCAAGAATACAGTCAGCAACTGCATACTAATTTACAGCTGTCTGCTGAAGAATTCTGCAAGTTGCTGTTGACCATCAGTAGAGGGTCTTCTCTTACTCCTTTAACTTAGGGGATGTATAATGTAGAACAGTTCTTCATTATACATCCCCTAAGTAAAAGGAGTTTAATACTTGATATTTTATGCTATTTTAAATGTCACTGGAAGTGAGCATCAGAAAAACATTGGAGGCTTTATTTTTGGTTCAAATTCACCAAAGACGACCAATCAGCAGGCGGAAGTTTTTACTGTCAGCCTTGCCTGGGATACAGAATACACATCAGCAAAGCTACAGAGTAGAACTGTAGATGAAAGTTGTATCAGATACAGTGAAGGTACATCAAGGCTTCAAGAATAAAGTGAAGGCCTGAGAGACTGCCAGTCTATAACATGCTTTTCAGGCAGTGTGAAGACCTCACCTGTAGGCCTGGAACCCAAATACCAATAATGATGATGATAATAAAAATAAAGCAGGAAAGTTGTGCACACTTGTAATCCCAGCACTGGGAAGGAAGAGACAGGCTGATCTCTAGTACATGCTGGCCAGTAAGCATTACCAAAGGGGCAAATTGCAATGCCGGTGAAACATTCTCCCAGAAAAACTGAGGTAATCCACAACTAAAGAGTGGCACCTAAAGTCAACAACTGAGCTCCATCCTAACATGCACACACCCCCGTGTGTGTGTGTGTGTGTGTGTGTGTGTGTGTGTACAAACACACAAAAGTGCAGTGAGGTCCTGGAAATACTAAGACTTCACTGTTCTTAAAGAGCTATGTAATAAGGTTATGGTAACTGCTCCACAGCTTGGGGTATGCAGAAGAGCATGGATTCTGTATCGGCAAATCAAACCAGAGCACAACTTTGGACATGTCCATGTTGAGAAGACTTTTCTGAGATATGAACGATAAGCCTAAAATTTTTTTCTTTCTCTCTGCAGAAGAAGAAAGAAGAGGAAGGGGCCTAGGATGTCGCCCTCTGATATGAACTGGAAAACTATCTAGGGATTTAAACAGCTGTCTAGGGATTTCATCAAGGTAGACTCTGATCCAACTAGGCCAACAGTTGCTGAAGCAGAAAATCCCTATGAGGAGGTAGGCTGCACCACATCATGGTCATCCACTAAGACTGAAGATCCCTAAATAGAAAATACCCCAACAATCCACTGCTATGCATGGTACAGAAGATGCATGTGAAGATGTAACGTGGGCCAGGGAAGGGCCGTTTAAAAAGATGCGGCTCCTAGCATATTGGCATCACTCTCCCAGGGTGGAGAAGTGCTATCCTAAAGGGATCCTCCAGCACATCAACACCAGCGTCTCTGCCTGTAGCGAACACCATGCTAACAAGCCCAGGAAAGTCACACTGGTTTCTGACTTGGAAAAATCTTGTGTAGAGGCGGTCCTCGTTTCATCTGTGAGCCCATAAAGCCAGCAATCCACACTTCCAGATCTAGGTGAGCATCAGCATTCTGTGGCTTTGAGCCTCTGCCCTGGGCAGTTTTCACACTTGCAAAATACAATGGAGGTTCAAGAGGAAAATGCTCAGTTCCACTCAGAAGGGAGAAATAGTCAAGGAAGGGAGGGACTAGTGCCAGTTCAGGGCAGCACTTTGTCCACTATGGCTTTGCCAGGCTCAGAGCACCCAATGCTCTCACAGTTGAAGTCTCAAGACTGCAGCTTTTCCAGGCTCCAGATGGACACTGATCAGCACATCGTTTCCGGTTCTCACTAGAATGCCATACTCCTCCACTTTCCGTAGACGCGCTGCAGGAAGAGTTTCTCTTCAGACGATGGTCTCTGCGTTGGCCTAAGTCTGGCCGCAGCACCCTTTGACATCTAAGTTCCTCTGGTCCAACAGCTCCTAGGAAAACTGGCCTACCTGGGTGAGCATTCCCACACCACGCCATCTGCAGAGCAGAAGCTCTGCAAGTTTGGGAGTTTGGCTCAGTCTATGTCTGAAATGGACAGACCAGGGAAAGCCACTTGTATGAGTCACAATCTGAGGCTAGAAACCTGATGACCCAGCACAAGTCCACAACCCAGATTTGATAGACTAGCAGACCTGGAGTTCTGATGTCTAAGGACAGAAGAAGGGTGTGTCTGTCCTAGCAGAGACACAGAGAAAAATCTCATTTTTTCTTTTGGTCCCATGCAGCTCCCACTGGCAGCATGATGTCCACCCATGTTAAGAGTGGGCCTTGTCTACAGAGCCCAAGCACCTACATACCAGTTTCCTTAGAAATTCCTTGTGCACATCCATAAATAATGCTCCATCCAGTCAGGCTGACACTAAATTCCATGGTCAGGCCATCCAGTCAGCTGTGGGCAGAGGTTGGAGAAGAGACTTTATGCTACTTTGTGGTGTCATCAGGAAAGAGATTATCATGGGAGGAAACCCAACAACGTATCAGTTTTCTCATGTTCTCATTTTATAACTGGATTTTTTTAAACTAACAACCTATGGATTAAAAGAAATATCATTCTGCGCAAGTAGAGGGTTCCACTCACATAAACATGGCACACCACTGTTCTGTGTACACATCAAAGTAGAATAAATAAAGGCCATGCTGTCAGTTAGGACGTAGACATAATAAGGCTTGTTGGTCCTTTCTGAGCCACTTGGAAGTTCATCCTTGTCACTCTCCTTCCTGGAACTCCACAATAACTATGTATCTGGGAAGCAGTGGGAATGGAGATGGTATTCTCAGCTTCACCACCTGGATAATAAATGGAATAGGACATTTAAAAAATAAATTCTATGGTACCTCAAAGTTCCTTTACAATGAAACAAAATGAAGGCCAGTCAGGCCAGAGTACACATGAAATATACATCATACAGGCAATGGGATATTCTGGCACATGCTACATCCCAAATGAAGCTTGCAGACATGATTAGTGATTAGTGAAAAGGCCAGGCAAATTAATGAAAAGAATATACATGTTATATGTATGTAACATCTAGAACTAGCAAATATGTATAGAGACTGAAAGCAGAGAGTGCTGGGGGCTGGGAACCGGGGAGAAGGAGAATAATGTTTAATTGCCACAAAGTTTCAGTTCAGGAGGATGAACTGAACATTACAGTAGGCACACCTACTAAACATTACAATTCCATTCATGTCTCTGATGCATCTAGTCTGTGTGAGGTACATTCCTCTGAGTGCACGAATGTAAGTGTGTATGTGTATACACTCAGGTAAAGGCCTAGTGTCAACCTTGAGTGTCCTTCCTCAGGAGCCATCCAGCTTGGTTCTGGAGACGAATGTCTCTCAGTGACCTAGAGCGCAGTGGATAAGATAGTGGACAATTAGCCACAAGATCTTCCTGTTTAAATCTTTCTAGTTGGGCTGACAAACACTGTCCTCCTTTCCCATGGATAATGGGGTTTCAACTCAAATGCTCAGGCTTGCAGGACAGGAAACTTATTGTCTGAGATAGCTTTCCCACTCTACTTTTGTTTTTCTCAAAGAGTCTGTAGCCTTGAACTCATGATCCTCCTGCTTCAGTCTCAAAAGTCCAACCTCCATTTGAGACAGCAAATATAAACTTGTAACAGGACAACTGTTATGTTACCTGTCAAAATTACCCATGAACCACATCAGCCAAGGATGGAAGCCACTGAATTCTCAAAGAACTACAACAACAAAAAATGTTACCAGTAAGACAGGAGTTCTGGGGAGAAGGAGATGATTCGGTGCTTAAGAGCACCCACCAGGCAAGCATGAGGACCTGAGTTCAGACCTCAGCATCTAGGGAACAAGGCCAGTGGCCCGTGTGCACCCGTGGCTCAGCACTGAGCAAGGTAGAGACAGGAGGATGGTTGGGGCTTCCTGACATCTAAGTCTAGCAGAAAACAAAACAAAACAGAACAAAACAAAAACAACAGCTCTGTGATAGCTATTCTTGGTTGTCACCTTGACAACCTCTGGAATTAACTAAAATCCAGGCAGCTGGGTACACCTGTGAGGGATTTTTCTTAAATCATTTTATGTGGGAAGATCCAACCTAAATCCAAATCTTTTGAGGTGAGAAGATCCACCTTAAATCTGAGTCACAGCTTCTTCTGGTGGCAGCCTACCTAAAAGATATGGAAGGAGGAAGATTTAGTTCTTTGCCTGCTTTCCTTTGCTGGAAAGTTTATCCTTCACTAGCATTAAAACCTATTTCTTTGGAATTACAGTATATACTGAAGACAACTGGCCTCATGGATTGAACAACTACTGGATCTTGGGTCTTTTCCCTTTGGACATAGCCAGTGTTAGGCTATCTGGGCTATCTGAACTACAGCCTGTAAGTCATTCTAATAAATTATTTATAGAGGTGGACGGATAGACGGATGGACAGAAGCAGAAAGGGAGGCAGGCAGGTAGACAGATATTCTATCAGTATTCCTCTAGAGAATTCAACTAACTTTCAAGTTCATGAAGGAGAGAATCTGCCTAAGAGAAACAGGGTAAGAGTCATAAAGCAGGACACACAGTGACCTCTTCTAATAACACACACACACACACACACACACACAATTCTTTAAAATCCATGTCCCACTTACCTCTGCTTCACAGCAGTGCTCAGTAGATAACAAATCAACAAGCAACTAAAGCTCTTCTTCATTTTTTTAATCACATTTTTAAAGAAAAGATCCAAAGGAGAAAAACATTCTTCTGGAACATGTCACTTCAAAACTTTCTGTCAGAGGGAAGAGAGAACAAACCTGCATAAAGTTCAGCAGAGACCTCTGTAAAGAGCATTTGTCACTGGGTTTCACAGGGAGCAGGACCTGGGTTTCATCCCCAGCACCCATATAGTGGTTCGTGACCACCCATAACTCCAGTTCTGGGGATCGATCTGATGCTCTCTTCTGACTTCCATGAACACCAAGCACACATGTCATGAACATACAACCATGCGGGCAAAGCATTTCATACAAAAGCACAATGAAGAAATCTAACGAATTAAAAGGTCTTTTTTAAAGTCCTATCTTGGTTTTCTATTGCTGAGACAAAATACCATGATGGAGGCAACTTAGTAAAGAACCATTCAGTCTGGGGCTCATGGCTGTTCCATGACCACCAGGATGCATAGCATGGCAGCAGATGGGCAGGCATGGCACTGGAGTGGTAGTCAAGAGCTTATATTGATTCCCAAGAGGCAGACTACCTGGAAATGATATGGGCTTTAGACACCTTGAAGCCCACCAATGGTGGCACAGCTCCTCCAGCAAGACCACACTTCCTACTCCTTTTCAAAGAGTTCCACCAACATTTCAACTGCATGAGCCCACAGGAGGCATTAGTCAGTCCACCACACTATGCTTTTATTCCAGCCCCATGTGATGGACACACAATTACACAAACACATAGTACATTTTCAACTCTCCCAGAAGCTCCATTACAGTCTCTCTTCCAGAGCTGGGAAGGAAGAAAATTCACTTTTAAAAAGGTGTGTCATAGGAGGATGGGGGACATTGTGTGTATCATGCTTGGGTGCTATTCACAGTCATCTACATATGTGCAGAGGGCAAACAGGATGTCCGGTGTCTTCCTCTGCTGCTTTCCATCTGTGGGCTTGAGACAGTTTCCCACTGAAAGAGAAGCTCATCATTTTGGCTAGGCTGGCTGATCAGAAAGATCTCAGAATCTGTCTACTCCATCAACCTCTATGCTAGGGTTATAGCAACATTTAGCCATGCCTGGCTTTTTACAAAGGTGCTAGATATTCAAACTGAGGTCCTTATGCTAGCATAGCAAGTATTCTCATCCCTGACCTATCCCCCAGCCTTAATTTGGGATTTTTGAGGCAAGTCTAACTCTGTAGTTCAGGATGGCCTGGGGCTTACTATGCAGACCAGGTTGGATTTCAAATTGTGATCTTCTGCCTTCAAAATGCTAGAATTACAAAGAGTATCCCATCTCCAGCCTTGGTAAACTCACACACACACACACACACACACACACACTGTATCTGCTTCTTTGTAATCATAACTCGAGTAAGTTGAGAATGTCAACATTAAAAACAGAGCTAGAAAAAAAAATTTCCTATTTATCCATCTTAGCACCTAATTCCATTTCATGAATGTTCATAATGTTTATAATTTTCAGTAGTAACTACCTTTTGACATAGAGAATAAACTATGTTTCTACTCCAGTTAAGCCAACACATTGACACATTGAAACACATTATCAAAAATGTGATTTATTAGAGGACTACTCTATTTTTTTCCTAAAATCACATGGAGGTAGATCCTATTGATGTGTGAGGTTCAGTCCCAGTTAGAAACACAGCCACTTAACTCTCAGAAGGGTAAATGGAATGCAACCTAATGGGGACCTGGCATTCTACAAGGGGAATTTACATTTCTGAAAGAATCCTGAATTAACTTCCACTTACCTTTCACAAAGGAACTTTGAAAACAGCAAAATGAGCCCCAGGTATCTGCTGTCCACTGGAGATAGTCTTTCCACCTGTTACAAAGGATTGTCATTAGCCAAATGGCTTGTTACCCTTGTCCTCTTGAGGAAGGTGTCCTTATGATGGGAGCCAAGCCCAGAAGCACGCCCCTTCTCTCTGTCCTGCCCCTTTGCACTCTATATACCCTCTAATATCACCTCTATTTTCCTTCTTTCTGTTTGCCCATCTTGAAAATACAAGGCAACAAAACAGTATAGTGGTCTCCAAAGCAGAGATGGCCAGAATTTCTGTATACCTGATTAAAACTCAGCCTGGAATCAAATACGAAGGTGACATGAAGGACATAAGGAACAGGACAGAGATTATGTCATAGGGAGCAAAGGGAGGGTGGCAACAAGACATGGGACTGGGACAGAGGAAAGACTTAGTATTTTCTCGCATGTGGAACCTTAATACACACACGTGTGTGTATGTATATATATATTCATGTGTGTATATATATGTGTGTATGTATATATATATGCATACCATATATATGTGTGAGCAGGTCAACACTTGGGGAATGGAAACCAGCAGGAGGTGTAAGGACACAAAAAATAATGGGTGTGTGTACATGAGCAAAACATGCATGAAAATATGGAACCCTATGTTCTGCTTGCTAACTAAAAAGTATTAATGAAAGCACTGCAAAGTAATGCAGCCTGGCTAAAAGAGCCCAAGTCCTATCCACTCTAGTGTTTTCGTCTTCACACAGCTGGCACCAACTCAGTCATGAGAAACAGCTATGTTCTTCCAGAAATAGATAACCTTCAGAGTGAACTTCACAGTCACCCCTGAGATCACCGTGGAGAGGAACAGCTGAGCCAGTTTCTATAGATAAATTACAACTAAGTAGAGTTCGTCCTTTATACCAGCACAGAAAGCACGGAGTGTCAAGACAGGGCTGTGAGCTCAGGAGCCCAGACCATCAGAATTGTATATTACAAGCCACAACACCGGGTTTGCTTATTTCTTTTACTCTTAACGCAATACTTTACCTTGCTGTCTATGACCCGTCTCCCAGTTTCAACTGCATTTCAGTTGAACTACATAAAAGTATGGGAAAGATAGACTGGAAGGAAAAGAAAGTAGATGAACGAACATCTGTGGGACTCATCTGCAGCACATTAGGTAAGTTCTGCACCCAGACGCTGAAGAGGTTAAACTGACAGACATTAAATATATTCAAAGAATAAAACAAGGACCTACCAAGACTTACCAACATAAAAGAAGAGTAAAGGATAGTCTGGGCATCCCTGGCTTCAGGTATTACTTATTTGTGAAGATAAAATGCCACGACGGCAGGGTGTCTCCAACTCAGACTGGATCCCTCAGAAGGTCAGCGCCTAAACAACCAACCAACCTTAGGACTGTGGAACCCTGCGATCAAGGGGTGACTCAATACTGGCAGCCCCATCCACTCTGCGCCCTTCTGCGCTGCCCGAGCTCCACTGACTTGAGAGCTGCCTGGACAAACCTGAGACCCCAGAACATGGGAAGGCAGCCCGGGAACCTCTGGGAGGCAGACGACAGCGAGATCCCAGAGACTACTGAGGCGTATGGCTGCCGAGGCAGCAGGAAAAGCCGAGGCCAGAACCGTAACCCCCAGCTTTCCAGGGGTCTCCCCTTCCAGAGTGAGGCACGTTCAGCGGCCCATGTCCCCATTGGGACAACCACAGTAACGATGCTCCTGGCTCATAAAGAGACGCTGAGATGCCGCCCACCCAACGCAGCTCTAACGGCAAGAACGGCGACCTCCTAGAACAAGAGTCCCCGAGATGCAGAATGCCAACCGACCAAGCTCAAATCTCGCGCCTCTCCACAGCGCGTGCACAAACTGCCCAGCGTGATGACTTCACAGAGCCTAGGAAACTGAAGATTGGTCAGCAAACTTTTGTCTCCATAGCGCCATCTGTAGCTCAAGGTCGGTAGATCAGGCACGCTTGGTAGTGTGCCCACTACTCAGATATAGCTCTAATCACTCAAGGGGAAAAGTTCAATCCTCCTTCCATCCCTACGCAGACACCTGTGCATTCTTAATGACATTCTCAATCATCGTCAATTTTGTATATTGTCTATAAGTATTTATTCCATACAAGTGTATCCTTTATCTACCCAAAAGCAATATGTTACACATTCTATATATATATTTATATTTATATATATATACACATACACATTATATATACATAACATATATAATGTATACATATACATTATATATATATTATATACACATGTGTGTATGTGTATATGTGTATGTATATATAATGTGTGTATGTATATATAATGTGTGTATACATACACATATATATTTCTCCATATTTGTGTATGTATACTTTTATCTACTCTAGTTGTAAAAGCCACAGAACATTTTGCTAACTATAATCAACATACCTAAAGGTGCCATAGTTTAACCTATTCCATATTGACATACTTCTACCTAATTTAGAGGTTTGCTTCCATTGTGATTTTCATTTTCTGCTACAGAAAATGCTGTGTTGTGAACATCATTGTAAGTGAAGACTATATCTAAACTGCTAGACATGGAATTCCTAGAGTGAAGGAAATGAATATTTTTTTTCAGAAATGCTGCCCAACTGTCTACCAAAAATTCTCTCAACTCATCCCTCCAATTTCAATTTTACAGGTATCCCATCCTGGGTGCCTTCACAGCAATGGACAGCATGACTGTTTTAGCCAATATCAAAAATAACGGAGCTCGGGTCCGAGATTTCTACCCAGTATTATGCACAAAGGGCCATGGTTAATTTCTGAATTCACCTACATCAGGAAGCCTAGATGACAGAATGTCTAAAGTTACAATGGTGGTAGAGGCTTGTTTCAAGCTGGAAAGCACAAACTGATGATAGGACGTTTTAAGCCCAGAGACCAGGGCCAAAGGACAAATGCCCCATTTCTGACTTGGACCTAAGCCCAAACTCAGGACCAGAGGGAAAAAAAGAATCCCACCAATTCCTGGGCTTGCCCAACATCCGGCCCCAGGATCCCACCAACTGAAAGCTCTACCCACCCCCCAACTCCTATTCCCCCTCAGTTCCCTGCTGCATATTGTTAGCATTTTGTCTAGGCTCCGCCCCACAGTTACCTGGCCAGCCAAGTGTGTCTGATTCACTATAAAGGAGACTGATGACCCCCTCCCCTCTCTCTTGCCTTCTTGTTCTAGCTCTGTCCTCCTTACCCCCACTCTCCCCACTCCCCTCCACATGCTCACGATGGTCCCCCCCTGTAGTGGCTATTCCTGGTTGTCAACTTGACTATATCTGGAATGAACTACAATCCAGAATTGGAAGGCTCACCTATGATCCTAATCTGGAGGCTCAGAGATATAAGTTTCTGACATGGATCTTGGCATGGAGATCTTGAAGTATAGTGGCTATGAATTTCAGAAGATTAAGACAAGGAGATCTCCAAGTTCAAGATCATCTGGGATTAAAGGCATGGAGGCACACGCCTTTAATCTGGGCCACATCCTCTGCTGTTGGCAGATCTGGCATTCAGCAGCAGCTGTAGCCAGGTCAGCCTTGGTGAGTGGAAGTCCGTATTGCTGAGCCCAAGCATAACCTCCGTCTCAGCCACCATGGCCACTTTGTTCATGTGCCCACTGGGCAATAACTGGGATGGCTGGGGAAAGAGGCTGACTGTCCACAGAACGGGTCATCGTATCCACTTGATTATTGAACTCCTCCTCAGCTGAAGTCACATTTTGGTGAGCATTTACATGGGACACAAATATCTTCACATCCTTTGCCCATTTGGAGAGATCTATCCACATACTTCTTCCCCAGATGTCTTTCTCACCAATTTTCCATTTGTGATCTTTCCTTTGCATGTCCCTGACCATCCAGCCAATCCATTGGCTACAGCCCATGAGTCAGTGAACAATCGTACATCTGGCCATTTCTTCTTCCAAACAAACTGTAATACCATATGTACTGCCCGAAGTTCCACCCACTGTGGAGATTTTCCTTCATTGTTTTTTCCCCCAAGATGCTAAGAGCAACCAGCCAGCAAAATCATTTTCCGATTTTTTCCCCAACTTGGAGAAAGTATTGTATACCACTGAATCACCTAATTCATCAAGATAATCAAAGGCATTAGCTTCTTTAAGCTTGAGATATAGTTTCATCCACGGGTCCTCAATATTCTCTGAGCTCCCAGGACGGAGAGAATCTGGAGAAGTTTCAGTAGTTGAAGGTGCTAGTGGATCAACCAACCAACTCCAAAATTTTGAAACATTCATCCTTATACTTCTGCTCCTCTATAACCACTCCTGGTCCAACTTCTGCATTAGTTTGGGTTCTCTAGAGTCACAGAATGTATGGGCAGTCTCTATATAGTTAGGGAATTTGTTTATGACTTACAGTCTATAGTCCAATTCCCTCAAAATGGGCAGCAGCAGCTGTGGATGGAAGTCCAAGGATCTCGCAGTTGCTCAGTCCCACGAGGCAAGCAGGCAAGGAAGAGTGAGTAAATCTTCCTTCTTCCAATGTATCTCCAGCAGAGGGTATATATAGCCCAGATTAAAGGCTGTAGGTCTCCAACAGAGGGTGTGGCCCAGATTACAGTCATGTGGGTTTCCAGCAGAGGGTGTGGCCCAGATTAAAGGTGTGTGCCTCCATGATGATCTTGGACTTGGAGATCTCCTTGTCTTAATCTTCTGAAATTCATAGCCACTATGCTTCAATATCTCCATGCCAAGATCCAGGTCAGAAACTTATATCTCTGAGCCTCCAGATTAGGATCATAGTGAGCCTTCCAATTCTAGATTGTAGTTCATTCCAGATATAGTCAAGTTGACAACCAGGAATAGCCACTACACCCCCTCTGTCTTTCTCTGTCTCTACTCCTTCAACTCCCCTCCCCATGCCCTGAATAAATTCCTTTCTATACTATACGTCACCTGGCTGGTCCCTCAAGGGGAAGGGATACCTCTGCATGGGCCCGCAGAGGCACCCCTTCTCCCACACCTGACTGCACATCCACCAAACATATTGTGTCTCTCCTTATGTTTTTATAAAATGCAACACATATTGCCCAAGCAAAGGCAGCTCCTGGGTTTTTCTCTCCCAATAAATCTCTAGTGCAGTAGGTTGTACTCTACGGCTTTGCTGTATTCCTTGGCTCCAGATTGCCAGTATACCTTTCCCAGGAGAGCAGTAACACTTGCATCCGGAAACCTTCCCCAGAGCAGAGCAGAGCCACTGGTTCTGCTGGAGGAAGCTTCCCCCCCCCCACCCAGGAGCAGAGAAGATACACTTGCATTGGGGGCACCATCCTCCTATCCCCTGACCCCTCTGAAACAGAATTGTAACACTTCCATTGCTGAAGCCTTTCCCTCACAGCTGTAACAACTGTAAGATTTACCTTCCAGTTTGTAATTTCTGAAAGTAGTTTACATACACTGTTGCTAATATTCACAATTTGAACTCTGGACGAAGTGACAGAAAAGTAAGTTATTGAATGAATGAGTGAATCAATGGGCAAGAGACACTAACTATAACATTTGAGGGACAATCATATCCTAGTAAATTTTAAAACCATTTGCATTTACAATTCTGAAAATTCTCCCAGTGCCAAGGGGTGGTGGCATACACTTTTAATTGTAGCACTTGGGAGTCAGAAGCAGGTAGATCTCTATGGGTTCGAGGCTAGTCTGATGTACATAGTAAGTCCCATATCTGTCAGGACTACAAAGTAAGACCTTGCCCCCCCCCACACACACACAATTCTCCCATAATTAAAAGTAGGCCAATATTTTCAATATTGCTAATTGGAAAATAGATACAAATTCAGAGCATATTTTGTTGACCTATGTTAAGGCAAGCTCCAAATTGACTTTACATTGTAAAAATACTTGTCAGGCAGTGGTGGCACA
Organism: Apodemus sylvaticus; assembly: GCF_947179515.1. NCBI lineage: Eukaryota > Metazoa > Chordata > Mammalia > Rodentia > Muridae > Apodemus > Apodemus sylvaticus. The sequence goes on from NC_067473.1 coordinate 112,233,267, forward strand.
GGCATTTGGTTCCAGCACTCGGGAGGCAGAGGGAGGCAGATCTCTGTGAATTTGAGGCTAACCTGGTCAACAAGTTCCAGAACAGCCAGGGCTACCCAAAGAAATCCTGTCTCAAAAAAAAAATATAAAATATTTTTTGGAACATATTGAAATGTGTTGATGTGTAGGGCAAATAGTACAAATACTTGTCAGCATGATAGTATACAAGCCTGGCATAAATATACAGAAACTTCAAAATTAAATTTATCTTTGTCCTGCTTAGTTTTAAATCAATTTAGCACATATCTAGGAAGGAGTAATCTTAATTGATAAAATTCCTCTATAAGATTGGCCTATAGGTAAAACTGTGGTACATTTTCTTGAACAGTGATTGACGTGAGAAGGTCTGGCCCACTGTGACCAGTGCTACCACTAGGCATGCAGTCCTGAGGTCCATAAGAAAGCAGTCTAAGCAAATTATGGAGAACAAGACAGTAAGCAGCACCGTTCAGTGGATTCACCTTCAGTTCCTGCCGTGATTGGTGATGAAGAAAATCACAGTGTGGAGGGGGCCCTGATGCAGCATGGTCATCCACAAAGGCTGAAGCCTTTTCTAAGGGAACCAGACTTACCAAGCCAGCACTGGGGTGTGGCCCAGAGGGAGACTCTGAGGACTTAGGCCTAGCACATTAGTATCAGCCACTGAGCCTGGGGAAAGTGTGAGGGCAACAAGGCCAGGTAAGTCACCATAGCTTCCTGACTTGGAAACGACTTGTGTGAAAGTGGTCCCCATTGCGTCTGGGTCAGCCACAGAGGAGTGAGACTGGAGCTCACCGGTAAGGTGGGGCAGTGCTGAAGTCTGGAGCACCGAGCCCCACAGGGAAGGCTGTGTCCCCTTGTCCACGTCCTCGGTCTCATCTGCTTCCACGGTCCCACTTACTCTGCTGTGGTACAGAACCTTGTGTGAGGAGTGCTGTCCTTCTGTGTCCCACCACCCTGACTATCTTGTAAAAATGACCTTTGACTTAGGATAAGCCAGGTTTACTTTCTCAAAACTTGTTGGAAGTCAGACCCTCATCTTCTGAGAGCCCTGTGGAGATTTAAAGACTCACATTAAGTGCATTAAGGAACTACTGAATCCTCCATGACATAAGGAAGGTGTTGTGCTATTATTCTCTGGAAGCCAGACTCTCGGATAATCTTCTGATGTAACAGATGAGAGTCAAGAGAATTCCAGTCGCATAAGATCATGTTTCCAGCCCTTGGTAGACCCTCACAGGAAGTTCTCACGTAGGGCCAGGGAGGTGATGACCCCACAGGTGATGACCCCGTAGGTGAAGCAGTAGCAGTGACCGTGTGTGTCAGAGCTGAGGTGGGACCTTCAGAAAGCACACGAGACCCGGGTGTGGATGGCCACCTGTACGGTCAAAGTTCTTAAAGTGAGGCGGGCTGTGGAGACAGGAGAAGCCCCGGGTCTCACAGCACAGCTGGCTGGACAGACACAGCGCCACGGAAGAGACTGTCGGACCAAAGGGCCAGAGAAGGACAGCTCACTAGTCTGTCTTCTGACATCCATTTAAAAAAAAAAAAAAAAAGGAAGGAGGGAAGGAAAGAAGGAAGGAAGGAAAGGAGGAAGGGAGGAAGCTAAAGGTTTCAGAAAAAATAAAGTTCTCAAATATTTCAACTAATTTGCTTTTTCATTTGTAATGTCTAGCTTTGTAGCTAGAATAGGCCTGACTTAAGATCCTGCTACCTCAGCAAGCAAAAGTCAAAATTCCACATGTGCATCACCAGGCCTACTTCTTGAAACTCCCTAAAGTATTGTCTGATCCTTGTCTTATCTTGCATGTGTCAGAACTTCTTGAAGGAGGAAGAGGTTCAAACCAAATTGCAATGTCCTGTCTCAGCTAGACACAGGTGCCAATCTTCCCCAGCTGTGAGCCTGAGTGCCCAGCAATCCACACTTGCAAAACACAGTGGAGGTTCGGGAGCAAGATGTTCAGTTCTGTTCCATAAGGGAGAGAGAAGGAGGAAGAGGATGAGCGGTCCCGGCTAAGTCAAGAACCCTATCACCATGGTTTCGATGTGCTCGGTCCACTAGCTGCTCTCCCAGTTAGAGTGTCAAGCCTGCAGCTTTCCAAGGCTGTAAGTGCACACTGGTCACCTTGCAGTTCCAGGGTCTCATGAAGTTACCCCAGTCCTGAAGCACCGCCCTAGAGGGGACACTCCGCAGAACTCTCCCTTGTGTCAAGTCCCCCTGGCTGTCGGCAACATTCTTTGAAATCCAAGTGACCTCACAGCTCTCAGGGGCTTGGCCTGCATGGCTGAGCATCCCTACAACAGGCAGTTTGGCTCAGTCCACGTCTGAAAGGCACAGACCAAGGAAGCCATGGGTTTGAGTCTCAGTCTGAAACAAGAGCCCTAACAACCCATAGAAACCCACACCTCAGAGTCCAGAGGCCAGCAGACCAGAGTTGACAGAGGACAGAGGACTAGAGCTTGTCTGTCCCAGGAGGGACATAGAGGCAATCTCCTTTTCTCCTTTTCTCTGCCTGTTTGCCGAGTGCAGTTCCCATCTGCTGCATGGTACCCACCCATGTTGAAAGTGGACCTTGTCTATTCAGCCCATGCACGTAAACACAAGAGGATTAGTGTCCTTAGAAACCAATGGTCACATCCCGAAATGATGCTCCATCCTGTTAGGCTGATAGTCAAGTCCATCGCCACAGCTCCCAGTCAGCTGGAGAATAGATGTTATGTCCCTTAGTGGTTCCATCCGGAACAGAGGAGCTCAGGGAGAGAGTCCCAGTGACGTAGCGTCTCTCTACTAGGCTGTGAGGTCTGAGTTCTGGAGACACCTGGCCCTGTGGTCTCTGAATTACCTGTTTGCCATGGCAGTTGTACTGTCCAAGCCCCGTGTTCATTCCATGTGATTTGAGTGAGCAATTTCTTCATTCTGTCTCTAATAATAGTCAGAAGGGAACAGAAAAACACAGTGAGGTATCATCCTCAGAACACTGGTAAAGCAATGAAAACTCCTTCCTGATTTGAAACTGTTCCTTCTCCCTTAGATCCCCATGACTCTCAGAGAACATATCCAGAATCCCACTCTGCATTTATAATTTAGAGATTAATCATTCTTTATGATCTACGCACTAGAGAAGAGAGCTGACAACTAGCGTCCTATGAAATCTGTCTCAAAATTACCTCTGCTCCACTGAATCAATGTATATGGGGTGGGGAGAGGATAGAGGCAAGAAGAGATGTGGGGTGCAGAGACACCTATGCTCAACTATGCCTGCTTTTTCTCATTTCAGAATTAGACGTTTAAAGTAGCAACTTGTGGCTTGAAGGAAATATTGTTCTGCTCATGTAGAGGGCTCAGTCCACATGTAGAGGGCACAGCTCTGTTCTGTTCTGCATGCACATCTATGTAAAGGAAACCTAGGCCATATTTATAACCAGGACATAGAGCTGATGTGGATTATAGTCCTTTCGCATCTTCGTAGAAGATCAACCTTGTCACTCACCTTCCCAGAATTCAACACTCCTGGATGCAGGAAGCAGTGCGCATGGGAAGTAGGCTTGGCTCTCAGCTCTGTCACCCTGTGACTTTGTGTCTGTGAGGCTGCTGACCCTTCCTGGGTCTTTCATCTGATCTGTGGGGTAATAAGAATACTTACGTTAGAGGGTGATCGTTGAGAGGATGAATAAGTGGATGCTGGTGTAGCCCAGTGACAGAATGCATGCTCAGTGTGCCTGAGGCCCTGGGTTCAATCCTCATCATCACTGGAAAAGGAAGTAATAACAGAAAGCACCTGATGCATTGTCTGCTTATCATATGTTACTTTGTTCTCGTCAGTTACTAAGTTTCAGTCAGCAGTCTGAATGCTAAGAGAAAAGCCATGACAGATAAGTAAATTAAGCATGTTTCATTCTAGAATTTTGCCTAGAAAATAGGGCTCCCCCCCGCCCCAGGATGTGGTTTCTTCTCCTGGGTTGGGTCCATGATAGAGGGTGTTTTAGTCAGGGTTTCTATTCCTGCATAAACATCATGACCAAGAAGCAAGTTGGGAAGGAAAGGGTTTATTCAGCTTAAACTTCCATGTTGCTGTTCATCACTAAAGGAAGTCATGACTGGATCTTAAGCCAGTCAAGAAGCAGGAACTGATGGAGAGGCCATGGAGGAATGTTTCTTACTGGCTTGCTTCCCCTGGCTTGTTCAGCCTGCTCTCTTATAGAACCCCATACTATCAGCCCAGAGATGGTACCACCCACAAGCGCCCCCCCCCTCATCACCAACTGAGAAAATGCCCCACAGCTGGATCTCATGGAGGCACTTCCCCAACTGAAGCTCCTTTCTCTGTGATAGCTCCAGCTTGTGTCAAGTTGACACACAAAAACAGCCAGTCCAGAGGGTTTATCTGATCAGATGTCAACGGTCAGATGAGTCTCCGAACAATGAGATTCTGGCACTTTCCTCCACACCACACCATTTTTGGGGTCCAGAGAAAAGCAAGTAATGTAGAGAAAGGAACCAGAGCCATGCCCCATAAAGTAAGAAAAACCTGGGATAGGGAGAAGTGAGACCCATGGAGATTAAGATCATGGGATTCCAGGGCTAATTTTGTATGCTAGAATAGTAATGTAAGCAAATTTATATCTATGAGGGTTTTGGTGTATTTCACACTGCTCCCAGCACTAAAATTAAGGCCTCATGAAGTGTGACAGCTCTTGCAATGAGGTCATATACATACATACATACATACATACATATATGTATATCTATATGACTTCTCATTATGATGTTTATTTATTCTTTGACTTTCATTTGTTCAGCCTTGTGAACCACACCTACATGAGAAAGAACTTTCTGGCAGATCCATTCAAAATTCACTGATCTATATTGGAATACAATAATCTTTAAATACCAGGATGTTGAAATAGAGACTACACCATTAAAAAATTGTGTTTTACACAGTGTCCAGGTACCCAGTTATAAAGACATTTTCTGAACCTGGCCAAGGTCACATCTAAAATACCAGGACACAAGAATCTGCTGCAGGAGGATCACTAATTTTAAACCAATGTGGACCACATAACCAGACTTTCTCAGATTAACAAAATCAGTAAGGAGGTAAGTGACCTTTATTATTGAATATTATCTGATTCCTTTTTTAATGGAAGAATACTTCACAAGTGACTATAAAAAAAATATGTGCAAATATATATGGGAAGACTGATTGTGACCACGTAGAGGGCTCAGTGAGAACGACAGTTCCCTGGCCAGTGCCATAGCTGCCAAGGACACCATGGTTTCATCTCTAGGCTGAGAATCTCTGGCCTTTAGTGAACGTCTTAAACAAGAAGCCTGGGGCTGGGGCTCAGGTGGGAGACTGCTTGCCTTTCAGTTACGAGGCTTTGGGTTCCATCCTCAGTGCTTTCTAAATCTGTTTTGGTGGTGTTAACTTATAACCCATTACTCTGAAAGTAGAAGCAGGGGATAAGAGGTATGGGATCATCCTGGGATACCTAGAAAGTATGGTTCAGCCTGGGTTGCACGAGGCTCTCTTTTGGCATAATATAAAAACCAGTAAATATATTCAAAAAAGAACACTTCCATCCCTTAATCATACCTACACTTCCCCTACTTCTGGACTACAAGCATGTCACTATTCTGCACTGCATAGTGACTGTCACAGATGTAAAATGAGTTGTACCCCACACACCTAAATCAGTGTGTATGTGCTTGTGTGTGTGCATGTGTGTGTGTGTGTGTGTGTGTGTGTGAGAGAGAGAGAGAGGGGGGGGTGACTGTATATGTTAGATCTGTGTCATGGATGTTCATTTGTGTGTGTGGAGGGCATTCTCGAAATGTGCCCAGAGGCCAGAAGAAGATGCTGATATTCTAATGCCACTAATGGATCTTATATTCAGACAGGATAAAATAAAACAGAGAGCTCACAACCCTTATATGCTGATTTTGTGACACAGCATGTCATTTAATAAGCTAGGATATTATTTTCTTCTACAATAAAAGTTAACATTTGTGTTGCACTCTAGAATGACTGGTCTGATCAGGAATCACATAAACATGGTTGAAGTGGAAAATTAAGGGTTCTTTGGAGAGTCAGTTGTGTTGCATGGTGTTTTGCTGGGTCAGACATGCGAAGGAGTGTTTTCCTGAAGTGGACACAGGTGAAAGAGTAAGGCAGAGTTGTGAAGGAACATTTCACTGTAACAGACACAAAAGAGGATGTTCTGCTAAAGCAATTACGGGAAAGAACACCGTGATGAAGGATTCTTTGCTAACAACACACATGCATTGGCCTGCCTTACATTTCATAGTTGAGCTCCATTTGTCTGGTCTCTGAGGAACTTGGGCTGAGACAAGGCACGTAGAGGACACTGATGTTTGGAGGGTGTAACTAGGACTCTATGGAGTGATGGAGATGGGGATTGGCTTGCTTGTACAGCTAGCTGTGAAGCACTTATGGGTCTGAAGTCTTCAATGATTGTTTTTTCTCTGTGAGCACAGCCAAGAACTACTCCTAGTGTTCTTAATTGTCCCTCCTGCTGACTGAAGCAGATGCTGAGGCCTGACTGTCTCTGCTAGGTCATGCCACCACTGTTGCTAACCTGATTCTCCTGAACTGGACTGCTGGTGTATCGTGAAGTGTTTTTGAGTGGGTCGCTCTGCTGCCACCTGCTAACTGTGAACTGAGCTGCCGATTTCCAGACAATACAGATGGGAGTTGCTCCAAAGAAACTTTCTAAACAGGTCCACTTCCCCTGTATCCTTTCTTTCCCACTACCTCTGGTGGGTGGTGGGCAACAAGGAAGGTTAAAGCATATAAGAACCATCATTCAAAATAAGGTTTGAAAAAAATTGAAGTTACACGTGGTAAATGAAAGGTCTGATTGCAAGCAGCTCCTGAAGTCTCTTGCTTTCTGAGGTGCCTGCTTCCTGTGTGGGGGAAGTGCCTTCATACCGACTCAGCTTCTGTGATGTTGGCAAAGCTCATGCTTCAAGGCTCTAAGTGGCAGTGGTGCCTCGAAGCATTGACTGTCTGCATGGAAAATGCATTTCTGATCAGGGAGCATCCTGGGCACAGTAGCTTAGAGGCAGCTGCAGTGTGGCACCTGCCATCTTTATGTGTCCAGCCCTTCTTGCCATGGTTCAGCACATTAGGGGGCTGTTTTGGGGGAAGATTATTGAAAAGCAACTTCTTCTTGGGTGTTTGGGTCATAACTAATGGTGGCTCTGGTATCCATGAGCTACCAGTTTCGGGAATAGGAAAGAACCTTCTTCAGCTGGTCTCAGGTGGTCTCTGTCCTCCAATTTGATCTTTCCTGAGATGAATGGAGAATTTTCACAGTATCAGAAGGCTCATGGTCATCATGGGGATAAAACACTCAGGGGTTAGGGAGGAACAAATGTCCTATGGCTTCCTATTTTAGGGCTTTAACAGGTAGCTAATTTGTTCTCCTCTGATGTTGGTGATGCTCAGGGCAGTTAAACAACTTTCCCCAAAAGACATGAACTGGGAGTTTCATACCTGTAGTCCTGGCACTTGAGAATCTGAAGTAGGAACATTGACATGACTTGGAGGCAACCCTGGGCTACATGGTAAGACCCTATCTTAAAGAAAACCCATCCCAGCTGGAGGGGGCTCATCCTCTGAGGTATTGTTGCTTCTCTAACAGCTAGTGCCAAGACCTGTTCAGACGCTGTCCTTAGCTCCACACAGACAGGGTGGTTGGGTGTGGTGGCATAGGACTGTAATCCAAACATTCAAGAGTTCAAGGTCAGCCTCGGTTGCAGAGCAAGTCCAAGAACACCCTGGGCTACTTGATAAGATTGAAGAAGAGAAAAATGTTAATCCCATTCTCCCTCCCCATCTAACTTGATCCATTCCCCAGCCAAACAGAGAGAAATTCTTATTTCTCTGTCTATTCAGCCAATAACAAAGAAATTTCCTTCTTCATAAGGTTTATAACAGTAACAGAAGTCTGACTCACACACTCTTGAATGCCCAAGTTTAATGTGGAACATCCCTAAAGATCAAAATCTTTTAAGTCTAAAATCCCAAAGGGTCAAAATCCTGACAATCTAACTTTTGATATAACAATTTTAGTTTTTAAAAAAGATTTACTTTTATTTTAAAGGAGCCTTGTTGAAGAGATATATACAAATATGACATAACACACATTACTTCCAAATTAAAATAGGCATGCATAATATACAATGCCTTTGGAAGAAAAAACACTCAGTTATGCTACTTAGAGTCTTTTGGGTATAATAACTATTGTGAGCAAATAACATAGGTTCATAAGTAGGTTAAAAATAAAAATAGAATTAGATAAATAAATAAAAGGGTTGCTGAGATAGTTTGGCTGGTAAGGGTATTTGTTTGGGAGCCTGATGACCAGCTCACACGGTGGAAGGAAAGAGCTGATTCCAAATAGCTGTCCTCTTATCTTAGCTATTCTCTCTCTCTCTCTCTCTCTCTCTCTCTCTCTCTCTCTCTCTCTCTCTCTCTCTTACACACACACACACACACACACACACACACACACGAAATAAATAATTGTAAAAACATTAAACTAAATAGGGTGAGATCTATAAATACATGCCATCGTGGTCTTGGTTATTTTTCTCAAGACACCATAACAAACCTGGCAGAAGCATCTGAAGTGAGGAGGAGTTTACTTGACTCATAGTTCTGAGGGTGCCCTCCCTCCATCATGGTAGGACAGGCAAGGCCAATGGCTCGGTCAGCAGTTGCAGAACACTGTCAATCAGTAACTCCACAGGAAGCTGAGAGCTCTGACCAGAGGGAGATGTATTCGTCACCTGCAAGGCCTGCCTCCTGACAGCCATTTTTGCTAACTAACCCATCGTCCCAAAGGTTCCACAACTGTCCCACAGTGCCACAACCTGGGGACCAGGCTTTCAACACCATGAGCTTGTGGAGAATGTTTCTGATTCTAGTCTCAACAACTGTGTTTGGTAGCTGTATGCACCCAACTTTATGAATGTAGTTATATGAAATGTTTTGATGGCAACCGAAGTCTTTTTGAAAATCAACCGACTAATAAAACAACAAAAGAATAGTAAGCTGGAGTCGGGGTGAGGTGCGCTGCAGGCGTTAAAGCCTGGGGCCCAGAGGTTGCAGGCATGGAATCTGATGCTTATGGAAGCAACTGCAATCTCCTATCACAGCTCTGAAAGACCAAGATTTTACTCTCTCTAGATTGCCTGGGACCCATCCAGATGTCAACGTGTAAACCCCAAAAGGAATAAGATTTTAGAGCCAAATATGTGACCATGGCCAATAAACAGATTTCTGCCTTTGCAAATTCCATGGTCAATGTGGGAAGTCTTACACAGATTTATATTAACAGAAAAGAAAAAAAAAAAGAAAGAAAGGAAGAAAGGAAGAAGAGAAAGAGAGAGAGAGGCAGAATAAAATAAAAGAGAGTCATAAGCCAAAGCATTTTTAAATACATTGGTAGAAATATTACATGGACAGAGTGCAGTGGAGAAATCTGAGCCATAGGCCTCAGATGCTATCTGAGAACATCTTTGACCCTTGCATTGGCAGAACTAGGCTCAGCGCCTGTAGCATTCCACCCTCTCCATCACACTGGAGTCTTAATCAGCCTTTGCAGACACAGCTCTTTTTAGGATTTCGCATTCACACGCACAATGTGAACAGATCTTCCTTAGTCAACTGGAACATGTACAGGTCCTTGTTTCTGAAAACCTCTCTGGATATACTCAAATACAGCTCTCTTAGGCTTGTGTCCTGTCCATCTGACGTGCTGAAACAAAGAAAAGTCCACTTATCCCGTCTGCATAACTCAGTTCTCAACGTTTCCTGTTGGATTCTTTTAAGTCCTGTGCCCTAAGACAATAATTGGATTTTGCTTATTTCTTATCATTTATGCTTAATTTCATTCTTTATCCCTCCTCTTCTGTCTGTTCTGGGTGGGATGTGCAGGTACTCTCCCAGACCTCGGCATAAAAAGCTGAGAGAATGTTTGGCTAGTAATTCTGTGTCCCCTTAAAAACGCAGCTTAGCCAATTCAGGCCGTGAGTACAGAGCCCTGCAGCACCGGGCGGAACCCTCACAAACACAAACACGCATGCGCACTTAGAGGCGGGTGACTGCGCAGGCGCCGAACACCGAGCCTTAGAAGGCGCGCCAGTCCTACTTGGAACATGGCTCTCAGGCCTCAGAGGACTTTCAGGCGGCGCCAGGTCGAGTCCAGCGATAGCGATAGCGACGGCGCGAAGGAGCAGAGTGCTGAGAAGCCGGCGGAGCCAGGCCGGCCGTCTGCAGGCGGCCGAACAGAGGGAGCGGAGCGGCCGCGCGGAGCCCGCAGCGCCCGGGGCCGAGGTCGGGTCTGGGCGAGTTCCCGCCGCAGCCCGGGAGCTGCTTCCCGCGGGGACGGGACCGCAGGTGACCGAGGGGTGTGAAGGGCTCTGTTCGTCAGGTTTCCAGCTCCAGAGGCCTCTGTGGCCGGCTGCGCCCGCATTGCGCAATGCCCGGAGTTGCCGGAAGCCTCCTGTAGATCTTAGTGGCACTTCGCAGTTTGCATCCTCAGGTGACCCACACAAACTGGACCATAGGACAGCCATTGATGTCCACAGTGAACCCTGATCCTCAGAGGAGTCTTGAACGACTCCTCTGGATAAAAGTCGTATGTGCCTCCGGGAGCCTGCCTAACAGTTTTCTAAGAACACCAGACAGCTACTAAAAGAATAAGGACAGGGTTTGGAATATGGTCATATTTAAAATCAGTCATCTGCAACAACAATAAAAAGTAGGTAAAAAATAATGTAAAACGAGATGCTGTGACTGAGATTGGTGACACTAAGGACAGTTTCATTCATGTGATCAAATACAAAGTCACTTGAGGGCTGGAGAGACCAGTCAGCAATTAAGAGCACTGGCTGCTCTCTTAGAGGACCTGAGTTCGGTGTCTAGTACCAACATGGAGGCTCACAACTGTCTGTAACTGCAGGAGACTGGAAGTCTTCCTCTAAGCCTGTCAGGCACCAGATGCACACATAGTATACATACATACACAAACACACACACACACACACAGGAAGAACCCTTGTAGTCCATTAATCTTGAAGTCCTGGCTGTTTCTACTGTCTTTAGCCCCATTTAGTGATTTTAGTGGTTTCTCATATATGAATACTTGTAAATGAAAATTGGGTATACTTAATGGTGTACAAGATGCTTTGAAATATGTCTATACTTCGAGTTGTTTACACCGATCAAATTTATTTGTTTTCATGGTGGGAACACTAATTCTCCAGCCATTCTCAAGTAGAACATACAACACATTGGGATGAACAATGGTTACTGTGTTGTACTGTAGATACCCTAAGCTTATTCTTGTAAAATTTTGTAACCTTTGCCAACATATTCCCACATCAACTCATATTATTGTGTATGTTTGTGTTCATGTGTGAGTACAGTGACCACAGAGACCAGATGTGTCAGATCCCATGGAACTGGAGTTACAGGTAGTTGTGAATTGCCTGAAACAGGTACTGGGAACCAGACTCATGTCTTCTACAAGGACAGTATGTGTTCCTGACCTCCTGTCCACCTCTCAACCTCGCCTTTAAAATGTTTATTTGCACCAATCTCTTTTTGAGCTTCATGTAAGTCTTGAATTAGGAGGAAATCTTATGAATTGTATATGTTTATTTTGGTTATTGATTCAAATATTTTGACTCTTTCTTGCTTCTAACGATGTCCTCTTAGAATGCAGAACAGCTGATCTCTCAACGGATGAAGAGGAAGGAACACATCCCTTGACAGAAAGTAAAGGTGATCAGAGCCCCTCCTCTGATAGCCCTTGTTCTCTGGAAGAAAAAGAAGTTTCACCCATAGGTTGGTAATTTTTATAATTTTATGTAAATAACTTAACTAACTTCCTTTTTTTTTAGACAGGGTCTCATTTTGAACCCCAGGCTGGTCTGGATTTTATTCTGTAGCCTAAACTGCAAGAAACGCACCATCTGCCTCCTGAGCCTGTGATGTACTACATGACCAGCTCTAATATCAGCACATTATATACCAGTAATTTTTGTTGTTGATAAAGCAGTAAAAAGTTGGCAACAAATAGGTCATTATTTATTACATGATATACCTGAGATCAGACAGCTTACAGGTAGCCCAGAGGAAGCTCAGATCAGGGAATCTACTTCACGGTCTGTTGGTCACTACTCTGCTTGCTGGGTAGTTCCACCTCATAACCAGAAGCCGGTAAGAATTTACCCTGAGAATGTTACTGGGATCAGATGTAGCATGCTTAAAGCCTGAAGGAGAACAATATAATATATGTAAGAAACTCATAATTACTGGAGGGTGTGTGTGTGTGTGTGAGTGTGTGTGTGTATTTCTTTTTAAAAACAAAGATTGCCTAGTTCACTTGTTAGCTTAGCACATAACCACATGTAGGCCAAATCAATGCTCATCAAAACTCTTTGAGATATTAGTTTCCTAAGTCTGCTTTGGCATTGCCCTGGCAAAGTTGAGAAGTTATCATGGGTCTTACTTTATGGCCCACAAAGTCAAAAATGTTCCTCTGGCCTTTTAATTGTAAATCAGATGCTTATAACTTGTTTCCTGCTATATAGTCTGTCTGTTTATCTGTCTGTCTGTCTGTCTCTCTCTCTCTCTCTCTATCTCTATCTCTATCTCTCTATCTCTCTTTTCAGGCTAGTGACACTTAAGACCCTTTGAGAAAGATAGTTCCATTCCCAGCACCCATGTTGGGCTGCTTACAACCACTCATAACTCCAGCTCCAGGGGAGTCTGGTGCTTCTGGCCTCCTCAGGCACTAGCCCCCACATGCACAAATGCACATACGTAACTAAAAGTAATAAAATAAATCTTTTTAAAAATTGAGCTTGGTAAGTAAATACAATCTGTGGTAGATTCTAGGTGCAGCACTGCCTAGCAGAATTTTTTTGTTATGGTAGAAAAATGTCTGTATCTTCGCCATGAGTAGAGTAGCCACTGGCCAGGAGTAGCTGTTGAGCTGTTAGGATATGGATACTATAACTAAGAAACTGAATTCTTATCTAATTAAATTGATATAGTCAGATATGACTAGTGGCTACCGTCTGCAGTGCTTCTGTAGATGGGCAGTGTAAGGGACTGGTTCTGAAGCACTGCTTTCCCTGCTCCTCTGAGGAGAGGTCAGTCTGGAACAATGTGTGGCGTGTGTTGGTGTGTGGGTGGTAAGTTCACTTCAGAGTACAGGACAGTTCCACAGTAAAGAATGTCATTCCTCCAAATAAACCATCTAGATAGCAGATGTGCTATTTAAAGAAGATGGCAGGGCTAGGTATGATGGCACAGGCCTGTCATCCAAGCACAAGGCCTTGTGTGTATGAAGAATGTATCTGTTGTATGTCTGGGTAGACTGTGAGTTAACCAGCGATAGACTGTCTGCCTTGAGTTGTGTGTATGAAGAATGTATCTGTTGTATGTCTGGATAGGCTGTGAGAGTTAACCAGCGATAGTCTATCTGCCTTGAGACGCTCCCTGTGGCAGAGGGTCTTCCAGAAGAGATGTGAGTTGATCTCAGCTTATTAGATGATGGCTTGTCCGGTAGGTGATACATACGTTAATGTTATCAGAAAAAGCATGGCGGTACCTGTATCTACTCAGCCCCTGTCTGACATCAGCTGGGTGAAAACTGGAGAGATGTGAGGGAGCCGGACGGGAGAGGATTGCTTTCTGTGACACCAGCATCTCCCCCACGAGCCCCTGCTTGTGACTTAGTGTCTGAACCCACGTGTTTCTAGTGTGCCCCTAGGGTTTCGGCTTTCAAATACTGGATCCTGTGGTGGGTTTGGAACTTGAATCTGCTTTAGATAATAGTAACTGCCCTTATTATCAGAGACATGCTGGCTTATCTTCCTTTATTTCACAATAGAATCTTTACCCCAGATTAGGAAAGGGTCAGAGCTCTGCCTCTGTCTCCACACGTGGGCTTGCTGTAGTACTGGCCAGCCTGCAAGTCATTATGGTGCCCAGGCTGACCTTGAACTCTCAGCAGTCTTCTTTCCTCGGCTGCCCAATGCTAGGATGGCAGCCATGTGGTCCAGTGCCACTCACATTTTGTCATGAATACAGTGTCTGTTAAATCCTGAGAGAATATCCTTTTACCCCCTGATAATAATCTTTAACTAAATGCTGCTCCAGCTACATGTGGTGACACCTACATGTAATTCTAGAAAATCATTCTAGGCCACCTTGACCTACATGAGACCCTGTCTCAAAAGAGAAACAAATAATTGGGCTAGTAAGATGGCTTCTTGGGGATAACATGCTTGGCCCCAAGCTTAAGGACCTGAGTTTGATCCCTGGAACCCACGTGGTAGAAGGAAAGAGCTGATTCCTACAAGCTGGCATGACATCTACATTTGTACCACAGAGCTTACTCTGCCCCTGCTTCTAATGTTAGATAAACAAACAAATGTAATTAGACTTAAAGGAAATAATTTGATAGCATGATTGAATTTCTTTAAAGACTTAATTTTTATTCGTGTGTATGTATGAGTACAGTGGCAGGTGTCCACAGAGTCCAGAGGAGAGGGTCAGATACTAGGAGCTGGAGTTACAGGTGGTGGCGACTGCCCAAGTGAGTGCTGGGAACCAGGCTGGTTCTTGGGGAAATTGGCAACCACTTAACTACCCAGCCAGCTCTTCTCCTTCTTGCATTATTTATTTGTTTGTTCATGTATTCATTCATTCGTTTATTCATTCTCCCTAGTTCTCTCTCCCTCTCTGTCCCTCTGCTCTGTGTGTGTGCACGTGCATGCATGCATGAATGTATGTATAGAGATCAGAGGACAGCTTACATGAGTCTTTTCTCTTTCCCCCATGAGGGTGCCAGTGGTCAGGCTGAAGTCACCAAGCTCGGCAGCACGTGCCTTGACCTTCTGTGCCATTTTTCTGGCCCCATGATTGATTGTCTTGTTGAGGGTGAATATTTTTCTATTTCTAACAATTGTCATGTATTGTTTCATGATCGCCTACATATTTTATGTTCCTTAGGACTGAGGTCACTGGGTCTTGTATAAAGACTGAGACTTCTAAAATCTCTCACTTTTTTTCCTGTGTTTTAAACACTAGAACCTTTGCACATCTCATGTTTTTTATTGCCTGATACTTATCTTGTATTTATTTCTTACGGGATGAGGATTGAGCTGGCAGACTGAATGCCTAGCACGTCTGAGTCCTGGGTCTGGATCCTCAGCATCACAGAAACGAGTCCTGGTGGTCCTGCCCGGGGTCCCAGCATTTCTAAGTCATTCTTGCCTACATAGCTGCTGCCTGGAATACATGGCACTCAACATCTCTAATGCTTCAGACGCTGGAAGTGGTAGGGAGCGCTCGTGCCATCTTAGTTACTGGTATTTTCTTAAAACATTTTTTTATAAAATATAAGGATAAATTCCATGCATAAAGAAACCTGTAACAAAAATGTAAGAATTCATGTCAGTGAATATATACTATACAAATAAAAACAACAATGAAAAAATAAAGCTGTTGTCATTTAGGGGCAGGAGAAATAGCTTAGCAGTTAAGAGCACTGGCTATTCTTCCAGAAGACCTGGGTTCGGTTCCCAGCACTCACATAGTTACAATTTATTGGCACTGGGGTACACACATGTGCATAGACATACATGCAGGCAAAACATCCATATATATAAAAAAATCTCTATATAAATATATATAAAGCTAAAGCTTTAAAAGCAAAAAAGAAATATTTAAAAATAAAAGGTGTAGGTTCATTTACCTGGTGAAAAATACTAACTTTCTTTATGTTTAACTTCTCTCATTCCTTTCATGTGAGTCTCACTACAGAACTGCCATCTGACGTGGCTGCTCTGACACGGTGCATGCTGCTGCTCTGTGTGGCTGCGTGCCACTGTCACCTGTCTCTCACCTCTCTCTGTGTGGGTGCCCTCAAGAGGAGGTGTCCGGGTGTGGCCTCTGTCAGGCTGCTGAGTTTGTCCTTACTACAGTCTCACCGACTGTGCTCAGCTCTCTCATGTTCCTGCCCTGACACAACTTCCAGAAGAGAGAGAGCAAAAGGCAACTGGGAGTGGTGTCAGCGCATTTCCCAATAGTACTTGATTAGGTTCATTTCTCTAATGTGCTTTTTATATCTATGATTTTCTTTCTTGACCAGACTTTGAGCCATCTATCACAGCTACGGAAATCTATGTAAATGTGATGTGTAGGAGCAAAGTGCCTCTTGCTGTCTTGGGTGCAAGCGACATGCCCTGTGCAGCAGCCTGGTTTTCATTGTCCTCTCCATCTGTTTCAGTTAAGATCCCTGATGCAGCTTTTATTCAGGCGGCCCGCAGGAAGCGTGAGTTGGCCAGGACCCCAGGGGACTACATTTCACTGGCTGTGAACCACCCCCGCTCCACTTCTGATAGTAAGAGAAGCGATGAAGAGGACCCGGACAGCGATCCTGATGACCATGAAAAGAGAATACTGTTTGCCCCAAGGCCTCAAACACTGCGGCAAAGAATGGCTGAAGAAGCGTGTATGTATTTAATTTGTCTGCCACTGTATAAAGATGGTGCCGTTTCATCACAGCGGGGAGTCTGCTCTTTACTCGTTGGGCTTCCTGTTAGTTCTTAAATGCAGATCGGAGCTGGGCCAGCAGGGTCTTCCCTAACGCGCATGAGCCGTGTGTCCCAGTACCACGTAGACCAGTTGTGATGGCTCATTCCTGTAATCCTAGCACATAGTGAGAGCCTGCCTCACCCCTGCCCTCCCAACACACATGGACACGCACAAGCACACGCATGCATGCACACACGCACACACTAGCACCAAGCTGAATTCCCTACATACATGTTTTTAAAGACTGTTGGTATTGATTGTTGTTATTAATTTGCTCTACAATATCATGGCTTTTAAATGATACATTTTTTTAAGATTTATTTATTTATTTATTTTATGTATATGATTACACTGTCACTTTCTTCAGGCACACAAGAAAAGGGCATTGGATCCCATTGCAGATGGTTGTAAGCCACTATGTGGTTGCTGGGAATCGAACTCAGCCACTTCACCACTGAGCCATCTCTCCAGCCCCGATACATTCTGTTTTTTCATGTTACCTCAGATATCTATGTGTTGTGATGTTTACTAATGCTGGATCCTTCCCTTGACTTTTGACAGATAAAAGAATTGTACAGACTCGTTTTTTTGAAATGTTGGAAATTATCATTGCTGCCTTTTAGAAAGTTTTGTTTTTGTTTATTTTTATTTTTATTTTTATTTTTGTTAGCATGAAAAATTCTATAGAAATTTTAGGTATCATATGCTAAGATCTTCCCTAATATAATGAAACTTTCATCTTGCCAGGAATGCTTAAGTTGCAAAGAACTGTTCAGATTTCTCATGTGTGATATGTATGCTTTACCATGGTTTTCTGAAAAATAAAACTGGTTCCTTGTACCCAGAAACTTTTGTTTGTGTTTGAGACAGCATCTCGTATATCTAGGCTAGTCTCAGACTCACCATGAAGCTAAAGTTGATCTTGAATTTCTGGTCCTAGCCGGGCTGTGGTGGTGCACGCCTTTAATCCCAGCACTTGGGCGGCAGAAGCAGGCGGATTTCTGAGTTCAAGGCCAGCCTGGTCTACTATAGAGTGAGTTTCAGGACAGCCAGGGCTATACAGAGAAACCCTGTCTTGTCTCGAAAAAACAACAACAACAACCAAAAAAAAAAAAAAGAGAATTTCTGGTCCCCTAATCCCTACTTCCCAAGTACTAGGATTATATAGGTGTGTGCAGTGACTTGAGACTTACCAAGTCCTGAGGATTGCATTTAGGGCTTCCTGCATGCTAGTCAAGCACTCTGCCAGCTGGGCTGCATCCTAGGCTCCCGGAAACCATTTTTAAATATTGGATTCTCAGGTATGAACTAAATATCTTTTTCCTTTAAAAAAATCCCATTTATTTTAATTTTTATTGCTGTTTTACTTATGTGTGTGAGCTCACACATTATCTGTAAATGTGAGTGTTTGAGTGTGCATGTTTGGTCAGTGTGCACACTCAGTGTTTGGTCCAGTGGATTAATTGCAGTATGGATTCTCTTGCATCATGTGTTATGAGTCCTAGGGATGGAACTCAGGTCATTAAGCCTAATCTCAGATGCCTTTAACCATTGGGCCATCTTGCTAGCCCTATTTACCTATTTTGTGTTGTATGTGTGAGTATGGATACACACATCCCACAGCGTAAGCATGGGGGTCAGAGGACAACTCGTGGGAGTTGGTTTTCTCCCTCTACCATGTGGTTTCTTCAGTACTGAACTCAGGTTGCCAGGCTTGGTGGCAAATGTACTTGCTGAGCGGCCTCGGTGGCCCAAATTAGACCTCTTCAATGAAAAACCAAATCTTTGCTTCTCCCCAGCCTCTTCCTTATGGGAAAGCGGGCAATTGAAAGGGAGTGCTGGCCCTGGAGCTCAGTGTCTCCATTTGAGTTCTTGTTCTAAAACCATGCTCTGACCTGTTATTTAGCTCTGAGTCTGCTCTCAGTTTTAAAACAAAGGTAATGCTGGTTCTCCCTCCCTGGATTATTATGAAGAGGAAACAACATGTGAAGTGCTACAAATCCTGCATAAAATAACTCCCCAAATCTGAGCACTACCATAATACTGGGGGAATACTGAGTTAATGTGTTCACTTCTGGTTTTAATAGCAATCAGGAATGAGGAATCAAGTGAAGAGAGCCAGGAAGATGAAAACCAAGACATCTGGGAGCAGCAGCAGATGAGGAAAGCAGTCAAGATCACAGAGGTAAGTATTCTAACTGTGAGCATCCTGAGGGCACTGGGACAAATTACCACAGGCCCAGTGACTTCAGGTTTACTTTGAAGATTTTGTTAGTGCGGTGGGGACACTCATGCCACAGTGCATGTGTGGAGGTCAGAGGGCAGCTTTGTAGAGTTGCTTCTGTCTTCTCAATGGCATAGATTCTGGAGATCAGACTCAGATCCCCAGGCACTTATTTGCATGTATATGCCCATACGTACATATAGATACACATTAATTTCATTTTAAGTAACCACACTGCTTACTAATAAGTATGTTTCTGTTGGTGCTGCATGACTTCTCCAACATGGGACTCAGGTTGGACGCTGACGTCTGGTTCCTTTATTGATCTAAATGTAGCATCTTTTTCCATAGCTGCTTTTTCCTAAAAGCCAGCTCCACAAATGTAGCTTCATCAGAGGTTGCGTTTGTAGAGACTGGGGGACAACTCAGTGCTTAAGAGCACTCGCTGCTCTTCTTGAGGACCTGGGTTAAATTCCTAGCACCCACATCGTTTACAGATACTTGAAACTTAGTCTTGGGGAGCTGTTGCCCTCTTCCAGCCTCTGTGGGCACCACATGCACTGGTGCACATACATACAGATAAAATAACTTTATACATTAAATAAAAAGTTTTTAAAGCCAGGCGGTGGTGGCACATGCCTTAAATCCCAGCACTTGGGAGGCAGAGGCAGGCGGATTTCTGAGTTTGAGGCCAGCCTGGTCTACAGAGTGAGTTCCAGGGCAGCCAGGGCTACACAGAGAAACCCTGTCTCAAAAAAACAAAAAAACAAAAAAAAATGGTTTTTAAAAAAGTTGCAACTGTGAATTAGAGTTTGAAGTCCAGCAGATGTGGGGGATGGCTGTTTTCCTGGGCAGCTCGTAAGTCCTTGCTACATGCTTTTGTGTGTAATGTTACATCTTCATGCACGTCAGGAATGGACTCAGATTCTCTTGCATGACCATCTTCTTTTGTCAGCATGGCACAAATAGAACCACCTTGGAAATAGGAAGTCAGTGGGGAACTGCTTCCATCAAATTGGACTCTGGACAAGTCCATGGGCATTTTCTTGATTGCTGGTTGATATGAGAGAGAGCCCCTCCCTGTAGGCAGGGCCACCACTGGGCAGGTGGTCCTGGGTTGCATAAGGAAGCAGGTTGAGTAAGCCATAGCGAACAAGCCAGAAAGCAGCACTTCTTCTTTAGAGGTTCAAGCCTGAATTTCCATGTTTCTTTGATGATGGACTGCTGTTTGGAACTGTAGGTTGAATAAACCCTTTCCTCCCCAAGTTGCCTTTGGTCAGTGTTTTACCACAACAACTGAGAAGCAGATGAAGATACCCTGTTTCTACCTAGTATAAGTCATTTTAGAGGTGGCCGAACAGTCCTGAGAGTTGGCAAGTCATAGTTTACTTGGCCATCCTCCCTTTGATGAAAGTTTTAGGTGTTGTTATTTTCCTGCTTTCAGCTAAGAATATGAATATTTAGTTATTTTCCTCCTCCTTTTTTTCACATGTACAATTTTGGACTGCTCCCTGGGAATAATTGCCAAGATAGCATTCCTAATCATGAGAGGTCTTTGCTGCTTATATTTTACTTTTCAAAGGAAACATCTCCTCAGTTCTGTGAGCACTGTTAGGAAGGCCTCACTACAGTCTTGCCGTCTTGGGGTGCAGATTTAATGGATGAACCTGGAACCTCTTCTTATTTCATTTGCATCATCACCCAGTGTGTGACGACCTGTTGGAGGTCTGCCACTGTCTGATTCCTGTGGCTGCTCTAAAAGCTCACCACGGATTTGGTGATAGTCATAGAAACTGCCAGTCTATCATTTGTCATTTGGGCTAGAACTGTAGCTCAGTGGTAGTGCACCTGCCTGGCATTCATGAGGCTGGGGGTTCAGTCCTCAGTACTGCCAAGCTGGGTGTGGAGTGTGTGTGTGTTGGGGTGGGGGTGCAGGGGGTATTGCAGTTTTTGGTTTTATTTGATTTGGGGTTTGGTTTCTGTTTCTTTGGGATTGGGTCTCTGTATGCAGCCCTAGCTGTCCTGGGACTCTTCTGTTGATGAGATAGGCATCAAACACAGAGACCATTCTCCCTATTCCGTCTGGGTGCTAGGAGAGAAGGCATTCACCACAATGCCTGGCTGGAAAAATAGGCATTAATATGTTCAAAAACTGTTGGGAGATTTTTAAAAATGTTTTATTGTGATCGTGATATTGGAAAGCATTGGAACTTTACTTAGTTTTCTTTGTATGGTAAATGAAGTGCTTTTTAAAAAGTAATTTTTTACATTTTTTTTTAAGGGACAAAATATAGACCTTTCCCTAAGCAGTAAGTCTCAAACCCTGAAGAAGTTTGATACTTCCATTTCATTTCCACCAGTAAATTTGGAAATTATAAAGAAACAATTAAATAATAGGTAAGTAATGCTTATTTTGTAATTTACATTCATCCTCAGTGGTTAACAATAAAAAAGGCATTATGTTCTTTCAATTATTAAACATTGATATTAAACAGATATTTAGAAAAAATAAATCTGTCATTTTACCATACAAACACAGCAGATTTTCATGTTGGTCTTAATGACAAATACTCCTACATGATTAAAACTAGCAATAACAATTTTTTTATTATGATTATAGGCATTTTTCTACACCGCAGGATTTTGTCTTTAGAGACATGGTCTCAGTTTGTGTCCCAGCTGGCTTTAATTCCTATCCTCTGAGTCCTAAGTTACAGGACCCTCCGCTTCAACCATGTCTCATGGTGTTTACCTTCTACAGTCTTACCTAGACACATGTTTGTTCCTATAGTTAGTTAATTGTAATGTTTCTCTGTTCTAAGTCTCATCTGAGTGTTGCTACAGTAGTGAGCATGTTGCTTTGTTGTTGCTTTTTGATTTTTGAGGTAGGGTCCTTTTATATAGTCCAGCCCAGCCTCAGACTTAACTGTGTAGCTGTGGCTGACTTTGAACTCATGATCCTCCTGCCTTGGCCTTCCTACTATTAGAGGTGTATGTGTGGCTGTATTATTGCCTTTCTGTGTGCATGCATGGAGGTTTTGTTTGGTTTTTCTGTTTGGGGGTTTTGTTTTTTCTTTTATTTGGTTTTGTTTTCGAGACAGGGTTTCTCTGTGTATTCTTGGCTTTCTTGGAACTCACTCTGTAGACCAGGATGGCTTCAAACTCAAATCCACCTGCCTCTGCCCCCCAAGTACTGGCATTAAAGTTGTATTCCACCACACCAGCTTTTTGTTTGTGTGTTTGGTTTTTTGTTTTAATACATTAACAGAAGAAATTCACTTTATTAACAGAAGAATTTACTTTTATGGCTTGGTATGGAGTCTTCCTAAAGCATAATTCTTTTTTTTTATATTTGGGCATTGATAAGTACTCCAAGCAAACAGTAATTACCTAATGACTGTGTATTTTCTAAAATTGAAGCATGTCCTGTCAGAAGCTGTTTTAAGTATTTTATTATATAATGTACAGAGAACCTATTGTCTGCCGGTCCCAGTGTTTATGACATAGTAGGTGTGATGGTCAGGGTTTGATTAGTCTATATGACAGTTTGTTACAAGGGGTGCATTCTATTATGCTGCCTTTTAAAGAACATCTTCATTTTTTCCCCAAGGTGTATGTGCACACACATGCATGGCACATGTGTGTGGTCAGAGCACAACTTGGTGGAGTTGGTTCTCTCCTTCCATCTTTTTTTTTTTTTAATATATTGGATATTTTCTTTATTTACATTTCAAATGTTTTCCCCTTTCCAGGTCTCCCCTTATCCCATCCCCACTTCTCCGGCCTCTGTGAGGGTGCTACCCCACCCACCCACCCACCCACTCTCTTCCTGCCCTGGCACTTCCTTATATTGGGCCATTGAACACCCTCAGGCCCAAGGGCCTCTCCTCTCACTGATGTCCAACAAGGCCACCTGCTGCCATATATGCCGCTAGAGCCATGGGTCTCTCCATGTATTCTTTGGTTGGTGGTCCAGTTCCCAGGAGCTCAGGGGGGTTCTGACCTGTTGACACTGTTGTTCCCTCCATGGGGCTGCAAACCCCCTCAGCTCCTTCAGACCCTTCTCCAAGTTTGGGACCCCTGCGCTCAGTCCAGTGGTTGGCTTCTAGCCTCTGCCTCTGTATTTGTCAGTCTCTGGCAGAGCCTCTCGGGAGACAGTTATATCAGGCTTCTGTCAGCAAGCACTTCCCAGCATCCATAATTGCATCTGGGTTTGTTGGCTATATATGGGGTGGATCCCCAGATGGGGCAGTCTCTGGATGGCCTTTCCTTTAGTCTCTGCTCCACACTTTGTCTCCATATTTCCTTCCTTGAGTATTTTGTTACCCCTTCTAAGAAGCACCCACATTTTGGTCTTCCTTCTTCTTAGGCTTCATATGGTCTGTGAATTGAATCTTGGGTATTTGGAGCTTTTGGGCAAAAATCCACTTATTAGTTTCTGTTCTTTTGTGATTGGGTTACCTCAGGATATTTTCTGGTTCCATACATTTGCCTAAGAAGTTCTTGAATTCATTGTTTTTAATAGCTGAGTAGTAGTCCATTGTGTAAATGTACCACATTTTCTGTATCCATTCCTCTGTTGAGGCATATCTGGGTTCTTTCCAGCTTCTGGCTATTATAAATACGGCTGCTATGAACATGGTGGAGCATGTATCCTTTTTATTTGTTGGAACATCTTCTCGGTATATGCCCAGGAGTGGTATAGCTGGGTCCTCAGGTAGTACTATGTCCAATTTTCTGAGGAACAGCCAGACTGATTTCCAGAGGGGTTGTACCAGCTTGCAGTCCCACCAGCAATGGAGCTCTCCTTCCATCTCTAGGGTCTGGAGGTTGAACCTGGGGCGTCAGGCTTGTGCATTATCCCTGAGCCATCTCACTAGCTCAAGATGTGTTTTGTGTACATTTGAGAATAGGTTCAAATTTTCCTATATCATAAGTCAGCTTTAAAGTAATTCAATTCCTTAATCATATTACAGAATATGTCACTGTAGTTGTTTGTTTAGATGAAGATATTTTTATAGAAAAGTCACTTAATAGTATTATGAAATAAATACTTGAGATCTTCAGGTATGCCAGCACTTAGTGTCTGTATTCTGTGGGGTTGGCTGAGTCCAGCCCACCCTGTGTTTATAAATGAATTCTTATTGGAACACAGCTCTGCCTGCGTGTTTAGTGCTTCCTGTTGGTGATGCAGCACAGAGCTGAGTAGCTCCAAGAGCAATAGTGTGGCTTTAAAAGCTGGGGCTGTTTACTGTCTGACCTGCTGTAGAATAAAGCTTGGGACTCCTGAGTGAGTGTTCTGAAATGGTGATGTTGGGCGAAATTACTTCAACAGATTCAACATTATTCCTGAAGCATATTCATTATCATTTACTGGAGTTTTAATTAGCTTTCCTTAAAATAAAACTGAATTAAGGCTATTATTGCATCTAGAATTGTTTATAAACCCAAATCCAAATCCAAATGGTGTTTCTTGAGGGACTGTTTGAGAGACTTGTCTTCAGAGTAAGAATTACAAAGACAGTGGGTCCTGTAGATTAATGTTTCAGATCCTCTGATCTAAGTAACTGCTACTTTTAGTTTTATTATATTTTCTACTTGGTTTTTTATTTTAAAAGGAAAATACATTTTAAATGTTTTTATTTTGTTTTTTTTGTTTGTTTGTTTTTTTAAATAAACCAGTACAAAATGATACCAAAAAGAGTGTCGGCTTTCCTAAGGAAACTGTTTGCCACCAATTTTTTATATTTTCTTCTAGGAATTGCCTAACATATGTCTCTTATAGAAGTACATAATATTTTATATTGCCCCACTTTTTGCAAAAAGCCATTATATACCCTGTGTATGCCTGCTTTTTCACATGATATGCTGCTTAGAAAATACTGCTATAGCTGATTATGCTCATGCTTGGAGCCTCCTTGGGTTTTGAGACAAGGCCTCTCACTGGCCTGGGACTGTCCCGAGCAGGCTGCTGGGGTTACAGGCGTGCCTCCATGCCACCTCCTGGGTGGCTTTGGCGTTCTCCATCAGAGAAGCCTTCTGCTTGCAAGGCAGGCACTTTCCTGACTGAGCCTTCTCCTCAGCCTAGCTTGCACCTTTATCTCCATAAAGTAAGGGAAGTTTTTTTAGACAGGTAGTGAGTCTCCACTAAATTTAGAAACAAGATAGACTGCTTAAAGGCTAAATAATTTCTTTTCAGGACCAGGTTAGCAGGATTAGGTAAATTAATTTTTTAGTCAGATTAAAGTCCATATACCTTTAATTTATTTCATTGTTTATTAATTTGCCAATTCTAAGGCATCCATAGAGTTCAAATACTAATAGGATATATATTCTTGATTCTGTGAAAGAAATATGTTTCATGTGTTTCTGTTGACTTGTGTCTATGAAAGGTAAGATAATCTTAAAAGATAAATAGCCATTGAATTGATGTGTGTGATAGTCTCAAGAGCTGGACTGAGTCTGCTGTCTTCACTTTAGCAGAGCAGTGTAGGGTCATGGGACAGAGGAAATGGAATGAGAGCAAATTCTAATTGGAAAATAATTGCTCATGAATCAAAAACCAGATAAATTATACCAAACTATAACATGTTTAAATGGTGTTAATGCCAGTTCATTCAGTTTTCCAAGCAAGACAACAGATTTGTATAAAAGTAAACACACGTGCTCCTTTGTTTCATATAAAGCCTTTGGTTATTCTCGGAACTCCCTCAATTTATAAGTTCAGTCATAGCCTAAAACCAAGTCTTTTTGATACATAGTGAATTCAAGGCCAGTTTGGGTTCAAGAAAAAATTAAATAAAATAAATAAACCCTATGTCCACCTTCTGTTTCTAAGTCTCTGTAAGTGTTGTTGTTGTTGTTGTTTTTATCTTTCCCTCTTGAGAACAATAATTGTGATTTCCCTAGCTTTTCAAGTCTAATAAATCAAGGTTTAAACAGTAATCACTTTCTCTGTGTTTGAAATCATCTTTATCAGAATACTGCTTAAAAGGAAAAGAATGAAAAATGAAACTTTTTTATTTTATTTAGATTAACATTACTACAGGATTCTCATCGTGCACACCAGAGAGAATATGAAAAATGTGTACAAGACATCAAGAGTTCAAAGACAGCTATCCAGAATCTCGAGAGTGCATCAGATCAAGCTCTAAACTACAAATTCTACAAAGGCATGAAAATTTATGTGGAAAATATAATTGATTGTCTAAATGAAAAGGTTTGTATAAATGTGCATGAAGAGAGACTCCCCACCCCCGTTAGTTGTTAGTGAAGCAGAGACAGGCGCAGTAATCATGAGGTCCTGAGTTTTCATTCCAAGAAGCAAGTAAAAGAGGCAGTAGAGAGGTAGGTTCTCAGCAGGTTCTTCCTGTGTAACCCCGAGTGACTTGTAATTCCCCTGTCTCAGCCTCTGAGGTCTGGGATTACATGGTATTACACATTCTCTTGATGTTAGACATGGGCCAAAGTATTCCCAAAAATAGATGGTGGTTTATTACTTTACTAGATTAGTAAAAATGGATTTTGTAAAACATTGATTTTGATGACAGAAGAGCCGTTTGTATGATTAGCTGCTTGTAATTTTGCCTGTGAACAAGGCCACAGCCTGAAGCTTAGGCTGCCTTGGAGCTACTGTGTAGCCAAGGCTGGCCTTATACTTGTGGGTTCTTACGTCCTGGGCTCTTGAGGCAGGAATTTTAGGTGTGAGTCCCCATGCCCTGTGTAGATCTTTGTCTTCCGAATTCTCTGTAGTCCTTCCCTCTGTTCACACCTTGGTTCTTAGAGGGGATTTTTTTCTTTTAGTTTTTACTGAATTTAAACAAATCTTTACAATTTAAAACCTGTTTTTATTTAATTTGTCTGAGTGTTTTGGCCAGCATGTACATTTGTGCAGCACATGCATTCAGTTTCTGCAGTCCAGAAAAGAGCATTGGATCCCCTGGAGTTACAGGTGGTCGTGAGCTGCCGTAGGGATGCTGGGAACTGAAATGTGGTCCTCCCCAAGAGCAGCCAGTGCTCTTAACCACCGAGCCTTCGCTTGCCCAGCCTCTGGTTTAGAAGGTTTAATGCTTATTCAGTATGATCCAAAATTTACACTTTTGTTTGTGATGGTTTTTTAATAGTTGAAGGTTTAAATTTTTTACACCATCAGATTTTTAAATCTTTCATTTTACTTTGTGTTCTGTGCACACTCAATCCTGACACGGGATCCTCTGTGTTCTGTGCACACTTGGTCCTGACATGGGATCCTCTGTGTTCTGTGCACACTCAGTCCTGATTTGCAATCCTATATTACCTTTTTACAAAGTACTTTATTTAAGCCCCAGAATTTTACAAGAAAAAGATTGTTAAAGTAGTTAAATTCTACTTCCTATATTTTTTTCTATCCATAAAATATTGCTTTGTCACCACGTTAAATGTCAGTTGGTACTTGCTTTCTGTGGTGTTTTTTACAGTGTAAGTTTTTCTTCATTCATCCTTGAATTACACTTTTAAAATCCCACTGGCCCACATGGGGCTACTGTAGCTATATTCCTAGAAGCAGCAGGAATGAAGTAATTGCTCCCTGAGAAGAAGGATTCCAGTTTCATCCAGTCACACATTCTGGAGCATAGCCCTCTTATCTGTCCCTGGTGACTCTCTTCCATCTTAGGAAGTTTATTTTGGTGTTGGGACTCAAACCCAGGGCCTTAGACATGCTCAGCAGGCATTGTATACTCATTGTATAGCCCAACCCTGTCCTTCCATTTTTCAGGTTTTACCCATTCTAGTATCTTCTTGCTATCTGTCTGTCTTTCCCCCTCAGCTTTCTCTGACATAGATCTTTCCTTTTACCATCTCTCAGACAGACATGCTCCTTACCCCGTATCATTTGGTTTCATAATTTGTGATACTTGCACTAATATTGGAACTATTTATTCAGGAATTGAATATATGTGGCTACAAATAATACCTTTTATACTTTTTATAATTCATTACTGATGAACTACAATATATTACTTTTGTGTTTCAGATTATCAGCATTGTGGAACTAGAATCATCCATATACACATTGCTTTTAAAACGGTCAGAAGCACTTTTGAAGCGCAGGCAAGAGGAGTTAAAATGTGAATCATCATATTTGCAACAGTTATCATGTTAGTGTTTTTTTTTATATTCCATTATTTATTAAGCTAAATTGTCATATGGAGAATAAACATTTTTAGTTCTATATTTAAAAAAGAAAAAAAAAACCCTATTTAGTTAAGGAAGGGTTACTATTGCTGTGAAGAAACACCATGACCAACAGCAAGTTAGGGAGGAAAGGGTTTATTTCCCTCACACTTCCACATAGCAGCTCATCCTCAAAGGCAGTGAGTGCAGGAGCTCGGGCACAGAAGGCACTTGGAGGCAGAGCTGACCTGAGGCCATGGCCGGTTCTGCTGACTAGCTTGCCCTCCATGACTTGCTCAGCCTGCTTTCTTATAGAACCATGGGCAGACCCAGGGATGGCCCCACCCACAGTGGGCTGGGTGCTCCCATGAATCACGAATTAAAATGCCCTACAGGCTTGCATATAGACAGACCTTCTGGAGACATTTTCTCAGTTGAGGGTTCCTCTTCTCTGATGACTCTAGCTTGTTTCAGTTTGACACAAAACTAGCCATTACAAAAGCTTTTCCTATATTTTCACACTAATTCTTCCCCCACACCTGCTATTTCAAGGATGAGTTTCAATATACCCTGTTTAAGGTTAAAAATTAAATATTAGACTCTCCAGTCTCTTAGGCATTTGAGACAGAATTTTTTAAGTATATTTTTCTAGGCATGTGTGTGTATGTACTTGAGTATATATAAGTGCATCATGTGTGTGCAGGAGTGTTCAGAGGTCAAAGGGTGGAAGTTCCCCTGAGACTGGCAGTCTTAACACTTATAAGCTGCCATGTAGGTGCTTGGAACTGAACCCTGGTCATCTGGGAAAGCAACTAGTGCTCTTAACTGCTGAGCCCCTCAACACAGAGTATTTATATACCATTCAGTGAGCAGAGAGTGGTTGGAAATGACTTCCCAGCAGTCGAGATCTAGTTGAAGGGCTGCACAGACTGGAGGGTCTCAGCAGAGTTGGTAAAGAGTGGCCACTCAGCTTCTCATGCCACGCTGCTGCTGCACCAGTGTCTTAGCTTGGGTGCTTAGGGATGGGGTCCCCTGAGGCTGACAGGGGAGAGAGAAGTGACTGTCAAGCTCCCTCCCACATTTGGTCTGTTGTAAACAGTTGAAAGTGCGGAAATAAGACGGCCATAGTATAAGGAAGATATTAGCAGTATAAATATCTCTAGTATATGACTGTGGGGAAACTGTTAGGAAAGACACCTGTATGGTAAATGACACTCCATGTGCTCAGGCCAACAGGCATGATGGCTGTAAACACTGATAGTTAATGGATGTTACATGATATGGCATAACAAAATGTACAGTTTGAGCATATTACCTGTTCTTATACACACACACACACACACACACACACACACACACTGCATGAATTACCTGTAGCTTCAGTGATTTACTGTTTTGAGACTGACATACAAAGGTAATTTTGTGAATTAACAGGCAAAGATGAGACACTGGCAAATGGAAGCTTGGCCCTGGATGGAAAGGATCAGCAGATTTTAGAAGAGATTGAAGCTCGAAGGTATGTGTATAAAGTGCAGACCTAACACACTGAGCAAGGACTTGCCACTACTTGAGTAGGATTAGCTATGTGATAATCACCCGGCCTGGCATCCCAGTTTTCAAGAATGATGTAAAACCAAAGCTGAGTTAGTTCAGCTGGCCTCCAGCTCAGAACAGACTGGGGCTCAGGTGGAATTGGTGAGGTAGCCTTTGTTAGAGAATTGCTTTGAACTAGAAATCGCATCTAACTAGTGGACTCTCCTTAAGAAACCTTTACATTCAGAGGCTGGTCTAATGGTCTAAGCTGAACGCTAGAACCATAGCAGCTGAGGAAGCAAAAACTGTCTGAGAACAGTTGCATAGAGTGGTGTCAGTACAATGATGTGTCCACTGTAAAATCATAACACTGTTGATTTTCTTTATTGCACAACACAGGATGCAGAGAAGACAGGCCAGGGCGCTCTCGGGCAACTGTGACCATCAGGAAGGGATGTCTAGTGACGATGAGCTGTCTCCTGCAGAGATGACTGACTTCCACAAGCACCAAGGTCATTTGCCAAGATTCTAACCTATTTTGGAATGTTGAAATAGTGAGGAAGGCTCTGTTGTGGCTGCCTTTACATCCATATTACTAAGACAGTCGGAGAACACAAGAAAGATGAAAACATCATCTGCTTAAGATCTGCTGCCTCTGGAAAGGCAGTGATGTGAGCTCTACTCCCAGAGCTCTTTGCTGCTGCCTGCTGGGTTACAGTAGCATTGCAGCTACACAGCTTCCCTCACATGTAACTATAACAACTATGTCAGTGAACTGCTTTAAAAAGCACTTTATCTCCAAAGTTGTCTCCCTTTGTGATTTCTTAGTTGTTTCTACTTCTGTTTTTAGGTCCAGGATGGTTTCGCTCAGTTCCATCATTTTTTTGTCTGTGTTTTCCTGTAATTCTTTAAGAGATTTTTGTGTTTCCTCTTTCATGACTTCTGCCTGTTGACTCAAGTTCTCCTGCATTTCTTTAAGTTTTTTTTGCCTTTCTTCTTTATTGGCTTCTATCTCTTGGGCCTTATTCTCCTGCATTTCTTTAAGTGTTTTTTGTGTTTCCATTATACGGGTTTCTAGCTTATTCATGTTCCTCTGCATTTCTTTAAGAGATTCATTTATGTCCTTTTTGTGTTCTTCTAGCAGCATCATGAACAGTGATTTTAAATCCAAATCTTGTTTCTCTGGTGTGTTGGCATAACCAGGACTTGCTGATGTTGGAGAGTTTGGTTCAGATGCTGCCATATTGCCTAGATTTCTGTTAGTAGCGTTCCTGCGTTTGCCCTTTGCCATCTTGTTCTCTGGAGCTAATTGGTCTTGTCTCTGGCTGGTGTTTCAGCCTCCTGAGAGGCTCTAGGGCTATTTCTGCACCACTGGAGGGCAGGGTTTCCCCTGTTGCAGATTGCTAATGTGCTTTCCTCCTCTTGGGTGCCCTTGCAGCCCTAGTGTTCTTTGCCCCAGATTGTGTCTGTGAGCCAGAAGGTGCCCGTTTGCTCCTTCAGGGAGTGCTGAGGCTGTATGCTGTAGGGACCTTTTCTGCGTGCTGATCTCTCTGCTGGGCAGCAGAACTCCCAACCGGGTTGGTGCACACAAGGCTAGCCTAGCTGCTCAGGCCCTGAGTCTAGGCAAAAGCCTGGCAGGCCAATAGTGAAGAAGTATAGGGCAAAACCAGAACGAGGAAGTGGGAAGGGGTGGGTGGGAGGACAGGGGGAGAAAAGGGGGCTTATGGGACTTTCGGGGAGTGGGGGGGCTAGAAAAGGGGAAATCATTTGAAATGTAAATAAAAAATATATCGAATGAAAAAAAAAGCACTTTATTGTAGTGAACTCACATTAAAAGCATCACAAAGCTGATTAAATGTAAACCCTCTAAGCAGACACATGCCAGCTTCCCAACTGCGTCTCGGTGAGCTCTACAGTTCGCATGATGGTTCTGAAGCCCCTTAGGTATCTGGACTGTCACTAGCAGTTATAGTTATGTATTGTTTGTCAAGGTTTTCTTGGGTTTTTTTGGTTTGTTTTTTGAGGTTTATTAGATGTGTAGATTTCTCTGTTGGACAGATTGGGTAGGACCCAGTGTGTCTGTCCTAGAGCAGTGCTGACCCACACACCCTTCAGAGTGTTGTCGTGGCAGTGTTGAAAGGTGTTGCATCTTGTGATGGTGGAGTACTAAGACTTGGACTCTGCAACCTTTCAGTTACAGTTTTATTAACCTTTCCTCTGCATGTGTGTATGTGCATGCATGTCCACACAAACTATGATAGAACTGAAACTAGAAAGGCATGTGTCTAACTCTATGTTCTCTTTCATGACTATATTCTTAACTATATTTTTATCCCCTAATATTGCCCTTTCTTGTTTTTCTTTCTAAATGCTACACTTCACCTGCACTTGATGTATTTGCAGTATAGGCTGGGATCTGCAAAGGAGCAAGAATAGGATGTGTCTCTCTTCCTGAGGTTAGGTGACCTCTCTTAAGAGTATACATTCTAAGGCCATCCATTTTCCTGCAAACTTTGAGATTCTGTTTTTCTTTAGCACTGGGCAGTATTCCATGTTGTATACTTAGCAGGTTCTCAGTATCAGCTCAGATGCAGATGGGACCTTGGTTGGCTCCATTTCCCTGCCTTAGAGCATCAGAAGTCAAAATGCTGATCTCTGTGGTAAGGTATAGAGATCTCTGGGTATATGCCTAGGGTTAAAATAGCTAGGTCATTTTTAACTTTTTGAGAAACCTCCAACCTGACGCCAGCAGTGAATAAGGCTCCTTTCCCCCCACATCTTCTCCAGCATTTGCTGCCGGATTTCTTGATAGCCTTCCTGACTGGGCTGAGGTAGTGTCACAAGATAGCTTTACTTTGTGTTTCCCTGGTAGCTAGGGGCCTTGTGCTGCTTTAAAACTTGTTATTGGCCTTTTATGTTTCTTCTTTTGAAACTGTTCTGTTCAGTAGCTCACTTGTTGATTGGCAGTTTCATTTCCTTGGTTTTTAATTTCTTTGGGTCTTGGTGAGTTCTGTATCCTAACCCCGTGTCTGAATATAGCAGGTCAGGCTTTTCTCCTGTTGTGGGCTGTCTGTGCTTTGCTGGTGAGTGAAACTACTTCCAGTGGTCTGAGAAGACTCACAGTGCAGCTCTTCAACAGATCCAGGCTTTGCTGTTCTCTAGACTCAGTGGAAAGGGGCTTCTTCCCTTGTCTGCCTCACTTCAGTATTCTTTGCTTGCTTTGTTTAACTCGGTGTATCATCACTGCCTGAAAGGGACGAGGGCTATGGTACTGAAAGGATACAGTAAGGATATGGTATTTCGGCATACAGACAGGAACTCGGTACACAGTAGGCGTTATGTCAATAGTAGTATCACTTTTGATAGTAAAGTGACTTTAAATAAGATGAATATATGAAATACAAAAGTTTCCAGGCCATTTGGTTAGGTAGCAACTCATGACTGTTGGTAAGGAAGCAAGCTTAAAATGCATAACATAAAGAGACTTACTTTGTTTGCAGGTGACATTTTACAGGATTGTAAGAAAGTTTTTGAAGATGTGCATGATGATTTTTGTAACGTCCAGAATATTTTATTGAAATTTCAGCAGTGGCGAGAAAAGTTTCCTGATTCCTACTACGAAGCCTTCGTTGGTTTCTGCTTACCAAAGCTTTTAAGTCCCCTGATACGAGTTCAGTTGCTTGATTGGAATCCTCTTAAGGTATCAGTGTTTAACATGTAACTGTCCTGGTCATGTCAGCAGCTTTTGTGGCCTTGCAGGTTAGGTCTAAAATATCACAACCTTAGCCTGGCAGGCTGGCTCAGCATATAAAGGTGCTAGCTGCCAGGGGTTATGGCCTGAGTTGGGACTCCGAAACCCGTGTGATAGAAGGAGAGAAGTAATTTCCACAATTGTCCTTTGGCCTTTACACATGCCATACCCCGCACAAATGAACATCATAAAAAAGTAAAAACAAAACCTTAAAGTTGTAGATAAAATTTAGAGCCTTGGAACAACTGTCTAGAAATGTATACTCTGACTTGTATTACTTGGGAGCTTACATGATGTGTGTGTGTGTGTGTGTGTGTGTGTGTGTGTGTGTGTGTGTGTGTGTGTGTGTGTGTGTGTGTGTTTGGGGGCAGAGACAGACACAGGGACAGACAGAGACAAGTTGGAGTAGAACCTAGGGCCTTCTGTGTGCTAAATAATCATCAAACCATTGAGCTACATCCCCACCCCAGCCATTTTGCTCAATTCTTAAGGCATAACAGAACCAAACATCAGGAATTCAAACACATTTTCAATATTCTTATAATGTATGAAAATTTCCCCAGTGTAGTATTTAAGTTTGGTTAAATTTGACTTAAGAACCCGTTCTGAGGATTATTAAGTTAGAGATGGCAAACTGGGAGGAGTTGGTTAGCAGGACCCTGAGGAGGACTGTAAGAGAGACCTTAGGAGTATACAGGAATTCGTGGGAAATACACTTTCTTGAAAGTGGGGGAAATGCCAGTTCAGGGGTGAATACACTGGCCTTCAAACCCAGATTTTTGAAAGTAATTGGAAAGGTAATGTGGAGTTGTTGTTTTGTTTTATGGTGTTTGTTGAGACAGGGCTTCTCTGTATAGCCTTGGCTCTGTAATCAGGCTGGCCTCAAACTCAGGAGATCTGCCTGTGTCTGCTTCCTGAGTTCTAGAATTAAGGGTGTGCACCACTACTGCCTGGTAGTAATGTGGAGTTTTAAAACTCTTTTATTACATATCTTTGTGTGTGTGTGGCTGTGTATATACATGCATGCATGCATGTGGAGGCCAGAGGACAGCATGTGGGAGTTGGTTCTCTCTATTCCATGAGTCTCAAGAATCCATCTGAGGTCATCAGACCTGGCAGCAAGTGCCTTTATGCTCTGAGTCATCTCAGGGACTTGAAAGTAATGTTTTAGGAAGCCACTAGAAATAGTTGGATCCTGCATGCTTAAGAATAAAGCTCTCTAGGGATAGCTCTCAGCAAGATCTTACAGAGTAAATGATGGAGAGTATCAGCGTCTGTCTCTTCCTTGGTCTTAGTCATGTGTCTGCAGGCTTCCTAGACCCACACCACCTTCCAGGGTAGAGCAAGTCATTTCTGTGGAATTGTTAGGGAATGCATGGACATTCCTGGGGTTAGCCATTCTGGATCATTTCATTCATCTACAAGTACTAACAGCTATTTGCTGTTTGCTGATTGGCTAACTAGCTAAAGCACATGTACATTTACTCTTCAGTGAAAGCACAGACGTCAATTTTGCTTGAAACAGGTGAATGAATTTTACCAATGAATTTTGTAGCAACTCCAAGTGCCTGACTCAAGCGTGTTATTTCACACTGGTCAAAGTGCTGCCATTGCTGGTCTCTGAACATCCTGGCACACAGTGGGCCTTTGTCACATTTTTGTTGTATAGATGAATGCATGAAACACAGTTCTTAGTTATTCTGCCTTGATTCTCGGATGCTGT
This sequence comes from Apodemus sylvaticus, assembly GCF_947179515.1. NCBI lineage: Eukaryota > Metazoa > Chordata > Mammalia > Rodentia > Muridae > Apodemus > Apodemus sylvaticus. The sequence goes on from NC_067473.1 coordinate 112,268,318, forward strand.
ACCTCCTGCCTTATGTGTAAACATAGTACTAAAACATGTGATTATTCTCTTTGAGCCTTAGGAAAATTCTAGGGATTTTGGAAAAAGTTAACTTACAAAATACACACATTTAAGAATGTATAGCTTGTATTATCTCATGTTATAGATGGACTCCATGGGTTTAGACAGGATGCCCTGGTTCACAGCCATAACAGAGTTTATGGAGAGCAGCACGGAAGATAGAGAAAAAGAAGATGGTTCTGATAAAAAAATCTTGTCTGCTGTCATCAACAAAACAGTTGTTCCTCGCCTTACAGGTAATCTTAATTCTGTTATAATCACAAATATACTTTTAGAAGTTTGGAGGTTTAAGGAAATACTGTATGTATTAAAGAGCAGTAGATTTCAAATTGACCTGTTTGGAAAATGCTTGTTTGTGTATATGTTAACTGTCCACAGTAGTAGTGGTGGTATTTGACCAGAATATTTTTACCATATTCCAGAGAAATGAGTTTTGAACTTGACTAAACTTTGAAGATTATTATTCATTATGACGATGATTTTCCTTTAACTCTTGAGCTTGAGCCGTCCGTCCCATGGCTAGCGAGTGTCGGTCCTGTGTGCTCTGAGGACAGCACTCCCAGGGTGTACTGAGAATTCATTGTGAGGCGGGGGAGCAGAACAGTGAGAATAGTTCTGGGGTTTTGACTCACTTGCCTTTTCCTGACGGGAGTCTGAAGGAGGCAGTTGAGCGTGGAAGTGGTGAGTGGCACGCTGCTGGCTGTGCTGCGTTGGGTGCCGGCCACTGAGTGGGGTGTTGGGTGGGTGCTGAGTATACCAGTCAGAGGAGTTCAGGCAGGAGCCAGCTGCGTGTGGGTGTACGTAATGCCACAAAGTGATGTGAAATATTAAGGAAGTAAATGCAAGAAGGAACAAGGAGGAAATGACCTCAGTCCTAAGGTCCTTTTAGCATTTAAAAACCACAGAAGTGACAAGTACAACCAAAGATCAGAGAAGATACCAGGAGGACTGTCAAAAGAATTTCCCACGTCAAAGAAAGTATTTCCAGGGAGAAAGGTGGGGCCTAGTTATGGCTGGCAGTGGTTACACGGGGTTAGAATCAGCCTTTGGAGCTTGCTGCACAAAGGTCCTGTGTGACCTGAGAGATGCGCTCACCACTCTGGAAGGTGCAGAGGCCTAATTGAGAGGATTCCAGGAACAAACAGGAAGAAAAATGTGAGGTAGACATCTAGGCAGTACTTTGAGGAATTTTGTTTTTAAACAGAAAGGGAACAGTGGACAGTACTGGAGAAAGTACTAGGGGTTTTGAAGCTGGAAGATAGTGCACTGTCTGAAACTCTTCCCTCAGTAGTGAGGACCAGCACCCAGATCCCCAGAACTCATGAAAACATGGTAGGCGTGGTGGCTGCCGTGGAAGACCTAGTGTTTGTAACATAGAGGCAGGATCCCAATAGCATGCTGGTGTGCCAGACTCGCAACCGTCAGCCTCAAGCTTCACACACACACACACACACACACACACAGTCAAACACCCACATACATGACAACATGCATACAAACTCATGAGGGCAGGGAGAAGAAGGAAGTGGAGAGATCCTTCAACTGAAAGTAAGAACCAGGAAAATCAGCCAGGCAAGGGGCAGCCAGGGGAAGTGTTGCTGCCTAACATGGAGGCTTATGTGAATTTTAGGAATTTAGTTTGGTATACCTTTCTTCAAAGCTACATCTTAGCTGTACATTACAGGAAGAGTTAGTGAGAAGGTGAATTTAGTAAGGGTTGTAGGTTCACCTGTCAGCTGCAGAGGAAAAGTATTGAGGGTGTATACAAAGAGGAAATGGTAATGATAGAAATTTGTATATGCAAATAGTAAGTGACAGGATTAGCCATGATTTTAATCTTAATATGGAGTGGAACAGGATATGTTAAAGACTGGTTATTTCTAGTAACTTGTGTGACCACTGAAATGTGTTTCAGATTTTGTAGAGATCATTTGGGATCCCCTGTCAACCTCACAGACAAGAAGCTTAACAATGCACTGCAGAATGGTTTTTGAACAGTTGGCTTCTGAAAATGAAGTTAGTAAAAGCAAACAGGTAATGATATCTGCAGATTTGGGGTCAGCTCAGTGACAGAGTGCTTACCTAGCATGCAAGGGACTTGAGTTCAATTTCCAGTCCCACCAAAGTAAATAAAATAGTGTATATATGCTCAGATTCTATTGTGTGGAGATATTACCTAAATGTTAGAAGTCAAAAAACTTAAAAGATGGGGTAAAATAAAATTTGAGTTTTGTTATTGATGTTCTAAAAATTGGTATAGGACTCTTAAGATATATGGTACTTATAATTAAGTGGAAAAAGAAATTAAACACTGCCCTTTGGAAAACTGAGATAGGATTACACCCCCAGATTTACAAACAGGAGAGCCTGGAGATCTGCCTGCCTTGTGTTGACTACCAGCATGTCGCACCACGCTTGGAAGAAACCAGGACTCTCCTTAGACACAGCTAGTACCACAATGGGACACCACTGTTGGGCTTTGTTGCTGCTCTTTGGCTTTGTTCTTGTTTTACTCTTTATTGATTAATTTCATCCTTTGACCATTTCACGTGTATGTAGTACATTGCTTATTCTCACCCCCCCACCTCTTTCACAAACACCCCCCCATCTCTTATCATCTCCCCCTCCTCCCACAGGTCCCTTTCTATGTTCACATCGTTTTGTTTTATTTTGTGACCATCTTATTCTAACCAGGACTATGTGTGCCCATGGATTTAGAACCATTTATTGTAGCCCATGGACTCCAGTAATTGTCCTTTCCCTAGAATCCATCAGTTGCCAGTAGTTCATCAGGGAAGGCTAGGGCCCGTGGCCTCTCCAGTCCATGATTGGCTCTTGACAGGCCCAGTCTTGAGTAGGCAGCCTCTGCCACTCAGTTCTCAGGTTTGCAGTAGCTGTGCCATGGCCTGAAGATGGTATTTCATATCTCTTCTCCCTGTCTTCTGCTCTTACATTCTTTGCATTCTCCCTTCCATGGCATTCCTTAAAGAGGGTGGTAGAAATGTCTTATTTAGGGCTGAGCACATGGGTGTCTGCATTTTCCATTGTTTACTGCAAAGACAAGCTTCTCTGGTTAAGTGTGAGTAGCATGTATGTGTCTATGGGTACAAACATAAATATCCAGGCGGTAGTGTGATACCATGTCAGTTAGCTAAAGCATAGTGGGGAGGTTGCCCCTAGCTTATGATCTCCCAGCCACTGGGTTTCTGGTGTCAGATACTACCATCTTGGTTTATCATTCTGTACAAGTTGAATACAAGGTCATAAGCCATATTCCAGCAATTCCATTTCATTGTGTATACCTATTAACTGTTCTTACCCACACTGAGACTTCTGCAAGGTATTTTATAGCATCATTAAGCACAGGGCCCCTAATTGGAAACCATCAAATGTCTAATGAGTAGTATTCATGCCACAAACTGCAGTATAGCAGTGAGTGACTTCGTGACAACCACACGTATCCCCTAAGTTTCTTACAGTATTGTAACATCTAGCTCTAACCGTAGACCAATTTGGACTATTAAAATTACTTGATTTAGTTATTATATTTCCAATTACGGCTTGCTGATGCTTTTCAAATTTTTAATAGGATTTACTTAAATCTATTGTTGCAAGAATGAAGAAGTCAATAGAAGATGATGTTTTTATTCCTCTGTACCCAAAGAGGTAAGAGCTCTCCGTATTTATACCGTTTGAAATAGTTTTTCTTTTCTTTTGTGGGGAGTAGGGTGGAGTAAGATACGTTGTAGCTCAGGCTGTCCTTGAACTGTAGCCACCCAATGAAACGTCCAGATAGAAGTTGGGGGGCCTGGGCAGGACTTTGAGCTTCCTGTTCTCTGAGTCAGGAAGAGATAAGATACCTGCAAATAAAAATATGCCCCACTAAGTTTTGTTTTATACTGTTTTAAGTAACTAATATGTTCACATGGTTCAAAATATGACAGCAGTTTATATTTAAGGCTGTTGTTTCTGAGCCCTTTGACTAAAATCAAGTGTATCTTTAAAATAAAAAAGGGTTGTTTGTTTTTAATTTATATATTGTGAGGATTGTGTGTGTGTGTGTGTGTGTGTGTGTGTGTGTGTGTGTGTGTGTGTACTACGTGAATGCCTGCAGAGGTCAGAAGAGAGCATTGGCTCCCCTGCAGGCAGTAGTGAGCCACTGTGTGGGTGCCTGGAATTAAACTATGTTCTCTGCAGGAATCGCAAGTGCTTTTAACTACTGGACTATTTCTCCAGTCCCTAAAATGAGGTTTATTTACTCTTAGATGTCTAAGTGTAGATTTTGCCATTCATCTTATCTCTGCTGTGACCTTATCTCCCCCTCTGTGTATAGCAGGTAAAGTATATTATAAGCAGGCACAAGCAGTTAATACCTTTTTCACTTAATAGATAGTTGAAGTCATTTCATATTCTTATGTAAGAAAGTTTCTCTGCTTTTTTTTTTAAAGGTCAATAGGCCTTGTCTTAGGGTTTCTATTGCTTCAACAAAACATCATGACTAAAAAGTAACTTAGGCAGGAAAGGGTTTATTTGACTTAAGCTTCCATATTTCTGTTCATTATCAGAAGTCAGAACAGAAACTCAAACAGGTCAGAAACCCGGAGGCAGGAGCTGATGCAGAGGCCATGGAGGAGTACAGCATACTGACTTGCTCAGGCTATTTATAAATAAGCCAGGACCACCAGCGCAGGGATGCACCACCCACAATGGCCTGGGTCCTCCTCCATTGATCACTAACTGAGAAAATGCCTTCAGCTACATCTTGTGGAGGCATTCTTCAACTGAGGTTCCCTCCCCTCTGTTGAGTCTAGTTTGTGTTAAGTTGGTATCCTATAACTGACCAGCACGTGAGTGGTGATCTATTACCAGCAATGTGATTATAAGCAAACTGTGCAAAGGCAATCGTACCTACAAAGCTCACTTGTAGAAACCCACTGTTGGCTGAGTGTGGGTGCATTTGTAGCTCTTGGTAGTGCCTGGATTCATTTTCATTTAGACAGTTTAATTCAAACAAACAAACAAATAACAGGGAGCTGGAGAGATCGCTTGGTGGCTTAGAGTGCCCAGTGTTCTCCCAGAGGCCTGGAGTTTGAGTCTCTGCACCCAGGTTGGACAGCTCACAACCCTCTGTAACTCCAACCCCAGGGTCTCCCATGGCCACCTCCAGCCTTTGCAGCACTGCACTCCTGTGTACAGACCACACACAGTGTACATGGAATTCAAGACAAAAACAAACAAGACTCCTATTTTTGAGGCTTTATTCTGAAAGAATAATTGTCTTGTGCATTCCCTCCCTTCCCTCGCTCCACTTCTTCTTCCCTTCCTCCCCTCCTTACTGATCTCACATTAGCTCTGAAGACGGAAAAATGTCACCACGCTCCAAGTTCCAAGAAAGACAGTTCTGGGGAGCTCTAAAGGTAAGGAGAGGACTATGCTTAAAATATATTAATCTTCTAAGCTAAATAGTATTGTTGAACTTCTCCACTCTGCCACTACAGTACAGGACACTAAGTAAGTAAGTAAGCAAATGAACTGTGTTTGGATAAACTTTGCTTACCAACACTGAAATTCAAACATCACATAATTTTCACATATTAAAGATATTTTGTACTGAGTTTGTTTTGTTGTGTTGTGTTGTGTTTGAGACAGTCTCACTACATAGCCCTGGCTAGCCTGGTTCTTGCTATGGAGACCAGACTGATCTTACACTCCATGGTATGCCTTCCTGCCTCTGCCTCCTGTGCACTGGAATTAAAGGTGTGTGCCACTGTGCCCAGCCATAGTCTGTTTTGTTTTTGTAATATTTTGAAATGTTCTTTAAAAATGTAAACGCTGTTCTTATCTCATGGACCCTACAAAGCCTCTGGTTAAATTTAATTTCTGTGTCCGGGTGGTCAAAAAGCTACAGATGAGGCAAATCCACATTAGTGGAGGTAGATATGATAAGGAGGTGGGTTCCACTGCTGTTTCAGGTGAAGCATCAAAAGAACTCCACAGTGACTCACTGCAGGTGAGGACTGTCATAGCCAAGTGCCGGATGCTGGCACCGAGTGCCTGTGTCATTCTTAGAAGCTGTAGGAGAGGCAGGAGGAAGGAGCTTGGAGAGATTGTGAAGTCTGTGTTGGATGGTGCAAACTACACACCACTGTGGAGATGGACTGAATTGTGAACCTTTGTGCCTCAAAGAACCTGAGAATGAAATTGTGATTTAAATGCCATGATAAAGGGTCACAGGGTACTGAAAAGTCCATCATATTTGAGAATACAAGGACATGAATGTCTTTAGCAGGACCACTTCAGTGCAGTGAGTTATGTGTGTCATGGCCAAGCCAGGAAGATGCTTTCCCGGACAAGCAGAGGTGCCAGTGACAGTGCAGAGAGTGGTGTATGTCGTTCTCTATTCAGAATACTAGGGGAAGACTCAGAATTCGCATCACAACTCACAGAAACCTATTAATCCAGCCCTCAGAGAAAACCAGTGTTTACTGTAGATCTTAGGGCACTTCATTTCTCCCATCAGCAGACTTGTGCGTTGTCCTGCTTTGCCTGTCAGCAGTGGGGTTCCTGGCATTGCCTGGCTTCCTACACATAGGCATCAGCCTTGACTGTGCTTTCTGATCCTGGCTACCACAGTCCTCCACTTGGTGGGCCAGACAGGGAGGATGGGTTGCAGTGGGGCACTGCTCTGGAGAGGCTCCTGTGGAGCACATGGGCATACTGCTTTGGTGACCCTAGAGCGGAATAGGCTGAGCGCATGCATGGAGGTGAGCCAGAGTCGGGTAGTCACTTGGGGATCTTTGTCTATTCCAAAGCTGACATGTTCAGGCCAACAGTGAGAGTCGGGGATCTTGACCAGTTCTTTCTTTACCATTATAACTGCTAGGGAGGACATACACAATTACTTGGTATTTTCTTTTAGCTCTTCCGAAATATTCTTCTTTGGAATGGACTTCTCCCAGATGACACCTTGCAAGATCTGGGGCTGGGGAAGCTGCTGAATCGCTACCTTATTATTGCTCTTACTAATGCCATCCGTGGACCAGATGCTGTTAAAAAGTGCAGCCAGGTAAGTTGTATAGAAGCCAGTTCTAATTATGTCATTTTTATATATACTGCTCCATGTGTTGGCTTAACTCTAGAGACTCTGAAGTAGTACAAGTGTTGGAAGCTCCAGACAACCTGGGCTACAATAGGGTGGGACCCTCTCTCAAAGCAGCAACAGAGCAAGATCTGAGATTTAGGCAGGGATGGTTAAGACTGCATGTAGAAGACCTGAATTTAGCTCATAGTCCCCATTCTGGGCAGCTCACAAGCCCTGCAACTTAAGCACTGACGGGGAATCCAGTACCCTCTTCAGAAACTTAGACGTACACACACAAAGATGTGAATTTAGTTTTTGAAATTTCTATTGCATTACAATCAGATAATTAGAATTGTGGAGCTTGCACATAAATAACAAATGAGTTTCACAGAGCAGAACCCAGAAGCTATTTTGATATTTTAGAATCAGTATTCTGGTTTGAAACAACAGTAATGGGGAGAAGCATTTAGGAAATGATGCCAGGAGCAGCTGTGCTCTGCACACACCTGGAGTCTCAGTGTTTGAGAGGCTGGAGCAGGACAGGCAGGTGCTCCACACAAGCCAAGTGAGGAGGCAAGGAAGGAAGGAACGAGGGAGAGGGGAAAGGTAGGTTGGTTTTTGTCATTTTAAGAAAAGGAGTTATTTCTAAATGGCAGAAAAAATGAGAAAAGGCAATAAATTTGTGAAAATAATTTGACAGATATGAACTGGATAAAAAAAAAAATTAGAAAGAAAAAAGCCCCAAAGTTGTGGAGATAAACTTACCATTAGTAAGTAAACTTTAGAAAGTGCGTCCATGTAGCTCACTATACTATTTTTTCTCCTGTAACTTACATGTGACTTTTTATATACTAAAAAATTAAAAAGAGTTAAAGGACTAGATTAGAAACAAGGGAAGAATCTATAACAAATAAGATTAAAATCCACATCAAATTCAAAAAGCCTATCCAAGCCAGTAAATAATTCAAAGACTCCTATTGGAAATGGCCCCAAAATATGCAAGTCAAATCATTACAGATGGGTATGGAAAACAACTTACCAACTGTGGCAGAGTGCTAACACCAGCAGAAAAATGCTAGTTACCATACTGTGAAGATGCACAGGAAAGTGGGCCTTCTGCTGCTGTTATTTAACTAGAATCCCCAGCTGTGCCCTCAGCCTGGGACACTGCTGGGACCACGATGGGAACTGTGCCCTCAGTCTGGGACGCCGCTGGGACCTGGATGGACTGAGAAGCCTGTGCCCTGCAGTGGCAGGCACTGGGACTAGGAAGCACATTCAGTTACCAGCAGGAGCAGCACAGCTCTTCAGGGCAGTGCTTACAATTTTCAATTTTCTAAGAATTTATCTTCAGACAAAAATCAGAGTTGCACATAGAATACTATCCTGTTATTTAATAGAAGGTAACCAAGCTACCTGCATTAGTTACTTTCCTGTTGCTGTGATAAAACACCATGACTAAAGGAGACTTAAAGAAGTTAGAGTTTACTTGGGACTGTAGTTTCAAAAGAGAGTCTTAATGGAAGGGAAGACCTGGCAGTAGGAGAACACTGAGAGATCTTCTTGAGCCACAAACAACAGAAAGAGCAAAATGGCAGTGGGGCAGGGCTGTGAGCCTCACCCGATCCCACAGGCCTCCGCCTCCCACAGGTTCTGAAACACCCCAAAGCAGCACCACCAGCTGGGCGGAGGTGTTTCATGCCTTTAGTCCCAGCACTTGGGAGGCAGAGGCAGGCCGATTTCTGAGTTCAAGGCCAGCCTGATCTATACAGTGATTTCCAGGGCAGCCAAGGCTACACAGAGAAACCCTGTCTCAAAAAAAAAAAAAAAAAAAAAAAAAACACACACACACACACACACACAAAAACCATCAAAGCAGCACCACCTACCCAGAACCAAGATTCAAATTGTCAAATATTTGGACCTAGAGAGGGTGTTTTATGAAAACACTACGATATCAAATGTCCCCCAACAGTTGACCAGCCCATAATGTAAAAGTCATGGTATTAAGTGGTGCTTAGGAAGGCAGGCTTGGAGCACACCTGCGATCCCATCAGAGTTCTTAAATTTAAATCATTCTCTGTGTGCACTGTTTTCAAGTTGACTGTAAAGGTCAATTCAGAAGTAGTGAGGGGGAGGTGTGTTTACACAGCTTCTACACAGCTTCTACACAGCTTCTGCCTAGGCTGGCTGGCTTGGGACTGAGTCCTTTCTGTCCCCGGCCTCTCAGATGCTGGACTTAGACACCTATCACCATACCCAGGTCTCATCCTCTACCACCATTTTATACAACTGCTTTGAAGGCTGTCACTGGACTTACCTAACTCTGGACTTACCTAACTCTAGCCCTTGTATTCCTTTACAGTGCATGTTTGGTGTTTTGGCTTTCTCCTTCCTGGTCTCAGATCCTCGTCTTGTGACCGTCAACTCTCCTCATTGAGTTTTTTCCTTTTCCTTCCTGTTGCTATGAGGAAGTTATTTGTGTTCAGCATTTTTCTGACTTTTCCAGAACTCTTCTCTAACTTGTTTTGTCTTTCTTCATGCACTGTATTGATCCTTTTGGCCTCCATGGACATGGAAAGCACACTGGATAAAAAACAGACTGCCATTAATTTTCTTCCATTTGACATACTTAAAATCAATCACCTGCCATTTCCTTCTCTCATGTCTGTAGGCTGTGGAACTGTAAGCATTGCTGGAGAATGCAGAGCAGATTCCATCTGCTTTATGCTTTTAGCAATGAAAAATGATTTCTAATCAAGTGGGTTTTTTCATTTTTTGGTTTTTTGGGTTTTTTTGTAATCTCAGTTATGTTATATGTATGGGTGTTGTGCCTCTGTGTATATCTGTACTGTGTGAATGCAATACTTGAAGAGGCCAAAGTGGGCATCAGGTCCCTTGGAACTGAAGATACAGATAGCTGTGAGCTGTCATGTGGGTTACAGGAATTGAACCTGGGTCCTCTGGAAGAGCAGCCATTGCTGGTAACCACTGAGCCATCTCTCCAGCCCCTGAAGAGTGATCTTTTTAATGCCATGTTACCTTTGATGAAGGAAAGAGAAATCTCAAGCTTTCTTTGCTCTTGTCTTATAAACCTGCCATGTATCTTGACTGACAGATCGCAGCATGTCTGCCAGAAAGATGGTTTGAGAACTCTGCTATGAGGACATCAATTCCCCAGCTAGAAAACTTCATTCAGTTTTTGTTGCAGTCTGCACGGAAATTATCCAAAAATGAATTCAGGTAATGCTCACTTAATTTTTCACCTCCAAAGTACTGCAAGGATTATTAATGTTAGCAATTTTAAGGAAGTTTTGTACTTTTACTATAATTTTTTATATCTGGATCTTGGGATAGAGTCAGTCTAGCAGAGTATTTGCCTAGCAATAAAAGGCCCTGGGTTCAGTCCAAGTACTCATAAACCAGGCTTTGTGGCACATGCCTGAAATCTTTCTCTAGTGTTGAGGAAGCCTTGATGTGACTGCTCCCATTAGCTGGCAGCACAGTGGCCACTGAAGCTGGCAGCACAATACTGTGGAGACCCCGATGGCAGGCTTGCTTTGTGTTCTGCTTTTTACTGCCATCGCAGACAAATTTTCCAGAATATTGTGTTTTGGACTTAGCAATTACAATCATGAGGTATATGAAACTGTAGTCATTCTAAGAACTACATCATTGGCAGTTTTATGTCTGTGCCAATACTGCAGTATGGTTATACAAATGGATGATACAGACTATTATCAATAGACTGTAATGTACATGTATGTGTAGCTAAAACAGAAATACATAATATGGTCCCAGTATCCAGTATGTGAAATGTGTAGCATAATAGCATGTAATGTGTTTCCTTGTGGCATGCTAGCTAGTGTCACTGTGCCTTAAGGATTGACCAGCTCACCCTTTAACTGAAGCATCTTGACAGCATCTTGGTGTTGTATGTGGCTCTAAATACTGGCTTAGGTCCTCAGTCACCAGTTACTCCCTTCTGACCTGTTATAGTACTTTATTATTATCATCATCATTACTACGACGACGACGACACGACAACTACTACAATTACTACTACTACTACTACTACTACTACTACTACTACTACTACTACCTCTTTTCCTTTGATTTCATCTTGTTTTGTGCTAAGGATCAAATTTAGGGCATACTGACTCCTAAGGCTTAAGCACTCGCACCTCTAGCCCGGGGTGCTAAGGGGTGAGTAAATGCTTTTTGGTTCTTTTTTAGGAATGAAGTCAATGAAATAGTTCTTATCCTGGTGAAGGTAAAAGCTCTCAATCAAGCCGAATCCCTCATAGAAGAGCATCATCTGGAGCCCCTCGCTGCCCAGGTTACAGGTGTCTGAGTGGCTGTCCGGGAGCACTGAGTTGGATGAAAGGACCCAGCAGATGCCGCCTTCCCTTTGTGCCCACGGGGTGGTGTTTGGGAAGGCTTCCCGGTGCCGTGTGTCTGAGGGAAACACATGCACAGCAGCAGCTAGAGCTCGGTGTGCTTCTCTTTTATTCTTTCTCAATCTGAGAAGGAAATGAAGAAATCTGACACATGAAGCATGCCCGAATCAACACCATCTTCAACAAACTCCAACTGTTTACAAACCAGCTAATGAGGCAAAACTTTCATTCTCTGTCTCTTGATGGTTTCTCTCACCTTATTCTTTTGTGGAGACTGGGTCTCATTCTGAAGTGTAAGGAATTGCTTATTAATTATTAAATGGTTAACATTTTTATACAAATTATCCTTTCAAAATATATACTGATTTGTTGTATGAAATCAGTGCAAGAAAGTGCCGTTGAGTCTCCAGATTTTAATTCATTGTTAATTTGTTAAGGAAAAAATAATCTCTGAAAAAAATGATGTATTTTTTATGTGTGGTCATGTATGTACCTGGGTGGGTTTAGCACTACCTCCCTATAGGGGCCAGAGGGCATCAGATCCCCTGGAACTGGAGTCCAAGGGCTGTGGGCCACCTGATGTGCTGGGAACCAAACCCAGATCCTCAGAAGAGATCTTAACCACTGAGCCACTCTCCGGTCCCTGTTGAAGAATGAAGATGTGTTGGTTTGGGTCATCTATAATTCTTTTTGAAATATCGTTTTCTACAGGAATATTGGATCTTTTGCCTGTGCTCTGATAAATAGCTTTTCAGAAAACTTACCTTTTTTTTTTAATTTTGTGTAAATTTTTTGTTGGGTTTTTTTTTTTGATAACAAAGTTATCAGCTGGTAGCAAGTGAGGCTTTTTTGTTAAGTTTTGTGTGGTTCATGGTAGGACTAAGAAGGCCATTGCAATTTTAAATACAGAACTGTAAAGTATTTGTCTGATTAAGGTAGTCTGAGGCAAGGTTATTAAGAAATTATGAACTTTTCTCAAAATTGACTTTATTAGTGTCAACTTAAGCAACTCAATGATGAACCTATATTTATTTTCTCCATGTTGTCATCTTAAGACATTTGCTCATTACAAAAGCATGTGTATATGTGTGCAGAAAGTTTTGTATATAAATGGCAGAGACTTTATTACATATGAATTTAAAGTGCACTTTTGGAAACTGTCTCTGGCTCTGGCTTCTTAGAGATGGACGTGTGGGTGGATGTGCTCTTGGTCATCTAAACTGTTCTTCATGGGATGCAAAATAGTAAGGCATCATCGCTTTTAAATTCCATTAGCCTGGAATGTGAGCTTCTAAGCTTCTTTGAAACATTGTGATGCTAACTCTGCTGCCGTTTTAAAAGTTCTTAGTCCTGCCTCCTCGTCCTACAGAATGGACGAACTGACACAGCAATTGCAAACTCTCATCTGATGATTCATCTCACAGACCCAGTGTGCTGCAGGCCAGCCGGGGCTCCATAAGACCATGACAAAAACTTAATACCCAGAAACAAAAACCTTTGATTCTCTCTCTGATGGTTTCTTTTGTAGAGACTGGGTCTCATTCTACAGTGTAAGTTCATTGGACTTGGAACCCTCCTGCCTCTGCCTCCAAGCCTTTGGATTACCACACCTGGCAAGGAAAACTTAAAAGACCTAAATGGAGATAGACCATGTTCGTGAATTAGAAAACTAATTTTAGATAAACTCTTATTCTCCTTAAACTGACACATGAATTTAATGTCAACACTGAAACAGGCTCAGGGAACTAAAACATACAGGAGAACAACTTAGGGCCACATTCCTCAGTGGGGGATCCCCAGACCAGTATTTTAAAAAAAAAAAAGAAACCTGAATGATCTTTAGCTCCATGTCAGCTTTCTACCCACCCAAGCACACAAGTTACAGATCTAACAGGAGACTCCAAAACAGACCAATCAGAGACCTGTCTCAGAGACTGGAGTTCACTTCCCAGCACCCACACCTGGTGTCTCACAACCCCACCCCCACCCCTGTGACTCCAGCTCCAGTGGATCAGATGCTCAGTCACACAAGCATACACTTAAAAAGAGGTGCTCAGTATCTAAACTCCAAATAATGGCTCCAGGAAGACAGAAGCAGAGGAGAGAAGATCAACAAGAGCCAAGTCTCCCAGAACATGCGTCAGTGCCTGGAGAAGCTCTCCCAAAGCCCCGCAACTACAGAGCTAAGTGTCCCTGTGCCTGCACCAAGGCACCACAGAGTCACTGCTGTGAAGACTGAAGTCAGACCTAAAGAGCAGACACCCAAGTGACGCAGAATCAGGTTCTCAATGCAGCACTAAAGCTCTATTCAAGTAGATGCTAGCATGGGGACTTTAGAGTAAGGTGACAGTACAGGCCAGACAGTGTCTCTAGAGTAAACCAGGCCACATGAGTGAAAGGACTTATGAGCCCGATCACAAGGTATATCATATGTATGTCCACGGAGGTCCACACATATGCCCATCTCTGGAAGCTAGAATAATTAAGTTCTGTCTAAAGGAGTTAGCAGCCAGGAAAATGAAGACATGGAATGCAGAATGGGAAAACAGTCCTGAGATCCATGCTGGCACTGTGACGTTACAGTTGGGTTAGCCCTTACTCTGTGATGCATCCCGGCTTCCCAACCCATGTTCAGCTGCATGGAATACCAAGTACACTTCTATCCCCACAAAGGGACTGTTGTGACCCCAAGAGCTGAAGCTTGATTCATATGGAAAATAAGAAAACATACTCTCTGACCACCTTCCTGCTGGACAGTCATCACCCAATCCACACAAGCCCTTCCAGGTACTCTAGGTGTCCTCTGTTTAGCAGACTTTACTTGTAATTTGACCCATGGAATTCCTTTCAAGTGGCTTTTGTAAACTTGGGTGAAATGAAGGCAGATAACAACTCAGATTCCCACATTCCTAAAACTGCCACATAACAAACCAGGGCCCGTTGCTACCTGCTAATGAGCAAAATGTCAAAACATTTAACAATGGAGAGACAGCACATACTGCTCCTCCAGAGGACTTGGGTTCAGCACCCATAGGTAGGTTGTCTTAGCTAGGGTTTCAGTGCTGTGAAGAGACACCATGACTAAGGCAACTCTCCTAAGGGACAACAGTTATTTGGGGCTGGCTTACAGGTTCAGAGCTTCAGTCCATTGTCATGGAGGAAGCATGGCAGTGTCCAGGCAGGCACAGAACTGAGAGTTTTGCATCTTGACCCAACTACAGCTAGGAGAGCCTGACTGACCAGACTTGAACATATACATGAGCCCTCAAAGCCCACTTCCTCCAACACGGCAACACTTCCTAAGAGTACCACTCCCTATGGGCCAAACATATTCAAACCACCACATGTGTCATAAGCAGCTGTAACTCCCAGTTCCAGGCAGTCTGATACTTTCTGGTCTCTGGAGCCATGACCACACATACAGACCAGGGTGCTGGGAACTAAACTCAGGTCCTCTGCAAGAGCAGCAAGTGCTCTTAACTGCTGAGCCGCCTCTACAGCGCCTATTCTTACGGTTTAACTTGCACATTGTTGTGTTTTTGTGATTTTTACCCCCCCCCCTAATCTACTCCCCTTGCTCAGATCCCAATACATCTTATTCTGGTGAAGCTAACTTCACTGACTACAGAAAGGGAATGAGTGTCAGGTGCTTTTATCCTTTTAGAGCAATTAACTGACATGCACTCTTTACACTAGGTACCAAGAGGTGAGAAATGCTCATTTAATCACTGTTCTTACAAAGCAAACTTAATGGCTTTCAAACCAAATCCTGAGAGCCAATACATTAACCAAAGGCATCCTCAACAAGGGCTTAAAGGAAAGATACTTTTAAGTGTGTGTGAAATTGCGGTCCACATATGCAAGGGTTGCCGGGCAACTTTCAGGAGTCAGTACTTGCTTTCTACCCTGGGTTCCAGAGTCAAATTCAGGTCATCAGGCCGGCACAGCAAGCATATTCACCTGTTGAGCCGTTCACCAGTCCCAGGATCAAGACTTCTTTGATGCTTCTATTTCTTCCCACAATGCAGCTTCAATTTTTGAAGTGTCATATTCTCTCATCATATCAAACTCAAGCCATGGCTTGCTCCACTTCTGGGCTTCTTTCATTTGTTCTTCAGTTAAAGCAAGATCAAATCTGATTCCTTTAATGTTAAACGTTGGACGTTCCCAGCGTTTGGACCAGGGCTTTGGCTTCATTTTAACTTTTAGCTGAGCAAAACAAAAACAGGAATTGTGGGGCTGGTGAGATACACACAATAGTCCCCCCCCCTCCCCACGGGTCTTCTGCAAGTGCTTCTTTTCTAAATTGCACCTGAGCAAATGCCCACCATCTACCTGGTTAACAGGCACTTCCTGGCAGGACTCAAGTGGGACCGGCTTCATATTCACGTCAAAGGTGCTGTATTCGGGAAGGGCATCCCGTAGGTACATCAGGTTGTCATCCAGCCTCTTCTCTAACTTCACCACTTGGATCTCATGGATCCGAGGGTTATACAGCTCAAAGCAAATCTCCACACCTAAAAAGGGAACAGGCTTCGTCAAGTCATGGACTTACCACAGAAGTCCAGATCCCTGCAATACTTTACCATACAGTATAAAAGATGCTAGCAAGTGGGAATTGAACAAACACATGTAATTTTTAAAGATCAAGATTATTAAAGCAAAACAAACTAAATCCCATTTAAATTGAAAAGTGAGAAATTGAATGATGTGGTGTAAGAAGTCTAAATACATCATCCTACCTGGCCAACATACATTCCCCTGGGAAGAGAAAGCCTTGACTGAAGAACTGGGTAGGTCAGACTGGCCTGTGGGTATGTCTGTGGGGCCAGTTGATATAAAAGGCCCAGCCCATTGAGGGAGGTACCATCCCTGGACAGGCGGTCCTAGGCTGTATGAACAGTTGGCTGACAAGCTGCCCACGAGTGAGCCAGCAAGAAGCATTCGGCCATGGTTTCTGCCTCTCGAAGCTGACCTGAAGATGTGTAAGCTGAAATAAACTCTAACCTCACTGGCTACAGAAAGGGAATGAGTGTCTGGTGATTTATCTGTTTAGAGCAATAAACTGACATACAGAGTCTCCCCCTCTTAAGTTGCTTTTGGATATAGTGTTTCATCAGAACAACAAAGGCTATATTAGTATGCCAGGGAAAGGCTTCTTGGCACAAACAGTAACCTGGTAAGAAAGGTGCTGCTCTGAACGTGATCCTCCAAAGTTCACCCTGAAGACCTGCTCTCACGGTAGCAGGTTCTCTCAAGATAAAACCTCACTGGGGAGAACTCCAAGTGCGCCCCTAAGAATAAACGCTCTTACTTGCTGTTTCAATTCTTCTTTCTAGAACTTTACTATTTGTTCTGCTGTGTTGGTAATGGCATGTGTGACTGCTTCTTACACCATAACCCAGTAGTAACTGTGTCATAACATAAGGCAAAGTAGGGACCTTCATTTTAGCAGGCATCTCCTAAGGACACTGTTCTGTCTGTCCCAATGGACTTCGGGGTATTTGCTCAGAAACGGCTGATCCTGCTACATGTTACGGCTCACATCTCTAATCCTCTAATCCTGGCACTCAGGAGGGAGAGATTGGAGGATACTTCAAGTTTGAGGCCAACCAGCTCTATATAGCAAGTTCCTGTTGGGACATCCCATTTTAAAATCACTACTAGCAAAAACAAAAGGAATCTCTCTTCACTGTTTTATACACTGTCTCCATACTTGAAAATGCCATGTTTGTTTAGGCAAGGTCTCACTATGTAGTTCAACCTGGTTTTAAACTAAAAAATTCTTCTGCCTCAGTACATCCCTATGCTAGGATAACAGACATTTGTCACCATGCCCAGCCCAGTCTAGTCCTAATGGGTGTTACCCATGTAATAAAAGAAGCCCTCGAAAGAAACTAGACCACCACCACTCCATCCCCACTAAAGCACATTAAATGGTGAATCCAAATCTGTATCCACCACGAAGCACAAGGTATCTCTTGGGGAAAACCCAGTTTCACTCTCTGGACACTGGAGAAGAAACATACCTTGTCCTTCAATCGTGTTCCTGAGGATGAAAGTAGCCCCGAGCCCACTTCCTGACCGCTTGATGCAGATCCCCAGGAACTGGCTGGTCTTCCCGCTGGCATAGGGGTCGGCAGTGGTGACACGCAGTATGCTTCCTACAGAGTCAGAAGAAAAGCAAGCTCTGACACAGATGCAGGAACGAACAAATAAGGTTTATAACTTAGTACGTCAGAAATAAATACAGCAAAACCCAAACATCTGAAGAATAATCTTTACACAATGAAAACTAGCTGCCAGCAGCTGCTGACAGACACCCGGCTGTTACTCACCGACATAGAACTCTGGAATGGGAAGCACCTTCCTCCTGTCTAGCATATCTTTTCTTTCTATCTGAAATTTCAGAGGGTTTGTTCTCCCCCTTGGAGGGATGAATTCAGGACTCAGGAACCTAGAAAAACAATTAAAAATGAAAGGAAATTTGGGCCAATGTAAGGGGGAAAAAGGATATATAATGTAGATGTGTTTCATTCTTTCAATAATGATTGAAATGTTATTTCTAAAACCATGGTTTCCAAACTGTTAATGCTCATGAAAACCACCAGCACTCCCAAAGGCTCACCAGGCATTGTGTCTAAATGGTTATCAAACATCTAAGGAGCCCTTACAGTCTGGACCCTACTGTCCAGGAAGGTGTGTGTGCTAAGGGTTTAGCTGTCGTCCTGAGCAGGTACTGGGACTTAGGAAGCTTTAAAGAGTGTCAGCCCAGTTGAGGAAACATGCCACTGGGCATCTACCGTTGAAAGCAAGGCAGAGACCCCGAACGTCCCCTTCTGTTTCTCCTTTTGGTTTACCTAGCTGATGCTTCCTGCCATGATGTACTGTGTCACTGCAGGGCCAAAGTGACACAAGCAAAATTAACTACAGCTGTCCAAACCCTGAGCCAAACTAATTTGTTCCCTTTAAGCTGGTTGTCTCTGGTGTTTGTCACCCCGCAGGCAAGCTGACCCGTAGTAGCATAAATTAATCCTGAGAGCAGATAGATGGTTTATTGTCACCTTACTTTAAAAAACAAAGCAAAACTGGAACTTAAAGATGATGAACTGCTGACACATTACTATTTGTTTCAATTTTGTCACAGTTTAAACACTGCACTTCTCTCAATTTGCAAACCCTATGTGCACAGGTCTCCCAACTGAGCTATAAATATGAAGAAATATATACAAATCACCAATTCTTTTAAAGTCACCCACTGACTTTTAAAGAAACCTCCCACCAAGCATAGTGGTACCCACCTTGGATCCTAACACTTAGGAGGCAAAAGCAGGCAGATCTCTTTTGAGTTCAAGGCCAGCCTGATATACATAGTGAGACACACACCCACATATATATGATTGTGTACTGTGGTTGGGGTGCACACCATAACATCCACGTAGGAATTTGAAGGTAAATTTTGGAGTAGGGTCTCTTCTTCCTCTATGGGTTCTAGGCATGGATTTGGGTGGACAGGTTTGCACAAGAGACACCTTTACAATTGAACCACCATGCTGGTCCATACTGTTAGCTTTTGAACGAAAAAGAGTGTGCTGGATTCCCGTGCCTGAGCTGATCTGTTGGCCAACGCTCACCGTGGTGGATTTTAGGACAAACTGAGGAAAGGGCGTCCAAAATTGGGTCCTTCAGGATCTAGAGAGAGGCAGACTCGGAACCCGATTATGTGCATCCCAGCTACAAAGCCTGTATAAAAGTGTGCGCCCGCCCACGCAGCAAGAGCTGCTGCGCCCTCCCACGCGGCCTCACCTTCTCTCCTCGTCCGGGGCTCGGCGCCGGTCCACGATGACAGGTTTCGACGGTGGCTTGAACCCACCAGGTTCGGAAGGCCCGGTGCTCTGAAATCGGCTTAGGCCTGTGCGGACACAGCAGGCGTCGGACGCAAGAGCAGCAAGACATGGCCTAGCCATTCGGACGCTCCGGGCCAGGTTGAGGGACGCCCTACAACTTTCTGCCATGGAGGCCGCCATGTCTACACCTGCAATGAAGGACTACAACTCCCAGAAATCAGTGCGGCGAGGTGTGGCCGGACGGTGGCTCCTATGGGACTAAACTTGCTTCCTGGTGGACTACCGCTAGTTTGAAGGAGTTATACTTGCAAATATATAATTTTCCTCTTCTCCATAATTTGCATTTAGTGAATGTGGAGTGCGGTGTGTGTGTGTGTGTGTGTGTGTGTGTGTGTGTGTGTGTGTGTGTGTGTGAGAGAGAGAGAGAGAGAGAGAGAGAGAGAGAGAGAGAGAGAGAGAGAGAGAATAATGTGATTGCAGGTGTGGAGTGCGTGCGGGGTGTGTGTGTGTGTGTGTGTGTGTGTGTGTGTGTGTGTGTGTGAGAGAGAGAGAGAGAGAGAGAGAGAGAGAGAGAGAGAGAGAGAGAGAGAGAATAATGTGATTGCAGGTGCCCGTGAAGTCCATATGATCCCCTGGAGTTACAGGCAGTGGCAAGGTACCCTATGTGGATGTTGGGAATTGAACCTGGGTCCTCTGAAAAATTAAGTGTTCCTAACTGCAGGACTACCTCTTCATCCTCCTCGGTTCCATTTTATTTGCTTGTGCCTACATGAAAAATACAACTGTCACCTCAAAGGGGAAAAGAGATAGTTTATTCTAGAGTCAAGTATGAATGACCATGCCTGAGAACACAAGATTTAGGTCACCAAATATCCATGTTCCAATAGGGTAACAATTCCATGGCGTTTTCATAGTATCAGGGGGAAAAAAGCCATTCCTTAAATACATTGGCAGGTACACCAATTTAGGTATGCTATAAAAAGTGGAGAAGTCTTTGCTATAGGCCTCCGTTGCGCTGATGGCATTCTTAGCCTTCAGGTTGATGGAAGTGAGGAGGTTGCTGAATGAATTTACTTAATAGTTGCAAGGCTGTTGGTTCACCATCAAGCTGGTGATAAATCACCATTTGAGGGACTAATGGTCCAAGTTAGTTTGCCTCTGGAGCTGCAGCATCACAATGTCTCAAGTCACTGAAGTTTTAATTAGTTAATCAGCCTTGTAGAATGCTGCTTCTTTTGGGAAAGTTTGGTTTGCCGCTTGTTTAATGATCATCTTGGTATTTGGCTCCTTTATTATGAATTCCATGGGGGAGCAGTGAGTATCTCCTTTTGCTTAAATTCTGTCTTACTACCCAGCACTACCAGACTCCAAACAGAATGATAAATGCTGGCTGTTTTGCCAACCTGACGCAAGTTAGAGTCATCAGAGAAAATGTCTGAGAAATGTCTCCCCAACTGAGAAAATGTCTCCATAGATAGGTCTGTAGGTAGCCTGTCGGACATTTTCTTTTTTTTTCTTTTTTTTTTTTTTTTTTTTTTTTTTTTTTGGTTTTTTGAGACAGGGTTTCTCTGTGTAGTCCTGGCTGTCCTGGAACTCACTCTGTAGACCAGGCTGTCCTCGAACCCAGAAATCCACCTGCCTCTGCCTCCCAAGTGCTGGGATTACAGGTGTGCGCCACCACGCCCGGCTGGGACATTTTCTTAATTAGTGATGGATGGGGGAGTGCCCAGCCCATTGTGAGTGGTGCCATCCCTGGACTGGTGGTTCTGGGTTCTATAAGAAAGCAGGTTGAGCAAGCCCTGAGGAGCAAGCCAGTAAGCAACATCCCTCCATGGCCTCTGGATCAGCTCCTACCTCCACGGTCCTTCCTTGTCTGAGTTTCTGTTCTGACTTCCTTCAGTGATGTCCAGTGGTGTGGAAGTGTAAACCAAATGCAGCCTTTCTTCCTCAACTTGCTTTGGTCATGATGTTTCATTTCATCAACAGAAACCTTAACTAGGACAAAATATACAAAGGGAAATCATCAGTCTTGACAAATAGCTCCCGGCTCGCCGGGAACATTCTCTTTTCAGGAACTAAAATGAGTTTTCCGTGGGCAGTTGGGAGGCATGCAAGCTTAAAGGGCTCCATTTCAAGGCTTCCTAAGTTGGGAGGGCCTTGGAAGACAGCTCCACGGGGAAGAACACTTACAGCTTTTGTAGCAGTTCCTGCACTCACACCAGGTGGCTCCCACATGCGCGCGTGCGCGTGGGCAAACACACACACACACACACACACACAGAGGCAGAGAGAGAGATGAGACAGAGAGACAGAGAGAGACACAAAGCGAGAGAAATTATTTGAAAAAAGATAAAGAATTTGAGGTGAGGTTTAGTGGCACAGCACATGCCTGGCATGTACAAAGACTGTGGATTCCAGTAAATCATTGCCAATACCAAAAAGAAAAGGAAGGAAGGAAAGAAGGAGGGAGGGAGGGAAGGAGGGCGGACAGGCAGGTAGGCTGGATGGCTGGTTCATACTCTTAGAGATGGTGGGTTGCTAGAACTAATTACTACCTGTACAGTGTGACCATCAGTTGCCCTGATTGAATTAATGCACCACTGCTACCTCAGACTCAACGTGAACATACAGAACTCATCCATCTTAGGCACCTCCAGCTTCTCCAGCTTCTCCAGCTTCTCCAGCATGGGCTGTTTCAATGATTCTGTGGCCATTCCATAGCTCCAAACTCTTTGAGTTACGGCTGTTTCCTCCTGGCCTCTGGGCAAAACATTCTTAAAGCTAACCTGTAGCTGTCCAAGCACACAAGAAGCCTTGTGCTTCCTCCTCCTCCTCCCTGACTCTGCTCCAGGCCTCCGCCCTCTCTTTAGATGACTGCAATTTATTACCCTGGCCTGCTGTTGGTCATGCCCTATCTTGTTACCTCCAGCTCTCCTCACTGCAAACAGCAGTGAAAGAGAGAGGGTTCAAAAAATACTCACCTCTGGAACCAGCGAGACCTCTAAATGATTAAGAACACTGACTGTTCTTGCAGAGGTTATAGGCTCAGTTCCCAGCACCCACACGGTGGCCTTATAGAGAATCCGACATCCTCTTCTGTCTCCCTGCAGCACATACACATAAATAAGTTTTAAAAGACCTTCATTTCATCATTTCTTCCCATATTTCTGTTAACCAAACCCCATCAGGCCACTCTACCTTCATCTTAGTATCAAAAATAAGTTGATTTAATTATTGCACTAAACAACTTCCTGGAGGAAAATCAAAGAACACTTCTCACCCTGCCCCCACCCCAAATCTCCCAGCCCAGCAGCTGGGATTCCCTTCGCCCAGCCTCGGATCCCAAGTCACCTCAGCCAGTGGCTCTCTCTTGGCTCCAGGCTGGCTCCGCCCCTGGGCCTCTCTTGGTCCACTTGTCCCCACCCCTCCTCTCAGGGCCTGGTTCAGTCTGCTGGCCTTGTTCAGCCCCCCCACCCCCCACGCTCTTCCAGACGCCTCTGGCTGTGCTCTCCCTTACATCTTCTAGAACCCTCAACCACACCTCGGAGCGTCATGTCCTCATTTTCAGTTCGCTTCTCACATTGTGCTATTGTGGCCTCATGTGTTTTGTCGGCTTTGACTTGTGATTAAGTCTTCCACATTCACAATGGCATCTGAAGCTATGCAAAATGTCCAGATAAAGTTGAGGTGATACATTAGTTAATGTGTGGCTCAGAGTCAATTCTTTGTTTCTAGTTTGTGGAGACGAGATGGAAAAATACAATGCTTATGCATTTATTTAAAGGCTACAATGAAGATAGTTCCAAGTATTTGTGAGCCAGAGGCAAGCATATCTCTGGCTTTTTGGGACCGTGTCTCGTAGAACCTAGGGATAGAGAAGTCAAGGTGGAGAGATAGCTCAGAGATTAAGAGGGTTACTGCTCTTACAGGGGACTCAGGTTCAGTTCCCATAATCCCTGTCAAGGGCTTACAACCGCCTGTGACTACTGCTCCAGGGGACCTAACACCTTCTTCTGGGCTCGGTGGGCATCCGCACACATGGGCTTATACATATACAGAGCCACATGAATACAAATAAAATAAATCTTTAGAAAAGAAGTCATGAGCCTATTTGTGATGGTTGTTCTTGATTGTTGATTTAACTAAAACTTCAGTCAACTGAGAGACACATCTCTGGGTGGACCTGTAGTTCCAGGAAAGATTAATTTCAAGGAGAAGCCCCTCCCCAAAAGTAGGCAGTACTTTTGTGTGTGTGTGTGTGTGTGTGTATGTTGATATATGTATATAGATGTGTGTGCATTATATATACATTTATACACATTCTATCAGTTCTCTTCCTCCAGAGAACCCTGACTAATACATCACCTAGGGCTTAATCTATTGATGAAGCCACAACTCTCATGACCCAAACACTCTCCTCCAAACCTTCAGTCAACAGCCAAGCCCTCAGCGCATAGCTTTGTGAATATTTTTAAGATTTATATATTTCATATGTATGACTGTTTCACCTGCATGTATGTCTGTACACCATGTGTGTGCCTGGTGCCCTTGGAGGCCAGAAGTAGGCATTGGATCACCTGGTACTGGGATTAATATGGTAATGTAGAGCTCAACTTTAAAAGTCCCCAATGTCTTTTAAAAACCCAACACTTGGGGCTGGAGAGATTACTCAATGCTTAAAAGTATGTAAGAGGACATAAATTTGGTTCCTAGCACACATATCAGTCAGCTTACTGCTGTCTGTAACTCCATCCCCAGGGGATCCAACACGCTCTTCTAGACTCTGTTAGCAACCACCCACATATACACACTCACAGACACATGCACATCATTAAAAATAAAATAGGACCCCGGCCCCAACACTTTACATGTCTAAAGTTTCTTCACTGTGAGCACATATGAAAGATCCTCTGAGACCAGGGTGCTCTCTCAGCCCCCACACATGTACAAAAACAAAAATTAAAAATACATAAAACTCATCTTTCATCAAGAGGTCACATGGTCCATTTGTTGAGTGTTTCAACAGATCAGCAGGTAAATTACCATGTACCTGCTATGGTCATCGAGGAGGACTTTTGAGAAGTGACTTAATTTGAAGAAGTCATTATGGGCTGATAGGGGAGTGTGGGAATGCATCATCCCCAAGCAGCACAACCAAGAAAGCTTCCAGAAGAAGGGAGACCTGAAGTGAACCTCAAATATCTGCTTAGCTAGGCCAGTCTGAAGAGATTAGGCTTAATCAGCAGAGATCAGACAGTGCTAATCTCCTGTCTCGGTTAATCTTGATTGTCAGCTCGATGGGAGCAGAAATCACCAGAGGGACAAGTCTGTGGGCATGTCTGTGAGGGATTATCTAGATTAGATTAATTGAGGTGATGTATTAGTCGGGGTTCTATAAAAGAAAGAAATCGATAGAATGAGTATGTATATAAGCATCAATTATATATACACATATGTATTATATATATACATATATACACGTGTGTATGTGTGTATACACATAGTAAATGGGGATTTATTAGACTGTGGTACATGAAGTGTAACAACAGCTGTCTCAAAATTGAAAGGCTGATAACATGGTAGTTGTTCAGTCTATGAGACTAGATGTCTCAGCATTCCCAATTTGGTGCTGGAGTCATCCTAGGGGAGGGATTCTTGGAGAGCAGTTCTTCTTCAGCTACGTTGAGATCCGGAAGAAGTTGGATTTAATACAGGGTGCATCAACAGCATAGGTAAACATGTCAGTGAGACTGAGGGTAAGCAGGCAAAAAGGGAAGCTTCCTTCTTCCACGTCCTTCTATCTTGGCCACCACCAAATTTAGAGTGGGACTTCCTGCTTCAAACCATTCAATTAAGAAAATTCCTCACAGTAGTTTCCAAGCAGCTTGGGTTTTAGTTGATTGCTTAGTCAAGTCCACAACAGATGGGAAGACCCACCCTGAATGTAAGCAGTACATCCCGTGGGCTGGGGTCCCACACTGCACTGAAGGAGAGATTAAAATGAACATTAGCACCATCTCTTTGTTTCTCTACTGTGGTTGTGATGTAATCTGCTTTAAGCATCTGCTGTCATGATGGACTAGACCCCAGAGCTGTGAACTAAAATGAAGCCTTCCTTCTTCAAGTCACCTTTGTCAAGTATTTTGTTGGAGCGATAAGAAAAGTAATTGATT
Source organism: Apodemus sylvaticus (assembly GCF_947179515.1). NCBI lineage: Eukaryota > Metazoa > Chordata > Mammalia > Rodentia > Muridae > Apodemus > Apodemus sylvaticus. Next base: position 112,293,879 of record NC_067473.1, read on the forward strand.
TACTCCCCAAACCTAGCCCAGAAGATCATGCTTGGAAGTCAGAAATTACACCCAATCTTTGTCAGGGCTGGAGTCCTTATTATACCAGACAACAACTTTTCTGGTTACTGCTTGGAGCAGTGTATTTTTAAAACAGCATTGAATACTTGAAAATGTGTTCCAGAAAGACTTGAGTCCCAATAGATCCTCCTGCTCCATCCTAGGTGGTTCTTCTTCCCCTCCTGGTTCTCAGTCTCTGAACTAGCAAAGCCCCCAAGACCACATCCCCCGTGGTGGTGTCTCCAGTCACTCCCTCCCTCTTTGTATGGAAGCTCCTGGAGTGAGTGACGGCATCCTGGGCACGTGGGATCCTTGAATTATCCTCATCTTCTTTACTGCGTCCTGAATCCTGAAACCAGGAGCTGGATTCTCCATTTACTTTCTCCCAAACCAGAGAGCGAATGGGAGGCGAGCTGGTGTTGTGGTCGCTGTCCTCGGGGCATGACATGGCCAGCATCCTTTGAACTCTCTGTAGCTGTGACTGCCCACAAGAAACCTGCACAGAATCAGGCCCATTCACTTTCTGTCATGGGTGGGAACCTCATGTGGCCCTGCTTCTCCCTAAGGATTTAACAGCTGCTAGGAGAGAGATTTTTCTTCAGTGTCGCAGTCATAGGTAAATTGTCCATGTTTCTCTAAGGAACCTATCATCCGTGTTCTTGTGAGAAACCCCAGTTCAGCTCACTAGCTGGCAAAGCTACCACCCTTGGCCAGAAATCCAAGAAGACATTTATTTGGGATGTGTTCCGTGCCTGTCACATGTCCAATGTCTACAGAGAACAGTTGATCTGGGGACAGCCTGGCTAGTGTGCTCGGTGTTAAAGAGAGGGGTGGTTGGGTAAAATGGAGGCGGAAGAAAAATCTTTTGAATGGCAGGAAACTAAAGAGCAAACTAAACCGGAGTCAATGAACACTCCTCCCCGGCCTTCCTCCTGCCCTTGGGAGAGAGGCAGAGTCCATCTGACAGAGAGGTCTCAGCACCCAGCTAGCAGGGAAGCATCTTCAGGGAGAGGCCATCCTCCAGAGGTGTCTGTGAGCACATCCTTCCCAATTTATAGAAAAAACGTAGAGTTTAATAATCACCCGCGTGCATTAGCAATGCAAATCTCCACTGTGGAATTGTCAAATTCCTGCTTGTTAGGGGAAAGATGAAAGATTGCTAAAGGCAAAGTCCAGCAGGTGGCGCACCAGCTGATAGCCTTTCCCATCCCAATCAGTTCTCTCTCTCTCTCTCTCTCTCTCTCTCTCTCTCTCTCTCTCTCTCTCTCTCTCTCTCTCTCTCTCTCTCTCTCCCTCTCTCTCCCTCTCTCTCTCTTAATTTATTTTCTATATTCTTTGTTTACATTGCAAATGATTTCCCCCTTTCCGGTTCCCCCCTCCCCAAAAGTCCCATAAGCCCTCTTCCCTCCACCTGTTCCCCAATCAACCCCCTCCCCTTTCTCTGTTCTGGTAATTCCCTACAATGCTGCATCAAGCCTTTCCAGGACCAGGGCCCTCTCCTTTCTTCTTCTTGGGAATGATTTGATTTGTGAGTTGGGTCTTAGGTATTCAGAGCTTCTGGGCTAATATCCACTTATCAGTGACTGCATTCCATGTGTGTTGTTTTGTGATTGGGTTACCTCACTTAGGACGATATTTTCCAATTCCAACCATATAATGGGTCACAAGACAGACCTCAACAGATATAAGAAGATTGAACTAATCTCATGCCTCCTATCGGATCACTATGGATTAAGGCTGGTTTTCAATAGCAACAAAAACAACAGAAAGCCCACATACACATGGAAGCTGAACACTGCTCTACTCAATGATACCTTGGTCAGGAAGAAATAAAGAAAGAAATCAAAGACTTTCTAGAATTTAATGAAAATGAAGACACAACATACCCAAATCTATGGGACACAAAGCAGTGCTAAGAGGAAAACTCATAGCCCTGAGTGCCTCCAAAAAGAAACTGGAGAGAGCATACACTAGCAGCATAATGACACACTTGAAAGCCCTGGAACAAAAAGAAGCTAATTCACCCAGGAGGAGTAGAAGACAGGAAATCATCAAACTCAGGGCTGAAATCAATCAAGTAGAAACAAAGAGAATCATACAAAGAATCAACAAAACCAGGAACTGGTTCTTTGAGAAAATCAACAAGATAAAGACTTAGCCAGTTCTCTTTTTTTTACCTCATAGGTTCTGGGGACTGAACTCAGATCCTCAGGCTTGTTAGCAAGGGCCTTCACCCACTGAGCTGCATCAGGGGCCCTGAAACAAAGGAACAAACAAACAAACAAACAAAAACTTTCACTGGAGAGAAAGGAAAAGAAAAGAAAGATATCAAGGAGAGGCCTGTGGCCTGTTATTCAGATATTTTGAGGCTTTATTAAGTATGGCCAGGTGTTAATGTTTGTTACCAACATTTGCAGTTTTGTGACATAGCTCTCAAATTTCAAGTTCGTCAGAATCAGCTCCAGTGTTGGCTCAGCCTGGACACTTCTGAGGGCTTGGACCCGGTCGGTGACTCTGGGGTGAAGAACGTGAATGTGTGATTTTAACCCCGCGCCCAAGAAAACTGGCTGCTGAGGAAGAAACTGAGCACAGACATGCTGAAAATTAAAAGTAGCAGAGAGTGAGGTAACCCAATCACAAAAGAATACACATGGAATGCAACCACTGATGAGTGGATATTAATTAGCCCAGAAGCTCTGAATTCTCAAGACACAGTTAGCATATCAAATGATTCCCAAGAAGAGGGAAAGAGAGGGCCCTGGTTCTGAAAAGAGTTGATCCAGCATTGTAGGGGAGTACCAGGACAGGGAAATGGGAGGGGGTGATTGGGAAATGGGCGGAGGGAAGAGGGCTTATGAGACCGATGGGGAGGGGGTAACCGGGAAAGGGGAAAGCATTCACAATGTAAACAAAGAATATAGAAAAAAATAAAATAAAAAGTAGCAGAGAGCCTAGCATAACTCACTCCTCATAAATGCAATCCCCATCTTTAAAACCTTTCCTGGAGGATCCAGCTGAGTTGTTTGTCTTAAACTGTGAGTCTCTTCTTTGTTTTGAGGTCCAAGAGAATCATTCCTGCCAAGGGAAGAAAATGAGACCCAGGTCTCCATGACAGACGTCACACAGGTAGCTTTTGTGGAGGGGGCTCCGGGGAAGCTAAGGGGAAGTGTCTTAACACCAGCAGAAAGGCACCTGGAACCAGAGCAGTGAGCAGAAGCCTGAAGAAACAGGCAGAGGATTAGCCCTCCAGAGTGACAGTGACCTCGCAGGAGCCAGGGTTACCATGGGTAATATTGTCAAGTCCACTGGGTCAGGAATCATAAAGGAGGCAGAACTCCGAGCCCATCTCGGAGGAAGCTTCTAGACTGTCTTAATTAAGGAAGAAGACCCATCGTAAGTGTGTGTGGCACCAGCCCACGGTGCCTTGAGAATTGTGTGTCTTGAGAATTCAGAGCTTCTGAGCATAGGGGAGAAAGTTAAAAAAATCAAAAGAAGACATCGAAGTGCAGTGTGACCAGCAACCGTCCCCACCAGGAGGGACAGTGTCCTCGGATTTTAAGCTAAAATAAGCCCTTTCCTACTTACATTGCTGGGTGTCAGGAAGTTTTGTCACAGCAATGAAAGTAACTCATAGCCGGGCGGTGGTGGTGCATGCCTGTAATCCCAGCACTCTGGGAGGCAGAGGCAGGCAGATTTCTGAGTGCAAGGCCAGTCTGGTCTACAGAGTGAGTTCCAGGACAGCCAGGGCAACACAGAGAAACCCTGTCTCGAAATACCAAATTCACCCCCCCAAAAAAACAAAAAAGAAAGTAACTCATAACAGACACAGGGTGACTTTCTTCTCTCTAAGATGCAGCCTGGCAGCCAACCAGTCATAGGTTTTCCTGTCCCTGTCCAGGGTCCTCTGTCCCTTTCATTAGCAATGCTCTGATTGCACTCTATTACACTCACTGACAACGCCCCTGAAAAGTGACAGAGACCCCAGCCTAGAGGGTGGGACTACATCCAAGTGGGAGACTGGGGCTCAGCAATCCACAGGAAAGGGGGCCCAGCTGGGCTTTGCATGCTGTTGATGCAAAATGTAGCTCACGTCCATTCTGACCCCACAGTGGGGATAAGGGAGCAGCTCCTGGGTCCTGGGTACCTTCTACAGAACGTGCAGCTCCACCTCAGGGCAGGCCTGAGGGGAGCCTGAGAGATGCCCAGGGGGTCTCAAGGTCAGTCCCACACCCTGGGCACCTCATACCCTAAGGTCTCCAGCAGGCCTCATAGGGAAGCTGCAGTTGGTTTAAGAGGACCAATGGCCTCTATGGGTTTCCAGGACATCTCCCTTTTATGCCGCTAACCTTCACAGTCATGGAGTGCTCTCTGCCTGGCTGTTCTCAGCCTGTGTCCTTCATGCCTGTTTCCTGCATGGCTAAACATTCCTGGCCTGCTGCACACCCCGCAGTATCCCCACATGGTCCTTCAGCTGTGTCCTAACCTGAGTTACTGAAGTAACTTCAGCTACACAGTTCTCATTCTGTACTTCCCCCAGTCTACCATCTAGGGTTCATTTTACCTGACATTTAAGGAATTAAAATACCCAGGAAAACAGGAAGCAGCAGGGAAAATCCTAGCAGCAGAGTCAACAGGTGACAACATTTTTACTGAAGGTCTGTGTGTCCCTGTAAGTTTTCACACACACACTCACACTTGTACCATGCACTCACACAGACTTACTTTGTCACACATGTTTGTGCAAATAGTCACACACACTCACACATACATATACACAGCACACACACACATGCACATGCACAGACTCACAGAGTCACATACTCACACACATACTACATATTCACAGAGGCATATACACATGCACTCTCACATAGTCACACACTCACAAACATGCACACACTCACACACAGTCACACAAATACACACACAGAATCACCCCCACACTCTCACACACATTCATATACACAGAGCTACATACACATACACACTGACACATACTCCTTCATGCACACAGGCACACACACTCACTCTCTCACAGTCACATACACACACATACACACACTTCAGAGACGGTCAAGAAAGCTGAGAGTGGTCAACTTTGGGTAAACTTGAGCTTGCCTGACCTGTCTGCTGGCAGGGCCCTAACTGGTGGGAGAAAAGCACAGAAGGGACTTTGTCTCTTGTCAGCGTGGTGAGGGAGGAGCCAGAAGTTGGCCATCCTTATTATCTGTCTGTGAGCTCGCCCTGCCCGTCTGTCTGGGATCTGTCTCATTCCTAGTCCCTTGCTCAACTTTGGAGAGGTAGAAAGGACCATCCGGTTGCCTCCCCCACAGCCCTGGCTTCCCCCTTCTTAGTGTATGTGGCAGGGATGCATGTGTCAAGGCGGGTACGTGGAGGCCAGAGGGCAGCTGTGTGGAGCCAGTTCTCTTACACCTTTAAACAGGTCCTCAGGCTTGCAAAGCAAGTGATTTCACCTCTGGAACATCTATCCAGTCCCTTCCCACGTTAGTTATGAGAGCCTCCGAATGGGGAACAGTTCAGTCAGTAAAGTGCTTGCAGTTATGAGGACCTGTAGTCCAATCCCCAGAAACCACATTCAAAACAAAACAAACAGACAAACAAAAACATGGCAGACAAAACCCAGCCAGGCACAGTGGTGCATATATGTAATCCCAGAGGTTGGGGGCAGGGAGAGAAAGATTCTTGAACCTATCTGGATACTTGCCTGCCAGTGAGACTTAATAAGATTTTTTAAAAGAGAAGGACAGTCAATGATGCCCTCTGAACACCACACACACACACACACACACACACACACACACACAGGCACACAGGATGTTATTGGCATGTTGGTAAAAATGGCAATTGTACATTTTCACTAAAAAGTTCTGAATTCTCTTCCTAAGACAGTAGGTGGGGTTGAGGCAGGTTGCTATAATTTCAGCGCTTGAGAGGCCAAAGCAAAAGGATCATGGGTTCAAAGCCAGATTTGGCTACATAGTAGGACTCTGTATTGACAGAACAAAGGGAAAAAAAACAAAAGAAATGTGGTGGTTGAAGAAATTAATATAAGAATTACAGAGAAGGCCTTATCTCAAGAAACAACCAAGGAGAGGACGCGTAATCACCAGCAGTATGCAGCGATGACCAGCAGGTGGCACCACCTACCCACAGGGATTCCTGCAGCTCCTGGGAGAGCCCTTGTTCTCTGCCTAAGTGAAGCTTTGAGTTAAGCATCCTGCTTCTACGGAACTAAGGATTCTATTTCTATTTTCCCGATAGAGAGCTATTTCCTGCTTCCATGCCCACCACCACTAAGAATAAAACTTGGTCATAATTATACCTCACAAACCTAAAATGCTGTCGTGTAAGGAGGTATGTCAACAATGTTCTAAGCAGGATACCCTACGGCCTTCAGAAGCCACAGCTGCATCGTGGTGCGGGCCAAGTCCAGTCAGAGGCCCTTCCCTGCAGCTGAGCATTTATACCAGAATCCTCATTGGCGGGAGGTCTTCTCTGAGATTCGGGGAATACTGGCGAGCTTCGGGATGCGGCCTCTCTCAAAGCAGTCCTGGGGATAACAATAAATTCCAAACTTAGCACGCAGAGCCGTGAGTTGTATTATGGTGTTTTGTAATGTATGCTGTAATATCGGTCTTTATACTCAATTCTTAGTCACGCTCTCTCACTGGTGTTGTCCCGCTCCATCTTACTGTCTCTTTCCTCTCTCTCACTCCCCTCTGCTGGTTTTTGTTTTGTTTTGTTTTGTTTTTTTTTGCCACACCCCTTTCCATTACCCCCTGTTGCTGGTTAGTTCTTGTTACCTTAACACAAATGGCATTTATGTGTGAGGAAATGTGTGCATCAGACTGGCCGTGTTTGTGGGGACTTTTTCTTGATTGGTTGATGTGGCGGTGTCCAGCCCATTGTGGGGTTGTGTAGGAAAGGCAGGTGAATGTGAGTCTGGAGCAGGCCGGTGAGTCTTTTCTCTGCAGTGGCTCCTGCTTCTGCTCCTGTTGAGAACCTGCCTTGACTTCCCTCCGTTATTGTCTTAGTTACTGTTCTATTTCAGTGAAGAGACACCATGACCACAGCAACTCTTAAAAAGGAAAGCACTTAATTGGGGGGGGGGGGGCTTACAGTGTCAGAGGGTTAGTCCATCAACATCATGGTGGGAACATGCAGCATGCAGGCAGACACGGTGCCGCGCTGGAGAAGGAGCCGAGAGTTCTACATCCTGATCTGTAAATCTGTAGGCAGAGAGAGGGTGGGGGAGAGAGAGAGAGACAGACAGAGAGACAGGGAGACAGAGAGAATAGAGACAGAGAGACAGACACACAGAGAGAACTAGAAAGAGAACAAGAGAGAACTAGAGAGAGAGCAAGAACGCTGAGGACCCTGCCCTTAGACAGGGCTTCTGAAACCTCAGAGCCCATCCCCAGTGCACTTCCTCCAAGGCGCCCCTCCTGTTCCCATCAGACACTGCCATTCGCTTCTACAAAGCACCCAAATCTGTGAGCCTACGGGGGCCATTCTCATTCAAGACACCGCAGGGAAGGAGTATAAATATCGAAGCCAAATAAACCGTTTGCTTTCCAGGTTGTGTTAAGCCATGATGTTTATCACAGCAATAAAAAAGCACACTAGAACACTCCTGTTCCCAGGTAAGACCTGTTCCTTCCCTCTTATGGGTCCCCTTCTAGTTATATGACCTACACACACACACACACACACATCCTTACACACATTACTAATCCATACACATACCTACACACATGCAAATTTAAACCGAGATTCCATATGTAAGAGGAACCACTGCTTAGTACTCTCCAGCTCCAGCCATTTTCCTGTAAATTGTCATGATTTCATTTTTCTTTATAGATGAATAAAGTTCCATTGTGATTACAACCCACATTTCTCTACTCAGTCGTCTGTCGGTGTCCGTCTAGGCTATTTCCATTTCTTGGTGATGTGAATAGTCCAGGTAAGCACAGGCGTGCAGGTTCCCGGGCGCTGCACCGACTTGGAGTTGTGCGGATAACACTCAGGACTAAGACCCTTTCCTTTTCCTTTTCCTTTTCCTTTTTCCTTTTATTGAAAATGGCGGGGTTTTTCTTGTTGTTGTTGTTGTTGTTGTTGTTGTTTTGTCATATAATAATATCATGATGGCTTCCCCTCCTCCAGTACCCCCAGCTCTTCCTACCGCCACTCACATTAGGGTCCACTCCCTTTTGTGTCTCTTATTAGAATAACAAACAAGGCTCAGAGAGATCATAATATTATGGTATGATGTGATATCATATGGTATGATATGATATTACAGAAACTAAAACATCCAAATAGGACGAACAAACAGAAGGAATGGAGCCCCCACCCCCCAAAAAACCCATGACACAGAGATAGGACAGATTGTTTGCGCAGTCAGAAATCCTATTAAAACATTAACCTGGAAGCCATAATATATATGTAAAGGGCCTGTAAGGTTAAAAGAGAGAGAAAAGTGTACGTATGATTTTTTTTTTAGAGTCCTGACACCATGTTATGAGACAAAGAACCTTGAGTGGCACAGTTGAATTTATTTTCTGTTGGCAAGCATCTACTGCTGAGTATACAGCCTGCAGTTAAGAGTAGTTTATCTCCCCAATGACACTCCTTGGAGAAAATTAAATATTTATTTGCAAGTGATTATCACCTGGAAATAGCTTCTGAGTTAGGGGTGGGGGGAACGTGTCAACTTGTTTCAACTCTGGGACCCTGTCTTAGTTAGGGTTTCATTGCTGTGAAGAGCTACCATCTTATAAAGGACAACAATGAATTGGGGCTGGCTTACAGTTTCAGAGGTTGAGCCAGCATCATCATGGTGGGGAGAATGACAACATGCAGGCAGCAATAGAGCTGGAGGAGCCAAGAGTGCTACATCTTGATCCTCAGGCAGCGGAAGGAGACTGTGTACCACACTGGGTGTCGATTGGGCATATGGGACCTCAAAGCCCGCCTCCACAGTGACACACTTCCTTCAACGAGGCCACACCTCCTAGTACTGCCACTCCCCATAGACAAGCATCCAAACACCTGAGTCTATGGGGCACACACCTATTCAAACCACCACATACCCCATCGAGTGCAGACCCTGTGCATGCTGCCTCAGTCTCTGTGAGTTCATGCGTGCGCCAGTCCTGCTGATTTTGAGGACCTAGTTCTCTTGGTGTTCTCTATCCACTCCGGCTCTAACACTCTTTTTTGCCTCCTCTTCATCAGGGTCTTTTGTACACTGAGAGATGGAATTTGGTGGGGGTGTCCTGTTTAGAGCCAAATGTTCCAAGGTCTCTCATTCTCTGCTTAATGTCTGGCTGTGGGACTCTGTATCTGCTCTCATCTGCCGCGAGAGGAAGCTTCTCTGATGATGGCTGGGCGAAGGCACTGATCTGTGAATTTAACAGAATATTAGGAGTTATTTTATCACTACTTTTTTTTTTTACTTGTTTGTTTTAGTTTTGTTTAGAAAAGTAGTATTTGGTTTTCCTCTTGGTCCCTGGCCTATCTAGTCTCAGGTTTTTGGTCACCCAAGCAGTGCCGGGTATGGGTTCCATCTTGTAGAGAGGGCCTTCAGTCAAGTCAGATATTGGTTGGTTACTCCCACAAGCTTTGTGCCTCTATTGCCCTAGCATAGCCTTCAGGCAGGACGCCACTGCAGATCAAAGGGCTTGTGGCTGGGTACTAGCATGCCGAGTGCCTACCTGTACTCATGATGCTAGCATGTAAAAATGACGGCTCTATGTATGCACCAGCTTTATCACTCCATGTTCAGTGAATTGTATAGGTGTTGTCTTAACAATAGGGTCATGCTGTCAGTTTGTGGGGAGCAACTGTAGTCTTGGAAAAAGCCTGAGTATTTTTGGGGAGTGGATTTCCATGAGACTCCTGTGGCCAACAATTCAATCAGATGTAACCCAGTCCCTGTTGGAAGCTTCATTTAGTGACAAGAGATGGCCAAGTGGGGTTCTGCCTGTCCTGTTATTTGGTGATTTTATTTAGAGCCCCTTTCACATGTGTTTATATTTTATAAAGCTTCTACTGTGTTATGTTTTTATACTACCCCTCAAATTGCCCTTAATTTTGGCCGTCTCTCCCCATATCCCTTCCCTTGCCCCCATTTCTCTCTCCTTCTCCACTTGATCTTCCCATTCACGTCCCTTCCCTGTCCATCCATAACTATTCTATTTTCCTTACCCAGACAGGTCTCTCTGCCTCCCCATCCAAGTCCCTTACTTGGAACATACCAGACCTCTGTAGTTCTATGGATTATAGCTTGGTTATCACTGATTTAACAGCTAAGTCCCACACATAAATTAATATATACCACATTTGTCTTTCTGGGTATGAAGACACTCTCTAATCCTATAGTGACAGGACCTCAGTCCTGAGATTTTAATGTTCAAGATAGCAAATAGCTATGTCTTATCATTGTGTTTTTTGGATACTCCATTGAAGATGGTACATTGTTATGAGTTTGGGGTGCAATGGAGTGATCTGGGTTAGAAATTTAGGGTATTTTTCTGAGCTAATACAAATAACTGTGAGAATATTACTTTTAGATAATAGTTCATGGTTTTTTTTTTCTTCTTTTTAGTTTCCTCATGTTTTTCTTAAGTTATTCACACACACACACACACACACACACACACACATCCTTCAAGTTAAGATGAGCCAGCAGAAATTAATTGCCTCAGACACTTCTGCTGGTGTCAGACTAATGCCCACACTCACTGGGGCGACGGTAGATGTAAACATTACATCAGAGGGAGTGCCTTTGCCACTATCATCATAAGTCGCAGTTCCCACGGGTGGAGAGGAGTGGGAGAAAGTGATAGAAACAGTCTGAAATGTTTGGAAGATTCCAGAAAGACATAGCCACACCCTGCAGAGGCTCCAAAGCCCCAGAGCACTGGGCAGGTTCTGAAGGGTAGGGCCATGCATACATCTTCTGTGCAGCGTTCTGGGAAGAGAAGAGTGATCAGAGCTCAATGGGACTCCACATTGACATCAGGAGACCTGGGACCTGGGGCCAGTACCGATGTCTACAGAGGAATGGATAATTCTCAACAGAGTCCCATAGGAGGCTGAAAGCTACCACCTCCGGGAGAAGACTCAGGTGGCCTCTGGGAGTTTTTTGGTGGGGATTACATTTCTATGGATCCCTGGAAGGTTGTTGGTGACTGTGGGGCTTTGTGCTGGTTGGTTTTGACTGTCAGTTGACACTACCTGGAATCACCTGGGAAGAGAGTCTTATGGGGAATTGGCTGGATCTGGGTGTTCTGAGTGAAATAGGCTTGCATATCATGACACAGTTTGGCAGTTTAGGGGTGGGCTTAAGGAAGAACACTAAATCTAGAGATCCTGACACTTTTGGACCATAAGTAACCTTGCTCCCCACACAGAGAGAGAAGCAGGCTTTAAGAGAGATTCTTTCCACCTTTGACTCATGTACTTTTTATGATTTTTTAATTCTTTATTTTTTAATTTTTAATTTTTTAAAATCTTTTTGAATTATGTCTATGTTTGTGTTGTCTGTGTGTTGGTGCATGCACCTGGGTGTGGGTGCCTGTGGAGACCAGAAGAGGGTGTCTGGTCACTTGGGGCTGGAGTTACAGGCAGTTTGGAGCCATCTAACCTGTTTTCTGAACTCTGGTGCTCTGGGAGAGCAGTCAGTGCTCCTAACTGCGGAGCCATCTCTCCAGCCCCTCATCTCGTGTATTTTATTCTTTCTGGCCCTATAGTCACCAGAACATAAATATCTCTTAACCTGCTCTCTCTCTCTCTCTCTCTCTCTCTCTCTCTCTCTCTCTCTCTCTCTCTCTCTCTCTCTCTCTCTCTCTCTCTGTCTTCCCTGGGAAAACTTAGAGCCAGAACAGAACATGAAATTCTCACAGTAGTTAGTGTCAATGCGATTATATCTTCCCAAGCCCTCTAGACAAGGACTGCTGTGATTTCTGTGTTCTCATCATTTTCCCTAAGCCTAATTAAAGTTTTTGGAGCCTCTAATCGGATTACACCATAGCAAGTTCCCCGAGGGTGAGGATGGTGTCTCCTTTCCCTCGCCACTCTCTTGTACAAATCCTTTCATTACAGTCAGAAGGAACCCCAAGCTCTGTCCGCAGCCCTGTACCTCCCAACAGGGTGCTAGCCCCTGTTGTTTCAGAGGCTCTTCTTAGTCAGCATCCTCATTTCCAATAGCCAAGCCTGTCAGCCTTTTTATTAGCCATTTCCTCTGTGCACAAGAACAGCACCCCAAACCCACACGGGCCTCCCCGCTTCGTCTCATTCCTCACCCGTGAGGCCTTAGCGTTCTTCGTCCAGCTTGGCTCCCCTGCAAATAATTTCACAGCAACCTGCTCTTCCTTCAGAGTACTGTTCACACCTTGTCTCTCTGAGATGCCATCATCTTTTTGTTGTTGTTGTTTTTGTTTTCTTGTCTTCTGATTGCTTCTCCTGTGACAGAGGCTAGCCCCGAGTTTGCTCTGCAGCTGAGGAACTCCTTGTCATCCTATCTCTGGGATGACATAGGCACATGCCACCACGCCTAGCTTACCATCTTTAGAAGTACTTCGTTAGACTTAGACTATATAATATTGAGTTCACAGAATCACAGAAAGTGAAAAAAAACCTGTTTGCCCTCATATGCTGAGTATGATATAGTGTGTGTGTGTGTGTGTGTGTGTGTGTGTGTGTGTATGCACAGACATGTGCACACATGGGTATGGCATAGCAAGTGGGAAAGGAAAACAAGATAGGCTGAATATTAGGGCACAAGGAAGGGCTAAGCACAGGTGACAAACATTTGAATCACGAAGGAGATCTGTTTTTCTAGCTCTGACCCTGTCTGGGATTTTTCAGGGTTCAGTGGTAGATACGTACATGGACATACAGTTATATGCAACATTGAAAATGCAAACCCCAGGATGAAGCTCTCTGGCTCTGGAGTGGCCTCTCTGGGTAGAGGTTCAAGGAGATGTGTAGACTCTGGGTCTGGGTGATCCCAGTGCATGATGGTTTCTAAAACATTTATTTATTAGTATTGTATAGATTCGGGAGTGAGGGGCCCACACCTACAAAGGTGCACATGTCGAGGCCAGAAGACAGTATGCAGAAGTTGATTCCACCTTGTGGGGGTCTAGGGCTTGAACGATACCAAACATTTTGGCTTCTATATTTCCAGTCTCCTTGTCTCTGTGTTAACATAGCACGTGTTTATCAATGTAAAATAAGATGTCAGAGGCACTCTCCCGTGCCAGTGAGCATGCACCTTCGACATCTGTGGCTGTGCTTGCCAGGGGTTAGCTGATGCGGTTGTCATGCTTCATTTGGCTAAGGCCCCTGGGAGGGAGGTGAAAGGGGGTGGAGGGGGTTGAGGGTAAAGGGGGTGGAGAGGGCTAGACAGGAGTGGAGCGAGGTGACATTTAGGCCATTGAAGAACAAGTCTGCCGCTTTGCCAAGGTAAACAGAAGAATGTGGTTCCAGGCATCTGGGGACAGATCTTGTGGTTCTTAGTTAGCAGTCCTTCCCACTGCTCTTTGTAGTAGAGTTAGCTGCAGACTCGAAAGCTAATCTGAGCACTCGCGAGAAAAACAAATAAGCAGAAGGACCTTCTGGAGCTATGAAAAATAGAGGCAGACTGTGTCCCCCAGCTATGACCGCGGCTCCTCGGGAGCCTGTGAAAGTGGGGAAGGGAAGAGTAGCCATCCTCCTCATGACAGTGTCTTCAAGGGGTGGATTCTAAACAGGAAAGTGGCAAAGGTTGTCACAGAAAGTACAAAGGTTGTCACAGAAAGTACAAAGGTTGTCACAGAAAGTACAAAGGTTGCTTTAAGAATTATCTTTATGGCTGGCCAGGCAGTAGTGATGCATGCCTTTAATCCCAGCACTTGGGAGGCAGAGGCAGGCAGATTTCTGAGTTTCGAGGCCAGCCTGGTCTACAGAGTGAGTTCCAGGACAGCCAGGGCTACACAGAGAAACCCTGTCTCAAAAAACAAAAAACAAACAAACAAACAAACAAAAAAGAATTGTCTTTGCTCCCATTTATAGGGCGAGCCTACAAAGCCGGAGGGTTTGAAAGAGTCCCAGTGGTGACACTGTATTGTGGCACTCTCTTCCTTGCCACAGTCTCCCAGGTTTGGGCCTCATCTCTCATAGGCTGACCTTGAACTCACTCACTGCGTATTTGAGGATGAGCTCCTTCCTTCCTTCCTTTTTTTTTAAAGTTTCTTTTGAGTTGGGGTCTTACTATACAACCCTGACTGCCTTGGGACTTGATCCATAGAGCAGATTGGCTTGGAACTCACAGAGAACCACCTGCCTCTGCTGTCAGAATGCCGGGGTTGATAGTGTGCACCACCAGGCCTGGCCTTTAAAACTGTTCATGTGTGTGTCTGCATGTGGCCGCACATGCTCCACATTTTGTGTGCGGACATAAAGGCCAACTTGTGGGAGTTGGCTTCTCTTCTTCCCCAACATGGGTTTAGCAGATTGAACTCAGGTCATCAGGCCTGGCAGCCTGTGCCTTTACCTACGGAGCCATCTCACCTGCCCAAACCTTGAATTTCTGATCCTCCTCCTTCTACCGCCCCAGAGCTGGGATCACGGGCTTGTGTCGCTGCTTCCAGCTTATGGGGATCTAGGGATTGAGTTAAGGGGTTAGTGAGTGCTAGACAAGCAAGCCACAATCTGAATCACACTTCTGTCTCCCTCCTGCATGCATGTCTTGAGTGCCTGCTTTGCTTCAGGTGTTTTGGAGGCACTGGGGGGGGGGGGGACAGCGCTGGCAGATGCAGATGGTTCCTGTGATGCTCTTACTCATGGTGCTGCCTGCGATAGAACACATGCAAGACTACAAACATAAGAGTGAAGGGACTAGATCTGGGGGAAGTCAGAGAGCTTTGTCATGTATCCAGGGGAGCTGGCGACATTTGCAGATCAGCTGCTGCTCATGTCAAACCTATACCTTGCCAATTATGAGGGAGAGAGACTTGCTTTAGGCAAAAGCTCTGTCTTAGGGTTTTACTGCTGTGAACAGACACCACAACAAAGGCAGCTCTTATAAGGACAACATTAGATTGGGGCCTGGCTTACAGGTTCAGAGGTTCAGTCCATTATCATCAAGGCGGGAGCATGGCAGCATCCAGGCAGCTATGGTGCAGGAGGAGCTAAGAGTTCCACATCTTCATCTGAAGGCTGCTAGCAGGATGCTGGCTCTCAGGCAGCTAGAACAAGGGTCTTACAGCCCACACCCACAAGGCCACACCTACCCCAACAAGGCCATGCCTCCCAACAGTGCTACTCCCTGGGCCAAGCACATACAAACCATCACAAGCACCCAAGGGGTGGCTGTGAGTCCTGTGAGCATGCAGAGGGATGCTAGGTGGGTGGAGTCCTGGGCATCCTGGAGGTTAAGCTGAGGCCAATGAAAGAGAGCAGAATCTCACATTCCTGCAAGGAACTGAGGGCGCCTCCGTTAAGCAATAAGGAGACACGGATGGATGCTTTGTGGAGCTATGTGGTGAACAATTATGTGACTGGTCACCATTGTCCTCAGGTCCTTTGTCTTCCAGCCCAGTCTCCCACCAGCCAATCCTCCCAGTCTGCCCAACCCTACTTTCCTTTTTCATGTACCTACCCCTGACTCATCCTTCAAGTTGTAGCCCCAGTGTCATCTGTTTAAAAAGTCTTCATTTGGATGCTCCCCCCAGCAGGCAGGTGTGGATGCTCTCCCCAGCATCCTCCCAGATCGTCCAGCTCTTGAGTCCTCAACATACTGGACTATCACAATGTACATGGCTCGAGCATCTGGTGCCCGTGTGTGACGCTGGTCCCTAGCACTGAATGCTGCTCCCTTCTAAGGCCCACAGCTGCTCTCCTTCGCAAACTACATTTCTTCTTCTTTTTTTAAATTTATTTATTATTATATGTAAGTACACTGTAGCTGTCTTCAGACACACCAGAAGATCTCATTACAAATGGTTGTGAGCTACCATGTGGCTGCTGGGATTTGAACTCAGGACCTCTGGAAGTCTCCAGCCCCCTGAAAACTACATTTAGTGAGAGCATTTGCCAGCTGGCTTCCTGTTTACTCAGGCTGCTGGAAGCACTGGCGGGCAGATGGGAAGAGTAAGAAGATTGCCTTCCTTCCTCTGCGTAGAACAACGCTGTTGATTATGAGAGACTGTTGTTTTTTGTTTTTTGTTTTGTTTTGTTTTTTTTCTCCTTGGAGGTTCCATATCTCCTGGAAAACTAGGGTTCAAGAACTTTCCTGATTAGATGATTGCTTCTGGTTCTGACACTACCATCCTCTCCCTCTGTCCAGGCAGTGGCGGGGACAGCATCCTCCTCCTCCTCTTTGTTATTTCTCCATAGTTTACTGTTGCATGCACACATGTGCCCGTGTGTGCAGGTGCGAGTGTGTACGTGTGTTTGTGGAGGTCAGAGGGCTGTTGGGTGATGTCCCTGGGGAGCTTTTTGTTTTTATGACATGGGATCTGTCAAAGGCCTGGAGCTTGATGCTTAGACCAGGCTGCCTGGGGAGCTTCGAGGCTCCTTCCGGCTCTTCCTTCCTAGAGCTGGGACTGCAAGGCCGCACCACGGCGCACCGCACCACGATCTAGCTTTCTAAGTGGTTTCCGGATGTCAGTCTCAGGTCCTAGGCTATCCCGACTGAGCCGCCTGCCCAGCTTCAGCCTCCCGATGCTGTTATTTCTCAGTTGCTTTGCTGTTTCTCCAGTGGCCTCTTGGCTTTTCTGAAACCATAAGAGCCAGTTCTACGTGTGCCGTTCCCCTGAGCACCCTCGCATGAATCTTGTGTTTTCATCTGCCCATCACATAAACAAAGCGCAACAGAAAGGGAAGCCCTTTCTGTGTCTACAGGTAAAGATTCATTGTAGTTTTAGCCTTGAAAAACAAAGCTGATTGATTGGGGAAAAGATTTATCTTGGTCGTGGTAACTGAAGTTTCAGTCAGTGATGGTTTGGCCCTGTTGGTTTGGGGGCTGTGGTGAGGCAGAGCGTGACAGCAGTTTGTAGGGAAGAGGAGACTGCTGGCCTTCTGGCTGACAGGATGAGAGACCTGAGATCCTTCTGGT
Source organism: Apodemus sylvaticus (assembly GCF_947179515.1). Taxonomy (NCBI): domain Eukaryota; kingdom Metazoa; phylum Chordata; class Mammalia; order Rodentia; family Muridae; genus Apodemus; species Apodemus sylvaticus. The sequence continues at coordinate 112,311,046 of NC_067473.1, forward strand.
CTTCACAGAACACACAAGCACACATGCACCTGCACACATGCACACATGCCACATGCGCCCATAAAAATAAACTAGCGAGAAATAACAAAAGAAGAAAGGTTGGTACTACACCTGGAACTGGCAGGGTGAAGGAAGAAGGTGTGGGGCAGGGGCAGAAGAGGAAGAGAGGAGGAGAGAGAGAGAAACAAGAAGAGGAAGAGGAGAAGGAGGAAAAAAGCAACACAGAGAAAGGAGAGGGTAAGAGGAGAGATAGCAAAGCGGACTCAGACTGCATCCCTCCAAGCGCAGGACCCCAGTCATGTGACTGCGCCTACTTGGTTCCAGTTCTCAAAGTTTCCGCATCTCCCAGCACTGCTTCTGGCCAGTGCCCGAGTCTGCAGGTCAGTGCTGACACCTTGACCAGATCTGGACTCTGCTGGGAGAAAAGCCTCTGCAATGGTGGCCTTGAAGGATTATTCTGCCCCAGGGATTCCCAAAGGAAGGGATTACCTGATGAGGTTAACTGATGGGGGAGGACCCATCTTAACTGTGGGTTGAACTATTCTGTGGGCTGGGGCTGTGAACTTCAGAAAATGGATAAAGTAAACTAGGCGCTGAGCCGCAGCAGTCTCTGCTTCCTGATTGGGATGCGGCGGCGCCAGTTTTGCAAACTTCTGCCACCTGTACACAGCGGTTCTCTGTGTCGCCCTGTGCTGTAGACCCTGCTGTTCTAGAATTCATTCTGTATAAGCAGGCTGGCCTGGAACTCACAGAGATCTGCCTGTCTCTGCCTCCTGAGTGCTGGGATTAGAGATGTGCTCCACCGTCACTGGCAAAGTCCTCGCTGTGATGCAGTGTGCCCTTGAACTGTGAGCCTGGTAAAGCCTTCCTCCCTAAAGTTGTTTTGTTTCAGACATGTTATCACAGAAAAGGTAAAGAAGACATGACGTCTTCAACACACAGACCTTCAGACACTCGAGCGCTGAACTCCGACAGATGTGCATGCTGAAAGCAGTCTCACAGATGCTAGGGATGATGCACATCTTCAGCTTAGCTCTCCTACTACCTTTTTGTAACACATTTGTTTTGAACATTTGATTTTTCTGCTTGCATAGAGGTAAGGAAGAGGCACCTTAGTTGCAGGTTGGTCTCACTGGGTGGCTTATGGAGTATTAAAAACTCAATTTCTAAAATTATTTCATGGGGTTTTTTTGTTTTGTTTTGTTTTGTTTGATTTTGTTTTTTTCGAGACAGGGTTTCTCTGTATAGCCCTGGCTGTCCTGGAACTCACTCTGTAGACCAGGCTAGCCTCGAACTCAAAAATCTGCCTGCCTCTGCTTCCCAGAGTGCTGGGATTACAGGCGTGTGCAACTACTGCCCGACTTATTTTATGTTTTGATTCTTGTGTGTATGTGTGCGCACGTGTGTATGTGTGTGTGTGCACGTGTGTGTGCATATTGATAACCTCCATTCATCTGTGTGTGTGTGTGTACACGCACAGATGTTTGCTGAGTCCAGAAGAGGGTACCAGATCTCACAGAGCTGAACTGGCCTCTTACTGTGGCATAAGGCTGGCCACATCCTTCAGAGAATCTCCACCAGTCCCTCTGACTAGGGTGGTGTGGATGGTGAACCCCATTTGATCATGTCTTACTCTGCACAGATCTTACTGTCTGAAGTCCCTCAGTTTCTCATATTGTATTCTGCAGGAACAGCCTAGCTGCAGCCTGGCTCCTCTCTCTCTCTCTCTCTCTCTCTCTCTCTCTCTCTCTCTCTCTCTCTCTGTGTGTGTGTGTGTGTGTGTGTGTGTGTGTGTGTGTGTGTCTGTAGTCTAGGAAATGCACGTCCTAGCTCTGAGGAATTCTGGGAGTACAGCCCAGTTACAGAGCAGTCTCTGCTTCCTACTGCCCAGGCTGCCTGAGCTGTCTCTGCTTGTGTCTGGCACCCCTTTCTACACCCCCCAAGGCTGTGGAACTCCCTTGTTCCTGGCCAGGCTCCCCAGTGCCCTGCCCCCCTCAGCATCCCCTCACCCTTTTTACACACTCACCAACGTGAATCAGGGGCTTACAACTGCACCCCTTCTTCCCCTCCCCAAATACGCACACAGCTCCTGACATGCAGAGCAGGAGGCATGGCCCAGCATGACAGAAACACTTCTCAGAAGTTTCCCTTGAGAGCCCTGTGTATGCTGGGTGGCCTTCCACACAGCCACCCCAGCCCTCTCTTGTGACTGAGGCAGGAAAAGTATTTTCTGACAGGGCTATCACTGTGAGAACTGGGAAGAAGCCTGGTGACATGGCTTGGTGTGTAACGATGCCGGCCACTAACTCTAAAGACCTGAGTTGGGTGCCAGGACCCACGTGGTGGAAAGAGAGAACTGACCTCCACGTGCAACTCACCCACCCACAGAACACCTTCAAGATTGTCACCACTTTACTCTGATTGGAGTGTGTCTAAATCATTGCTTTTTAAAGCAAAACAACTAGTTGGAGCTGGGTGATAATAGGGATTGTTTCTTTCACTGGAAATGCAAAGGAGGGAACAGCCCTTCGTTTTTGTCAATTACAGTGGCAAAGAGCCTTCACACACACACACACACACACACACACACACACACACACCTCTCTGCCTCTCCTTGAGTCAGCCCTTCCTGAGAGTCAGACGAGGCAGGCGCTCTTCCTCGAGCCACCACACGGTGGCGCCTTCTCATAGTCCCGGGGCCTTTCACAAAGCGGCTTTTGTCCCTGCGGGCAAGCACAGCCTCTGTTCCCTGAGCAGAAACCTCCTCGTCCAGGAGTGACCCTGACTTGAGCTCACGAGGTTGCGGCTCAGCTGAGTCACAACCACCACCCAGGTGCCAGCTGGTCCCAGGAGCCCTGTGCCGCCCTTTGTTTCCAGCTCAGAACAAAAAGGGTCCTGGTATCACCTCCCTTGGTAGCGCATGAACTTCTGAGAAACTTTCTGGGGACTCCCTGGAGGGACTTCCAAAGACCCTGCCTCTTCCCTCCTCCTCCCCGCTCCACTGCAGACCTGGCTGATGCCTGTTCTACAATATTCTAAAGGTCTAAGATTACGGCACATTTCTCCCCAGACAAGGGGACTACAAATTTTGTTTTTTAAATCTTTAGTGTGCGACCTTCCTGTAAATCACCCCGGCTTAGTGAGAGTATAAGAGGGAAATGCGGCTAGTGTGCCTTACATCTAGAACAGTCTGTAGGCTTGACCTTGAAAGCAGACCTCCGGGGGCACTTTTGAAACTCATGTATCCATCTGACCCCCATAAAGTAAGTGACTTTGGATTCCAAGGGCTTGTTGGCGCATGACAATTAGTTACAAAGCCTGGGGAAGCTGAGGATAAGCTCCCGGAGATGCCAAGCGGGGGACCCAGGGTTTTTGTGGCCTAGATGGAAGTCACAGAAAGTCCTGGCTGTCATGCCAAGAACCAGGCCACAGCCCGGCCCCACGGAGGAGGAGGAGCCAGTAACCAGAGGCAGCAGAGGCCGCCCACACACAGCTCACAGTTAGAAAGGTGTCAGTTGCCTTCTGAACAGTGACCGAGTGTGGGGCAGGCTCTTTCTAATGCCAACGACTGCTTTATTTGACAGATAACAGTAACCTATTTTATAGACAAGGAAGGAAAAGATGACTTGGACAGGTTAAGCCTAGAGCCGCACAGCTAGTCAGTGGAGCAGGGGCTCAGAACCTCAAGACTCAGACGATTTCTGTTCCTTGATTACGTGACCCTCCTTGGGGTTGGTGTCCATATTAAAGAGGAGGGTTGCTGAAGAGAAGTAGTTGGGCTGGACCTTGCTGGAATACAGGATTCTCTGTGAGGTGTCCAGTTTAGACAAAGGCTAACTTTGCCTGTGAGTCAGCCAGAAGCATCACTGTGTCACAGAGTCCCCATTGGGAACCAGTGGGTGGCCATCACTTCTTTGGCATGGCAGTGGGTGGGTTTCCTATCTGTCCTCCCCTTGTCTTTGCTCCACGCGCCTCTTCTGGGGTTGCAAGCACACATATGCACACGTGCAGAGCACACATGCATGCGTCTACACACACACACACACACACACACGTCTATACATATGTCCATGAGCGCACACCCACAACCTACTCATATGCTACACACTCACACATACCCAGCCTTCTCCTCCAGTCCCTCTGCCTGTGGGAGCCGGCCTCACAGACCTTATGGTGCTGGAGGCCGAGGTTGAGGGCAGGGACCTCTCCGCTGGTCTCCACTTATTTACCAGGCTTGTCCCTGGACCCAGACCTCACAGATTTGGGCTAGGCTAGTTAGCCAGCGTTTCCCAGGGAACCCACTCTCTACTTGTCTCTACTTCTGGAAGCGGCCATCTTTTTATGTTGGTTTTGGGGAGACCGGTCTTCATGCCTATGCGGCAAGCACTTATCTACTGGACCATTTCCCTGGTCTTTCTGTTGCTTATATTTTTGAGAGAGGGCCTTATGTATTCTTTGACATGCAGTGACAATGACCTTGAATGTCCTGCCTTCCCCTTCACAGTACTGGGATTGTCAGAGTGATCCACTGTACTCAGTTCCTAGGGCTTCCAGCACTTGGCGTAAGCACTCTACAGAGCGCTATCCCCAGCCCACAGACAGTGCTTTCTTTCCCAGAAACACACAGGGGGTGGACGCCTCCAGCCCACCCCTCCTCTGTCCTTCCTTGTGCTGTTCCTGAATCACTGCAGTGGGTCATCTCCTAGGCAGAGAAGGAACTGGAGACAGGGGAGAGGTGCTGGGCTGACAGTGAATCCCTAGCTTCCATGAAAAAGTCAGAATTTTCCACTTGTGTCTGTAGCCCCAGCACTTGAGCGTGGAAGGAAGGAGAATGCGGAGAGATGACCTGGGTGCCCAAAGGCCTGTCAGCCTAGCCACAGCCTGTGTTCAGTGAGAGACGAGATTCATTGAGAGCAATGGAGGAAGACACCATTAACCTCTAGGTTCTATGTGAATATGCACACACATACATACATATGCACAGGTATACACTATACACACACACACACAAGAATAATAAAAAACCAATAAAACCCCCCAAGAACGAAGAAGGTCAAAGGGAGCCTGCAGAATTCCCTCACAGCTCAGGGTTGCTTCGAGGGCAAGCCTGTTTCCTCCCCCGGATAGTAAGCAGGGTAATGGATAGGACAGTAATGATGCAGGATGAGGACAGCTCTCATTAAGCCAAATCCAAGGCTCCAATTGTCACAGGCACAGTCTGTGTTACCACAGTCTGGCTGAAGTCAAAATTCTCTCTGGAATTCCTCATTCTCCCGGGATTTCCCACTCTATTTCTCAACTGATTGCTTTGGGTTTGCGCAGGGCACCACTTGAACTGGTAAACCACCTGCACCCACCCTGGCTGGCTGCGGGGAGGGCGCTGCAGGTCCCCAGCCTGTCTGGTTGCAGCTGAGGGTGGGTGAGGCTTACAGGGTAGCTCAGAGGAGGCTTCATTGGACAGGGCAGTCTCTGCTCCTGGCCATGGGTCTGAGGAGCCCAACCCGCCCCCCTTGTTTTTCTGAGTGGGTGTTGGGCACTTCCTCGTTTAAGCCTCCAGGTCTTCCCTTCTTCCACATTTAATGAGCTCATTTATTTTTCCTTTTTACTTAGTGGATTTTAGGGCCAATTAATGAGTGCTGGGCTCTTTTTTAAGAGCCAAGTTGGGCCGAGTCTCAGCTCTCAGAAATCCCCACTATGTCTCCACGTTTCTCCCCCACAGCTTGCCTCAGTGCAGTTTCCATATTTAGAAGTTTCTGGAACATACTGAGGTCCCTTTGCAGGCCTTCCCTGGGACAATCGTTATGAAGTGAATTTCTGGTTTGTGTTTTGCTTTGTTTTGTTTTGTTTTGGTTTTTGAGGAAGGAGCTTCACAAACACAAAGAAAGAGAGCCTTTCTCTCAGTGTGGGGTTTTTGCCCTCTGAGTTTGGTCTAAACTTTGGGGTTGAGGAGGCTGGCTCTGCATTCCAGGGAGACTTCAGATGTGCTTAAGTCTGACAGAGCTGCCAGGAGGGAGTGGTGGTGGAATGAGTTCTGGATGCCTCGCTGCAGTAGTTAGTGCTTGGGAGACCCTGAGCCCTGAAGGGCTGGGAGGACACAGGGTCCACGCAGCAAGAACAAGGGTCAGGGGGGACTCCCTGCGTATCTATCTGCCCTTCCTCCAGTCAATACTCAGGAGGGAGTGCCAACACCGGAGTCAGCACAGGAGGACAGATGGACAGATGGACACCCCATTCTGATGGCTGCCCGTGGGACCTTTCCTCATGTGGCAGAGACATTTGGGTGGCTGTGTGGAGCAGGCAGACAGACAGTGGGGGAGAGCGTTTGAGACTAAGCCAGGGGCACTTCACTGGCTAAGCTTGAGAGGTTTTCAGGGCAGGACTGGGGTGTCGCCCAGTGTTTAGAGTGTTCACGTAACACATTCAAAACCCTGATCGCGGAAGCCTGAGCACGGTGGCACAAGTCAGTGAGGAAGCAGGAGGAGGAAGAATCAGACTTCACGGTCATTCTTCAAGACATATGAATTCAATTAGGACCAACCTGGGATATAGGAGACTGTGTCAAAAACAAATAACCGCCTAAGTAACTAAATACATGTGGTTTGCAAAGCAATGGCTGAGAGGCTGGCGCTTTGGCACAATGCTACCCACAAGGCAGGCAGAGCCCTGGTGGTTTCTGCTTAGGGGACCAGGCCGAGGGTGGCAACAGGGGGTCCCAAGTTGTTCTGCTCCATCTCCACACTGAGAACCATGGCTCGGAACAGCAACGCTCTTTTTTTTTTTCTTTTCTTTTTTTTTTTTCTTTTTTTTTTTTTTTTTTTTTTTTTTTTTTTTTTTGGTTTTTCGAGACAGGGTTTCTCTATGTGGTCCTGGCTGTCCTGGAACTCACTCTGTAGACCAGGCTAGCCTCGAACTCAGAAATCCGCCTGCCCCAGCCTCCCAAGTGCTGGGATTACAGGCATGGGCCACCATACCCGGCCTTTTTTTTTCTTTCTTTCTCTTTTTTTCAGCAACGCTCTTGAAGCCAAGTGCATGCTGGGAGGCTCGTCTTGCTGGCCTCCTGACGGCCCCAACCATGGCCTGAAGAGAGAAAGGCTTACTCATGTTGGAAGGTCTTCTGCCTTCATCCCTGTCCAGCAGCTCTGTATACTGACCGTCTGTAACCAAGTACCTCAGCCTGGACTGATGGCCCAATGCACAGCAACCTAACATCCCACACCCCCTGACCCCTGTTGGGAGCCCGGGAAAGGCCAGGGTGAAGGCTCCGACACACTGGCTGCTGGCGGGCTGTGGGATTCCTTGGCTTTTAAGAGCTGCTGGACCATCTCTGCCTTCATCTTCAGCATTTGAGATTCTTGTGTAGCCAAGACTGGCCTCGAACTCATTATCTAGTCGGTGCAAGATTTATTTAATTAACAAACATAATTACAGTTGGGTGATATAACAGGGCTTTGACTGAGATCTCTGAAGAGGAAATCTGGGGGCATCTGCCTTTATAAATATTAAAATTAAAATAGAGTGATTGTTGTCAGATAAGCATATGACCAAATGGTCCCCCGGAATTTAGGAACAGGCACGATATGTTTGTTTGTTTGTAGTTTTTGAGTCAAAGTCTTATTCTTAAGCTTCAGCAGACCTTGAACTTATAATTTTCTTCCCCAGTCTCCATAGAACTGAAACTCTGGGTATTCACCACAATGCCGGGCCAGTATACAGACTTAATGCCTGTTAGAAAGATTCTTTTAAGCTTATTGGTAAAGTTATAATTCATTTAGAAAATGGTTGATATAAAAATAGGGTGGACCTAAAAAAAAAGTAAATGCTCATATAACACATTCGACTAAACTATAATGAAAACTTTGTATGACTTTGAAACCGAAGGGATTTTTAAAAAGTTTTAATTGCGCTTGTCAGTTCATTTAGAGGGAGCGCATGTGTTACTGTGCACACATGGAGATCAAAGAGAAGCTCTTGCTGTCAGCTCTTTTCTTCTACCACGAGGGCCCTGAGTGGGACTCGAACTCAGGTTTTCATACTTTGAGGCAAGCGACTTTAGCCACTGAGCCATTTTGCTGGCCTGGAATAGAAGGGGTGGCATTAATAACTGAATCCTCAAAACTGTGTGGAGGATGAAAGCCATATTCCCATAGGTTTAAATAGACATAGATGAGAGAGAGAGAGAGAGAGAGAGAGAGAGAGAGAGAGAGAGAGAGAGAGAGAGAGAGAGAGAGAGAGAGCCTGTGTTTTTACACATACTCCGGATCCACACTCTCAATCTCTTTTTATCCATCTTGGGACAGAGTCTCACCTTTGGCCAGCTGCCCTTGAATTTGGAATCCTCCTGCCTTAGCTTCTTCAGTAGGCACAGTCATGTGGGCATATCTGACTCCACATTTTACTTTTAGGATTGGTATTTTTCTTTGAGTGGGGGGGGGCACGTCTGTCTGTCTGTGTCTGTGTGTCTGTGTCTGTGTGTCTGTCTAGGGTATGTGCATGTGAGCACAGGTTTTTTTAGAGGCCAGAAGAGCCCAGTCACAGGCAGCTGTGAGCTGCTTGTCAGTGGGTGTTGGGAATCAAACTCAGGCTCACAGCCAGAACACAAAGTCTTAACCATGGAGCCAAATCTCTGGTCCTTACAACTTTTCTTTTTAATTGTAAGAACAACAACAACAACAACCCCCAAATGAAACAAAACAAAAAATCAAAACCAAACCAAACAAACAGAAAGAAAACACCTTAACTATAGACAAAAGATAAACTAAATCTTTGCAACACACTTAAAAAGATTTTATTCTTAGCATGCCAAAGTCCATCTAAATAGGTGAAATATAACAGGAACAGAGAGAGGGAAAGATGGTTCGCAGGGGAGGAGACAAAGGCTTAAACGGGTAGAGATGGATTAGCCAGAGAGGAAGACGGAGACACTTACTCTTTGGGTTGATAGCCACAAGAGCAGTAACCTGTTAGAAGGAGAGCAGATTAGCACGCGTACACCGTGCTAATCATCAAGATTACCCATCACTGAGCAGATGACTGAGCCTCCTATAAAAGTGGGGGCTTCTAGGGTGCGGCTACCACACAAACACCAAGTTTGCTCTCACCAGCAACATAAACACATAGAGATGTGGTAATAGACTACATACAATAATCAAGTTCTCTTTCTCTCTCTCTCTCTCTCTCTCTCTCTCTCTCTCTCTCTCTCTCTCTCTCTGTGTGTGTGTGTGTGTGTGTGCGTGTCAGGAGGTGTTACACTGTTCCCACTTTTTTGTAAAGATCTAGGAGACAAATAAAACCCAATCCAAGTGTCTGCTTAGCATCTGGGTGTATTTATACCAGTGATGAGAAGCGATTTTATACTGCATCACCACCCTCAGGGGCAGAAAGGAGAAGAAGTCATTTAACTTCTTTCTTCAGTATCTTAGCTGTTCTACTTATTACAGGGTTCTTCTTTCAAAAATTCAAAACAAATAGACAGAGGCAATTGCAAAAAGGGAAAAGGGACAGAGTAATTAAAATACCAATGACTTAGTCTGAGGAGATGATTCATGATTTAGGGACAAGCATGAGGATCGAAGTTCAAATCCCAGAACCCACATTAAAAAGCCTGGGGCAGCTATACTGACTGAAACCATGTATAGAGGGGTCATGGGTCAAAGGCTGGGGGATTAATGGAGTCTGCTGCCCACTAGCCTAGCTTCAGGGTCACTGAGAGACCCTGACTCAAGGGAATAAGGCAGACAGAGGCAGAGCAGCACAGTTGGTGGCCCCCCTCTCTTCAGAGTGTGCACACCCATACACACATGTGCACGCATATATCCCCCAACACACCACTTATGATTCACTAGGTCCTGGAGAACATGTTCATTCTCTTCGGCGGACTATCAAGACCCCTGGGATCTGTTCCCATAGCCAACACAGGCCTTTCTGTGCAACCTCTCCACTCTGTTCTCCAGCTTTTCAGGGCCAGAGGCATTCTTGACCCCGGGCTACCTTCCTGACTCACCATGTCACCTCCCATCAGTCACCTCCCATTGTATGGAAATCTCTGAGGTTAAGTAGAGGACTTCTGGCTATTCCTGTAACATCTCACAGCCGTTTGAGCCTCCCTGTGATTGAATATGCGCCCTAGCTTTAAGATAGGCAGTGGTGTTCCACCACATGTTGCCAGAACCTTATTGAGCTCATTGTAGGTGATAAATACAATATACAGTCGTTGAATGAATAACAGCAGAAGAATCGAACTAATGTACGAAGCTAAACATTACAGATACAAAGGAAGCACAGTTCATGTCCTCAGAATGATGCCGCGGAGAGGCAGGCATATGAACAACCAGCTATGATACGAGAAGGTAATTATCGCCATGGGATAGAAGGAACTTAGCCGAGACTGCCTGGGGAGAGACCGGACGGCTTCTCAAGTGAGGAAACATTTAATCAAAATCTTGAAGGATGAATACATGTTTACAAGGAAATAAAGAGGATGGAATGATGTTGCTGGCGGAAGGACCAGCTACAAGGATATAGCCCTAGGAATAAATCTGAAAACCCCCAAAGATTTCATTCTACTTGAGTAGAAAAATCAAGGTTGGGGTAGCGGGGACTGGGGAAGTGATCAGTTCCTTGTGTACAAGCATGGGAACAGGAGTTCAATCCCCAGAACGCACCTTAAATAAAAAGCCAGGCCTTTGATTGGTCAGATGGTTCAGCAGACAAAGACGCTTTCTGCTTGGCGCAACTGCCTGGTTTGGTTTCCAGAACCCACATACATGTAGAAAGAGAAAATCGACTCCACAAAATGTCCTACTTGCCATGCATGGCATGTTCCTGCACACACACACACACACACACACACACACACACACACACACACACCTCTTGATTACAGAGATGAGTGAGTCCCAAGGGCATCTCATGAACGACTCAGCGGGGTTATTACAGGATGTATGCTGGCCCTGGTGGCCTCCTGAACTCAGAACCACAGAATCACATCGGTGAGGCACACATAGCCACATCATTTGTATTTTTTTCTTCAGAAATGAGCTGGCAGTTTTGTAATAATACCAGGAAAATTGTATTTTAGGGGCCACCAAAATACTCCTGAAAGGCCTTCTGAGCATTGCCCGTGGTGTCCTCTAGTGTCTGGGGTATTTCCCTTCCTTACCTCATCCTATCCCCAAGAGGCTACCAAAGCCAACTTCAGATACTGGAGAAAGCTGCAGATTTGAGAGTGTGAGTCAGCAGAAAGGGTGGACCAGAATGGGCCAGTCAAAGGCCTCCCTAGGCCAGCCTCTGAAAGTTGTGCCTTTCACATCGGACAGAGCAGTAGGCCCTGGGGTCCCTCTTGGCAGGAAGCTTGGCTGCCACTCAACAGGGTAGCTCCATCGCCCAGCAGTCCCTCAGCAAACACTTCCAAGGTACTTTAACCCAAATATCAGATACATGCACATACATGCATTTGTGTGCATGTGTGCGCTTGAATGTACAAGTATGTGCATTTGTACATATATGTGTGTGGGCGTGTTTGTGGTGTAAAGAGGATGACCTTGCATGTCATTCCTCAGGTACTTTATACTTTTAGTTTTTACAACACTGTATCTCACTGGCTGAAACTTGTTAAAAATGCTAGGCTGGCTGGCCAGTGAACCCCACGGGTCCACCTATATCTGCCTCCCCATTGCTGGAATTACAGGTATGCACTGTAGGTGAGCTCTGAGTTGACTGAGGTGCCTCTCTAGCCTGCTTATGCGTCCCCTCTAGGATTAGCAAAGGATGAGTTAATGTCATGAAAGTAATGCTCAGTGCAGTCATTACCCTCCTTTCCCTAAGCAGAGATAAGATAGTGGCTGTAAAGCCTTTTGCTATTATTAATTATTATAATTTGTGTTGCAGTGTGTTTGAGTATGGGAGTGAGGGCACTGTGGTTCACATGTAGTTTAGGAGACAACTTTGGGGAGACAGTTTTCTCCCTCTACTGTGGCTTTGGAGATTCAACTCTGGTCATCACATTTTGTTTTCCTGCTGATCTGCCTTGCCTCACTGGCCTCTTAATTCTGGTTACCACCATCAAGAAGTTCTTCAGGGCTTGAGTGGAGCACACTCTTCAGTGTGTCTCTGAAGTAATTTTCAGAGAGCATTAGCTGAGTGAATGTGAACAGTTCCACTCTCCAGGCCTGGGTCTTAGGCTGAATAAAAGGCAAAAGGTGAGAGCCAGCAGAGACCTGCATCCCCTTTCTCTGCTCCCTGATCCCCTGAGGTGTGAACATGGGACCTCTCATATCTGCTCTTAGCTGTGCTACGAACTGGTCTTCCCACCTTGCCTCCTCTGCCAGGGTGAACTGTACCTCTTGAACTGTGATCTGGAATAAACCTTTCTCCTCTTAAGTTGCTTCTTGTCTGGTATTTAATAACTATAACGAGACAAGTAACTTATACAGGAGGCCCGTGGTCAGCGGACAAGCCTATTGTGTGATGGCAGTCCTAGGTCCCTTACGGCTTGCTTATGCAAGAGCCATCCTTTAGACCTCTGGGGGAAGCATGCAGACACCCCCTTCCCCATACAATGGCTTCATAAAACAAGGCTGTTGCCTATGGATTGCCTGCTATGGAGGAAGATCTGACTCAGGGACTTACATGATTTCAGGTGAACTTTGCAATGATTCTTCCAACAAGGAGCTATTTACTTCACCATTTTCAAAACAGACGTGAAGATCAGAGAGATAGAGTCACTATCTCTTGCATAATGAGAATCTGGTGACTTGAGGTCAGACAGTCTGCCCATAAGTTGCCACTGGGGAAGCCCTTCACAGTCTTGGTAAGCTTCGAATGGCCCTAGTTAGCATGACTTGCCCACTGGTTACATTCTTAGCATATGAATTATCACCCAAATGATGGTGTACTTTGGTTAGGGAAGCCTCAGGCCAGTGGCTGTCAGGCTCCAGGAATGGACTTTGGCTCTGTAGAGAACAGAGTGCACAGGGAAATGCCTAGCAGCCTGGAGGACCAAGGCCATTGCTGTGTCTCTGGCTGGCTAAATTCCTAGCTGTTATTTGTAGCCTGCAATAATCGTGGCCACACGGTCTTGGCTTTGTTGGTCAGCAAATTGTGGTGGTTTGTGTCTGTAATCCTAGCTGTTCTGAAGGCTGAGGCAAGAAGATTATGTTAAGGATAAGGTTAAGGACTTAGGGGCATTGAGGTGGGGTGCTACCTGAGACACTTCCACTGAAAAAGCACAGGGCATTCCTTACATTCAGGAAAGAGGGTTTTGTTTGTCTTATAGTTCCAGGAAGTACAGTCCATCAAGGTGGGGAAGGTATAGTGACAGGAAGAAGATGCCTGGTGCTCACATCTGAGGTTAGGAAACAAAGAAGGGTGAAGTTTGGTGCTCAGATCTCTTCCCTCTTTTTGAACAGTCCAAGACTCCAGCTCATAGAAGCTCTTAGAAGGTGCCAGACCTCAGGCTAATCCAGAAAATGTCTCACAGACATCCCCTGAAGCTTATTTCCATGGTGATTCTGAATTCTATCAAGTTGACAAAGATTGACTGTCACAATAAGGGTATAATAATGTCTAATATGTGAGACTAGATGTTCCATACTCAGTACCAAAAGAAGGAAAAAAAACCCAACAAATACACAATTAAACAAAAACCCAGAAACATACATTGGAAGCAGAAACCAGCTCTGATGGATTAGCAAGATCTTCAGAGACAGTCCAGTTGCAATCAAGTTTTCAGCTCAGGTTTTACTGGTGGAAAAAAGTTTAAATGTACTTTTATTCTTTGAAATGTTCATGCATGTATGTAATATATTTTAATCATATTCACTTCTTCTCTCCTCCACCTAACTCTACAAATCCGTCACTTCTCCACTTGCTGCTTCTTTTTTGTTCTGTTCTGCTTTATCAGACAGAGTCCAAGCAGTGCCGGTCCTAATACGTTCATGGGTCTAGAGCGTGGTTGACTTATCAGGAGACAGACCCTTTAACTCTCTTTTCCCCAGAAGACATCAACTGTCCATAGCTCCTCAATCAGTGGGTAGGGCTCATGATTAGAGTCTTGAAGGCACTTACTGAAGCGTCCAGTTTCTTCAACCCAAGAGCAAAAAGTTCCTCAAGGGTCATGTCTATTAACATAGTTTATTAAGAAAGGGCAAGCAAGTCAGGAGGTGGTGGTGCATGCCTTTAACACCAGTACTTGGGAGGCAGAGGAAAGTAGATCTGTAAGTTCCATGCCAGCTTGGCCTACAGAACAAGTTCCAGGCCAGCCAGAGCTGCACAGAAAAGAGAGAGAGAGAGAGAGAGAGAGAGAGAGAGAGAGAGAGAGAGAGAGAGAAGGAAAGAGAGAAAGAAAGAGAGAAAGAAAGAAAAAGAGAAAGAAAAAGAAAGAAAGAAGAGAGAAAAAGAGAAAAAGAAAGAAAGAAAGAAAAAGAGAAAGAAAGAAAGAAAAAGGAGAAAGAAAGGGAAAACAGTTGCAAGGGTAGGATTGATCTAGTGAGCTGGTAAAAGCTATCCTTGCAAACAAACATTCTTAGCCATTCTTAGGCCATCCTTCTTCAGCATAATTTTACATCCCGGGCTCACCTTAAACATGCTCTGATTGTTACGTTAGCCTAGGAGGAGAAGGGTTTCCAGGCCTTTGCTACTTGGCTTCTGCCTTATGTTAATTTTGACACAGCTCTGTTCAGATTCCAATGTCCCTGCCTGAACAATGGCTCCTCTAACCCTCTTTCACATCTCCCACCTGTCACCAGACCACTGACACTGGAAACAAAATCAATTTTTGCAAAAAAAACAAAAAACAAAAAAAAACCCCAAAAAACTCCAAAAACCACACTTTTGAAGAGATGAAATAGTTGATGCTGTTGGGACAGTGAATTTGGGGATGATCTGCTGTGTAGATAGAGAACACCAGAGCGAGACTTGGTTATTTGTTTTCTTGATGATCGCTGACTCTCTTTGAGTCATCTAATAGCTCAGCAGTCACAGGGGTCTGTATACTGAAAGGCTGGTACTTTTATAATCTGACCTTTGTAAGAATTCTTTGGAAGCGTGCCAACTGCTGCTTGATGTCTCTCTCTCTTTCTCATTCCTCAGCTCCTCCTTCTTCTCCTTCCCCTCTCCCCCCCCCTCCTCCTCGTCGTTGTCTCTGAAACAGGGTCTCACTATTCAATCACATGATACCAGCTTCTGTTTTCTTAGCACACGGGACTCTGATAATGGTGAATAGCATCAAGTAATAAACAAACGAACCACAAACAAAACTTTTCCTGAGTAATGTTTGGAATAATTTTGTTGACTATTACCTTTGTAAAGTGCAAGGGTTTACACACCATGTAATGACATTTCCTTGGCAGACAGACAGGCAGCGTGCACCACTGTGGTCCCATGTGATTGTGACAGAGGCAATAAAGTACCATCATCACCTTGAGATGCTGGGGTCATGATGACCTACATTTACACACAGAGTGTGCCATCTGAGGGCAGGAAGGAGCCTCTGTGCTTCTGTTAGTGTCTATTTACTACACTCTTTTGAAGAAAACAAACATCTTTTCTTTGTTAGGAGAGCATTGCACATGTTGTAGTGTTGTGCACACACCAGAGATCTTGCAGTTGGTTCTCTTTGCCGTGCGGGTCCTAGAGACTGAATTCAGCTCCTCAGGCTTGAAGGCAAGTGCCTCTACTCACAGGTATTGATGACCCTGACCTACAGTAAGTCTAGACTGACTAGTACATTTGCATAATGGCTAATATTGACCATCAAATTATTACAATATTGACAGGATCTGGACTCACCCAGGAGCCAAACTTCTGAGTTTGTCTATGAATGAGAAGGTTCTAGATCAGGTTAACTGAACCAGGAATAACCCTTCTAAATGTGGATGACATCATTCCAAGGACTGAGGTCCTAGACTGAAGAAAAAGGAGAAAAAGGAGACAAGCAGAGCACCTTTCTCTCTCTCTCTCTCTCTCTCTCTCTCTCTCTCTCTCTCTCTCTCTCTCTCTCTGTCTGTCTTCTGCTGCTATAACTTCCTACCACGCATACACACACACACATACACACACACACAAACACACATGCACAAACACACAAAGTTGAGGGGTATAAAGAAGAACACTTGTTGCTCTTCTGGAGGACTTGAGTTCCCAGCACCCACATCAGGTACCCCACAACCACTTATAACCCCAGCTTCAGGGCATATGATGCTCTTATTTATTTTGAGGTACAGTTTCATACTATGTAACTCTAGCCTGACCCTCACAACGTGGGACAGGCCTGCCTCTGCCTCTGCCTCTGCCTCTGCCTCTGCCTCTGCCTCTCTGCCTCTGCCTCTGCCTCTGCCTCTCTGCCTCTGCCTCTGCCTCTGCCTCTGCCTCTGCCTCTGCCTCTCTGCCTCTGCCTCTGCCTCTGCCTCTCTGCCTCTGCCTCTCTGCCTCTGCCTCTCTGCCTCTGCCTCTCTGCCTCTCAGCCTCTGCCTCTGCCGTGCTCAGATTAAAGAAGCTGGAGTTACAGGTGGCTAAGAATCATCTAGTGTGGGTCCTGGGATCCAAACTTGGCTCTACTGGAGCTAGACTCTGGCGAGGCTGTCTTCTGGGCTTCTAAAGGGTCTACCTGCGAGTTCTTTATATATTGTGCATGCTACTCCTTTGTCACATTCAGTACACATTTTCTCTGAGTCTGCTTCCTTTAGCTTCGTTCTGTAGGTGTTTCCTGGTGCAACATTACCTTTGCTTTCCTCTAGATCTTCTATTCCTTGAGCTTGAGTGGCTCTTTTAAAAATAGCATAGCTATCTTCACAAGCTTAATGATTTGCGAATGAACCTTTTTACTTGTCTCTTCCCCATTAACACGTATGCATGCATCACTTACTTCCGACCTCGCACAAGGCGTTCTGGGAAGATGTGACCGTGCAGAGTGAGGGAAGGGAGTTTCCAACAGGGGCCAGCGATGTCACATGGACAGTTAGGGTCTTATGCATGAGAACTACCCACTCTGTCCGGACGTTGTGAATGGCCCAACGAAACACACTGTTCTCTGCAAATGCACCTCCTCATTACTCATCTCAGAGCGGGCAGCTGTGTTGCTTGCTGCCTGATCGAAGGGATTTGAGTAGAAGGGAGTGTGGAGGCATGAGGAAGTGAAGAGTGTGGGAATTCCTGTGTCCGGTGTGTCTTCCAGTGCGGCTTTAAGCTGTAGTCTTGCTATCAATTCCAGGTTTCTACGTTTTAGAGGCACCTGCCCTCCTGGGTGGCTGTGCCTATTTTTGTTTGCCTATTGCAGATCCTCCTTCTTGTGCACATATTGTTCACGGTTTTAGTTCTTCAGTTAGACCCCCATCTACTGCCATTTTCTTTGTGATTTCTCCTGGTGTTGCCGGTTGAAGGAGAAGCGCCCTCCATGGGCTCATAACCTTGAACACTGGGTCCCCAGTTAGTGGCACTGTTTGGGAAGGTTATGGGACCTTTGGGAGGTGCAGTCGTTCGGGAGGAAGTATATCGATGGGGGTGGGCTTTGAAGTTGTCTAGCCTGGTCCCACTTCCGGTTCTCTCTTTCTGCTTCCTGTGTTCAGATGGTTCCTCTAATTCCTGGCCTCCAGGCTGGCCTCATGCTCCTGTTGCCATTCCTTCTCTACTGTGATGAATTGTATCCTGTTGGGAACTGTAAGCCAAAATAAACCTTTGCTTCCCTAAGCTGATTTCGCAAGGGTGTTCCATCCCAGAGACAGACAAGCAATATATATATTGCTATACCTGATTTCTAGATCACTGTCTTGTTTCTAAACAAAGTTACCCATTTTAGGAATCTGGATAAAGGGAGAGATTGGCTTGTGTGATCTGTCGGATGTCTCTCCTTCTCTCCCTGTTTGTGGAGACTGAGCTGAGGGACTTGTCCATTCCAGTCAATCTACTTGCCACCGAGCTCCGCCACAGCCCTCTCTCAGTCACCCTGTATCAGTTCAGGAGTCATCTGACCTGATTTCCTTTGCCCTGCCCCCCTGGCATTTCTGAGACCTTAAATGGTTCTCTTGAGCAAGAGAGAACAGGGGATTATAAAGTTTGCCTCATTAAGGTGATAATCTCATTTAGGCATAGCTGCACTGAACCAATTATTTACTTAGGCTAAAAAAAAAGGATAAATAAAAGAATCCAGATAAGATAAAAGATCTATCTTCAAATTTATCTCTGACAATAGTGTCTACTGGAATTCCCCACAGGCCCCATCCTGACTTATGAGTTGTATGCATCAATTGTGTTTGACTAGGATTTGCATATTCATATCCAGGTTGACTCGCAAGTTGTAATGCTTATGCAGCCGCTACTCATTAATGAATCCCAGGGAACAGAACCATCCTTTAACAGACCTGGCTTTCTCAAGTAGAAACAAAGACTATAAATCACCCAGAGCTTTGACTTGTGGCTTGTAGCTCAGGGGCAATATTTTTCTAAGTTACTCATGCCCATGACAAATATACACCCATACAGCTCCTTGACTAGGACTTGCTTACATGGGCCGGG
Source organism: Apodemus sylvaticus (assembly GCF_947179515.1). Taxonomy (NCBI): domain Eukaryota; kingdom Metazoa; phylum Chordata; class Mammalia; order Rodentia; family Muridae; genus Apodemus; species Apodemus sylvaticus. The sequence goes on from NC_067473.1 coordinate 112,329,553, forward strand.
GAATTCTTCTCGTGGGCTGGGACCTGGATGAACAACTCTGCTTCTCTCTTAGTCACTGTAGGGAGCCCAGGCTCCCTATTTTCTGATTCTGTGAGAATAGGAAAGGGTTGGAAAGATCAACTCCATAACTGGTGAGTTTCTGTTAGTGTTTGATCCTTGGGTAACATGTAATAGGCATCGTGCCCCACATACATGACGCTTTGGGAAAATCTGGTGTATCTGCTACAGATAAGCAACCACAGTGTACAGAAGTAACATCCACTGTTTATGTCAACGGGGAGGCAGGTGACCCCTGCTAGCATTCTGTCTAAACTCCACCCCACAATTACCTGGCAATAGCCAGGTATACTTCTCCCCACAGTTACCTGGCAAGTGCCAGGTAGGCCTGGACCACTGTAAGAGGGACTGCTTGCCCCCTCCTCACTCTTGCCTCTCTCTCTTGCTCCCCACCTCCCCATTCCCTTCCTCTCTCTCTTCCACATGGTCATGACTGGCCTCTACTTCTCTACTCTCTCCCTCTCTTTGCCTTTCTTTGCCTCTTCTACCCTCTTAACTCCACATCCCTCCCCCACCCCATGCCCTAAATAGACTCTATTCTATACTATACTAAGCTGGTCCCTCAGGGGGGAAGGGATGCCTACTGGGTGTGGGCCTGCTGAGACATCTCCTTCCCCAATACCTCGCCACACATCCATAGAACATACCTCATATCTCTTTATCTTTTTATAAACACACCATTGGATCCATGAGAGGTAGATCTGAGTGGATTTTCTGTAGCTTATAAGTTTATAACGACCCCAACTTCTACTAATCTTTCATTCGAAAGCTTTCCCCTGTGAAGGTATGTGGCTATTCCCATGCTTAGTTCACTAGAGAAGATGAGCACGGCTTAGATTTTTTTTCCTCATTGCTGGCCTAAGCCATGCTATCCCAACTTTATTCGAAGTTAGGGATTATTTTATTTCATGGAGTAAAGGATTTTTTAAAATTCTAGTTAGTTTTAAACTCTCTACAAACCGGCTTTCCTTAAATGCCCCAATCTCTTAAGTGCTGTCATAACAAGTGTACTTCCCCATTCTGAGCAGAAGAAGCTAGGTATTGTTTTGTTTTGACTTTTCTGTTGAGGTGAGTTCTCATGTAGCACAGTCTGGGACTTGCTATGTAACTGCCGCTGCCGCCGCTGCCGCCACCGCCGCCGCCTAGGCTGGGAGATGGTGTTGAACTTGTGACCCTCCAACTTTCTCAGCCTACAGCTGAGTTCACATGTGCATATCACCACATTCAGCTATAGTGGAGGGTGTGAACTCTGCTCACAGATCAAGAGCTTATTTCATGTTGTGCAATTTTAAGGGTTTTTTGTTTTGTTTTGCTTTGTTCTGTTTTTGTTTCTTGGTCCGTCCCCCCCCCCCCCCCCCTTTTAAGGACCTATAGCCAGTCAAAGCCTGGGGACTAGAGGAGAGAATGTGATCTCTAAACTGTTACTGTAGTGAAACCAGACACATCTTTTTATGTGTTTTCCCCCTTAGAAAAGTAGGAAATAGAGAAGAAAACACATAAACTCATATCTTCATTTTGAGCATTTTAAAAAAGATTTAGTTTTAGTTGTATCTGCATGAGTGTAGTACTGGTGGAGACCTGAAGGGGGCATCAGATCTCCAGGAGCTGAAGTTACAGGTGGTTGTGGGCCTCTGGAGGGTGCTGGAAAACAAACTCCATCATTTGTAAGAGCAGCATATATAAACGTATGCTTTTACTGATATTAACTTCATAAACCTCAGTAATAGCTTTGAGATATTTAATCACAGATGTGTACCATAATTTAACAACTCTTGAATTGTTAGAGGCTCTGCTTTTTGTTTATATTTGGGGTACATAGTGCTATATATACTATCTATCTATCTATCTATCTATAGGTAGATAGATAGATAGATAGATAGATAGATAGATAGATAGATAGATAGAATCTTTGTATTTATGAAATTTAAATTACTTTTCTACATTGGTGATTAGCTGTTTAAAAACATCAGGAATGTAAGCAATATAAACTTCAAATATTTGAAGAGAAATAATCTGAGTCAACACCTTTGTTTTTTTTTTAAGATTTTTTTTGCCTGGCAGTGATGGTGCATGCCTTTTAATCTCAGCACTTGGGAGCCAGAGGCAGGCAGATTTCTGAGTTCGAGGCCAGCCTGATCTACAAAGTGAGTCCCAGGACAGCCAGGGCTACACAGAGAAACCCTGTCTCGAAAACAAAACAAACAAACAAAAAACAAAAGAAGATTTATTTTATTTATTATATATGTAAGTACACTAATGACTTCAGACACTCCAAGAGGGTATCAGATTTCATTATGGATGGTTGTGAGCCACCATGTGGTTGCTGGGATTTGAATTCAGGACCTTCAGAAGAGGAGTCAGTGCTCTTATGGACTGAGTCATCTCTCCAGCCCCGAGTTAACACCTTATAGAAGCATGACTTTTATCAAAGCTAAGATGTTGGCATTGGCACAATATATCAATTAAAGTATAGATGATTCAGATTTCCCAAATTTTGATAATGCTTTTCTTTTAAAGATAGACCTTCACTATGTAGCCCAGGCTAGATTCAAATATCTGCTTCTCCCTCCCCAACAGAGTTCTGAGTGTATGCTACAAGGCTGGAGAGCATTTGATGCTCTTGCAGAAGTCTGAGGTTTAGTTCTCAGGACCCATGCTGGGCAGCTCACAAAGGCCTTTACAGCTTCAGGTTGGTTTTTGTTTTGTTTTGGATTTGGGATTTTGTTTTTTTGTTTGTTTATTGGTTCTTGGTTAGCTGGAAATGTGTGTCTTTAACCTTCACTCAGGAATGACAGCTTAATGTAGGTCAATCCTGCGTTACTATTTACTCCCTGCCTTGTGTCTTGAAAGTATTTTAGCATGATCACCATATTTCTTATACATTCTGTTTCCTTTAGCCTAATCATTCTGAGTCATCTGAGGTTTTATTCTGGGATCCAGTTTCTTGTACAACTAGTTCCTATGTGACATCTGGTCAGTTTTCACAATTTTGAGGAAGACCCTCATTGATGGTGACATGAACACCATGTCTCTGAAGTCTTGAACACAGAGCACATTAACATTCCCACTGCCTAGTCAGCCTCTGTCCCCATCTTCAGTGCTGGCTCTTGACATAGCTCACTACTGTTACACATACCCTCGGACAGAAGCTGGACCTCCCTGTTCCTTCACATGAATGTATCTTTGCGTGCGTAGTGGCTCACGCGGAGTGCTGCCCTGTGTCCTCTGCTCTGCTTTCTATTAGTGTGATGGTCACCGTGACTGGAAGCAACTGGGCAAGGAAATGGCTTATTTCGCTTCATAGGATGCAGTCCAACATGGCGGCGGGAAGTCGCGGCAGAAGCTCAAGGCAGAACCCAGGGGCAGGAACAGAAGCAGAAACCACAAAGGAACACTGCTTATGGCTTGTTCTTCATGGCCTTCTCGGCTAGCCTTCTTATACAACCCAGGAGCATCTATCTGCATCGCACACAGTGGGCGGGGCCCTCCCACATCAATCATTAATCCAAAAAAAAAAGCCCTTACAGACATGCGCACAGTCCAGTCTGTGTGTGTGTGTGTGTGTGTGTGTGTGTAAGCCAGAGACTAGCTAGGCTGCTGGCTGGTGTAGCCCAGGGAGCCTGCTGCCTCTGTTCTCTGCAGTGCGAGGCTTTTACTATCAGCGTTGTCGGTCTGAGCTCAGTTCCTCATGCTTTTGCCTCATGACTAAGCCGTGCCCTCCAGTCCTGAATATGTGTTTAAATAACAGCCCGTGACTTCTCCAGGCCTTACCTGGGAGGGAGGAGGGAGGACAATATTAGGCATTATAATGGCTTGTAGCTCTCCCACGCTGAGCGCAAGCCACCAGAATCTTAGTCCTTGAGAGAAATTAAATACTTTAGTTTTTAATTAAATATTTGAATTTCTCCCAAAGAAATAAAATCTAATTACAATTTTCTCTTCAAGGAAGGCGATAATGAAAGTTAGGTAGTTATTAAATAGCATCATCTTCAACAAACTATAGATTGTTCTGATATAACAAAATAATGCTAGTTCCACGGAGCACTAAATGGGTGCATATCATTACTGTGAATTGACCCTCGCAATGAAAAGGCAATAGACGTATTAAACAAGCAGGTGCGCCCCGAAGTTTGACAATTAGAGTCTTGAAATGGCTGTTCGCAGACTTGAGTATTCTTTCTCAGCGCACTGTAACAATTTAAGCAGGCAAGTATGGCATAAAGAAAGATTACAGGAGCCAGGAGGGGAAGGCTCATGCCTTTAATCCAGCACCCAGGAAGCAGAGGCAGGCAGGCTCAGAGTTCGAGGCCAACTTCGCCTACAGAGTGAGTTTTAGGACAGCCAAGGCTGTTTAGAAAAAGCCTGGCTGGAGAGAAAAAAAAGAAAGATTACAGAGCCAGAGTAATAGCTCAGGGTTAAGAGTACTCGCTGCTCCTCCAAATGACGAGAGTTTGGTTCTTAGCACCACACTGAGCTTACAATAGCCTATAATTCCAGTTCCTGGGTATCCAGTGCCCTCTGTGGCTTCCACAGACATTGTGGTACATGTGCATGCACATGCACACAGATTAATACAAATGAAATATATCTTTAAACCAAAAACAAAAGAATGCTTCAGTAAGATGGGGACATATTAGGGTTAACAAGATTTGTTCCACTAATAAAGTTACTTACTTTCACAATTAAATGAAATACTAAAATCATTCTGGAATAACTACCAACACATTAAATCATCTGTCAATGCTTATAAAGTGCCATCGTCTTTATTGAATAACTGGTGTGCCCAGGCTCAATGACAAATGCTTGGCATTTATTATGGCTTCTAACCCTCACAAAAATCTCTATGATGTGTGATGGCTGATGGTCAGTCAGTTTGATTAGATTTATAATTAGCTAGGAAACCAAGGAGAGCCTGTGGGTGTGCCTCAGAGAGTCTTTCCAGAGACGATTAGCTGAGGAGGGAAGGTCCGTCTTGAATGTGAGTGACAGCATCCCATCCAATGATGCTCAATACCTAGTATCACAGAAATGCACACACACACACACACACACACACACACATGCACACGCACATACGCACACAATTCTGGCCAAGGTCAGCAATAGTGTTTTTCTAGTATGACTGCTGCCCTGAGCTACAACCCCAGAACTAAGACAGACAAACACAAAAGCCACACATTATTTAAACTCCAGACTGAAGGCTTTCTTCAGATAACTTGTGACTTGACTTTCACTCTAACTCGGGAGGTGCTCTAAGAAACTTTAGGTATCAGTCAGATGGGGTGAAAAATAGTCCTCTCAGGGAAGAGCCCCCAAATTGATTCTCCAATACCAAGTTCAGTCATAGACTCATATACATACAAGTACTGTTATATGGACAGAACAAGTTGTACGTTTAGGAGAGAGGGGGGGGAGAGAGAGCATGAATTTGAAAGACAGCATGCAGCATGGTGGGGGTGTACATGGGAAGGGTTTGAAGAAAGAAATGGAAGAAAACTTAATGTCTAGAGATCAGATAAAGCATTCCTTCTAGAAACATCTATGAGGGTGTGTCCAGATAGCCCATGTGAGTTGGTGTGCTGAACAGAGAGCTTTTCTACCAGTTTGAATGGGTGCCTTTCATCAGACAGAGCCTCGCTAGAGCCAAGAGGCTGAAAGGGAAGGTGAAGTTGGTCTCTTCTCTTGGAGCCAGGATGGTTTTATTCTGTTGAACATTACAAACCCTGGCTTCCCAGGCCCGGGACCTCAAGCTGCACCAACGCCTTCAATTGTGAGGCTTTAGGACAAACACGCCATGCGCTGGCACGCCCAGGCCTCACTTGCAGACAGCTTAACATCGGGACTTCTGAAGCTCCATAATCCTGCAAGACAATTTTAATAAATCTTGTCTCATCCAATTGTCTGCTTGTGGGTCTGTCTCTCTAGAAAACCTGCATTGACACAAGAGATTAGATACCTGTCAGTTTTGGTCCTTTGGCCACAGGGAGTCAAACTTCACGTTAGGTGCACTCAAGTTCCTGAGATTCTCCCTAATCTGACATTTGGTCTGTGGTCTATAGGAGGGCTTTCTTCTCTAGAACTTTCAGATTCTTCTTAGATTTGATATTTGGTATATGTATACCATTTTCCCAGAAGTAGAGGATATTCCAGAGAAAAATGTCCCTTTTGTTTGTTTGACTATTCTCTTATTCTGCTTTATTGGAATTTAACAGAAGGCCTAAAATAAATCCATTCTACTTCAGAATGAGTAAGAGACTACAAGAACTGAATCTTATTGTAGCAGTTCCGTGTGCATAGGAAAGAAATGTTTAAATCAAATGTATAGAAATTTGAATGGTTTTGTCTTTCTTCATATGAATAAAAAGTTTCTTTAAATTAATTTTTAAAAATCCCCAAGAGATTAGAGATTTTTTTGAAAAGCTTCCTTTTATTTTTATTTACACGTATATTTGTGTATCTGTGTGTGTGTGTGTGTGTGTGTGTGTGTGTGTGTGTGTACACTTGTAAGTGCAGATGCATGCATGAGGCCAAAGGCGATCAGATTCCCTGGAGCTGGAGCAATGGGCATGTGTTGGCTGCCCCACATGGGTGTTGGGAACAGAACTCCAGTCTTTAGCTAGAGCAGAGCACACCCTTACCTGTTGAGCCATCTCTTCAGCCCCACAGCTTCAAGATTTAAAACATTACAAATGAGATGGCGTGAAAGTCGAGGGAGAAATCACGAAAGTCCAAAATGCCAGAAATGGAAAGAGGGGAAAGGAGCAAAAGTAGCCTTCACAGAGTGTCAGGGCAGAAGCAGAGTGTCACTGTGCTGGGGCACTCTCAGGATCCTGACAGGGATGGTGCCTGAAGCAGACAGCGTGGACCTGCAGAGCTTGAAGTCTAAGAGGAAGTTCTTAAAGTTTAACTGAGGGAGAGAGAGATCTGTTAGACTGACAGAAGACTACTAACAATAAACCATGCCCAAAGACAACATGTGACCTTCAAAGTTATGACAGCATATCACTATCAACCTGGAATCCCAATGCCAAACTATTATGCAAAGGGGGAAGTACGACATTCTGACAATATAAAAAGTATGAGTGACCTTTCATAGACCCTTGGATAAAAATGGCTTAAGGACAGTGTGTGCATGTGCACATGTGTGGTGTCTGGATGAATGTGCATGTATGTTTGTGGGCATGTTCATCTGTGCATATGAGTGGGAAGGGCCAAGGTCAATATTGGGCATCTTCCTCTATCACTTCCCACCTGATTTTATTTTATTCTTTGAGACAACGTCTTTTACTGAACTGAGAACTCACTGCTTTGGCTGGATTAGCTGGCAACTGTGTCCCTGGAATTCCCCTTGTCTCCACCCCTCCCCGCCCAGGACCAGAGTTACAGGAGTGTACTACCGTGCCTAGCTTTTATGTGAGTGCTAAAGGATTTGAACTCAGGTCTTCAGGTTTGAGAGGCAATCACTTTACTCACTGAGCCATCACCCCAGCTCCCTAGGGATACTCTTTAGTAAGAAAAAAAAGTTGACAAGGAGTGAATGGAATAGAACTTCCTTCCCTAAGACATGCTGGAAAAGTGAGTAAGATAATTTGAGAAGGAGTTAAAAAGACAAGATTAGGAATGAAGAGATGGCTCCCTGGATAAAGCACTTGTCGTGCAAGTGTGCCGCCTGAGTTTGAATCCGCAGAAGCCACATACATCCCTGCTCTGTGGTGCATGTCTGTAATTCTAGTTTTCCAAGAGCAAGATAGAAGGTGAAGACAGGGAGTTCTCTGGACACATTCAGGGCATCTGCAGCAGCAAACCCAAAGAGATGGTCTCATCAGCAAAATGGAAGGCGAGAACCAACACATGAGACTGTCCTCCAACCTCCATGTGCTTGCGGTGGCAAATTCACACTTTCACTCACACACAGACACACAGAAACACACAGACAGACACACAGAGACACACACAGGTACACATATAGACAGATACACATATAGACATAGACACATAGGCACACATATAGACAGATAAACAGTCAGACACTGAGACACACAGACACAGGCACATATATAAACACACACACAGACATAAACAGACAGACAAAGACACACATAGACATGGACATACACAGGCACACATACAGACAGACACACATACACAGGCACATATACAAACAGATGTATAAACAGACATAGACAGACATAGAAACACAGGCCAGGCACACATACAGACAGTCAAACAGACTTGTAGGCACAGATACACAATGAGACTCACATAGGATGCTAGATTTGTGTGATGAGGTTGATAAACATAACTCATTTCTCTTCTTCAGCCTGGGAATGGCAGTGATCACTTAGAGAAGGTGAGAAGGACACACTTGGAGAGGTCCAGCCCTGGACAGTAGTGTTAAGATTTTAGAAATGGTTTTCAAGCAGGGAATACATTTTTAATGATGCCCTGACTTCCCCATAGAAGCGGGGGTCCTACCTCATCTGCACAATCCAGCAGCTGTAGCTTCGTGGCTTCAGCCTCTCAGTCATGGAAACTTTATTTTGCTTGAGTGTGCTGAGTGTCACTTCTGCTTCCCACTACAGTTTATTACTATATTTGGGTGAGAAAAGAGAATTTCAAGCCAAAAAAGCACAACGCCATGCATGGAGAACTTCCTCAAGTTTGGACTAGATTAGCCAAGCTAGTCCCATCTGCTTCCGCGAACTCACCACAAATGACATTTCCCAGAGTCCCCTTTGCTCTGTGACTCCTGATTAGGATCATTACGTCAGAGGCATTTGCCTTGCCTGAGAGTAGGAGGTCAGAGGACCAGGAGAGCACATCGTCAGGTCATTTGGAAGCACACAGAGACAATGTCAGAGGGCACGTAGAGCTCACACGAAGACAGAGGCAGAGGGGAGGTATAGCTCACTCAGGGACAGGCAGGTAGAAGTTCTCACACTTCAGGGAACTCTCCTGATACAGCCAGGGTAGCTGGGCAAGAATTTCTCATTTCAGTCAGTAGAGACGCTTGCCACTAAGTCTAATGACCCGAGTTTTATTCCTAGGACCACATGCTGGAAGGAGAGAACCAGCTTCCACAAGCTTCTCTCTGACCTCCATATGCAGCTCGTAGCATGCGTGTGTGTGCAACATACAAAATAGATTAAAAAATGTTCAAAACAGTGAATCTGCTTTCAGAGCTCTTTGCTAAGATATAATGATATATGGGACAATTTTGGGGTGCTTCAGTACATCCTGCGTTAGAGAGGCAGGCTAGGAGAAGCACAAACAACCCTTAGCATTTGTGCCTTAGTCCCACACACAGACACATGGGAGCCTTGAGTGTTGTTTCAAACCTCAGGGTACCTGTAAAAATGCATAGGAGCCTCCAAGAGGGCTCCCCAGGACTGTTTTCTACAGGTATTTATGACTTTGTGGAACACCCCCCACAAACCATGGATGGTGCTATGATGTAACCCATAGAGTAAGGTGGAGGGATGGTGTGTGACTGGTCAGGCTATATCTTTAAAGGCACTGTAACTTCTGTCATTGTGCTTTGCTTTGTTGTTGTTTTTTAAGGTATTCTGTCAAGAAAGGTAGTTGTCAATTAAAGACACGGATACCTCCCTCCTGAAAACAACTGACACCAACTCATTTAGTGAGTGTGCTGGTTGGTTGTTTTTTTGTTTTGTTTTGTTTTGTTTTGTTTTTTGTTTTTTGTCATCTTCAGATGGCTGAAGCATCAACCAACGTCTGACTACAACCTGCTGAGACTCTGGACTTAGGACGCTCCAGCACTGATGCTGGATAGAAGTTAATGCTTAGGAGCCGCTGAGATGGAATCCATCTCACCTATGAGAAGGGTATGAATTTGAATGGCGTGGGGTACACCACTGTGACTAGAACATGGCTCCCCAATTTGTGTTAGAAACAATATTCAAATTCTTAAACTAGAAAGATCAAAGTGGGTGGTCTTCGGAAGGAGATAGGGTCCTGAGAGTTCTTCCTTGGTGAACAAATTAACTCACTCATGGATTAATAGATTAGTGTTTGAACTGTGATGGTTGGTATTGTCAAGTGGATAGGATCTGGAATCACATAGGAGGCAAACATCTGGACATATCTACAAGAAACTTTCTGGATTAAGTTAACTGAGGTGGGAAGAAGCACTCTGGGATAGCTATTCTTTTTTTGTTTGTTTTGTTTTGTTTTTTGAGACAGGGTTTCTCTGTGTAGCCATGACTGTCCTGGAACTCACTCTGTAGACCAGAAATCTGCCTGCCTCTGCCTCCCGAGTGCTAGGATTAAAGGCATGCGCCATCACTGCCCAGCTGTGATAGCTATTCTTGATTGCCAACTTGACTATTTGTAGAACGCCAACTTGACTATTTGTAGAACTGACTACAACCAAAAGGGGCCTGGACACAACTGTGAGGGATTTTTGCTTAATCATTTGAAGTGTGAAAACACACCTCTGGTCTGCATCTTTGATCTGGGAAGACACCCCTTTAATGCAGAGCTTTGGAGGTGGGAAGAGCCACCTCTAATCTGGGCCATCCCTGCTGGAGCCTATTTGGAAGAAGGAAGTCCTTCTTTGCTTGTTCGCTCTCACCTTTGATAGCAAGCCCATTCCTTCACTGGCATTGGATTCTACGTCATCAGGATTCTGGCGTATACAGAAGACACAGCTGAGACACTCAGCCTTGTGGGCCAAACAACTATTGGATTCTCAGACTTTCCATTCATCGGGGCAGGCAGCCTGTAAAAAAATTGCATATATATATATATATGTATATACATATACATATATATATATATAATTTTATTATGTAATATCAATTAATGTAATCAATATAAAATACTTAATATTAATATATCATATATAATATATAGTATATTAGATAGATAGATAGATAGATAGATAGATAGATAGATAGATAAATTCTATAAGTTCTGTTACTTTAGAGAACCCTGACTAATATACACCCTAACTGTGAATGATACACAGTGAATTCAGGTCCTAGACTGAGGAAAAAGGAGAGGGTGGAGTGCTAATGGCCACCCTTCCCTCTGTCCCCTCCATCTGTCCCCTCCTTGCCGCCTTCCCCACAGATGTGGATGTAATGTAACCAGCTGCTCATTCTTTAGCCATCACCATGCCTTTTCCCCCATGGTGAACTGTACCCTGAAACTGTGAGCCCAGATAAACCTTCCTTCCTTAAGCCATCTCTGTCAAGTGTGTGAGATGGCACAGTAACAGGAAAGCAAGGAATACAGGAGGCCGCCAGGGGAGTGGCCTTTACACAACCCAGCCTGTGTGTTCCCTCTTCAGCTCCCCCCCCCTTCCAAAACTCATCTTTGTAAGACTTGTGGAATTCAGTTACAGCAACAGGAAGCAGAGCAGATGCCCCTCAGGGTCCTATGACACGGAGAGATACACACCTGCCTCTCGGGGAGGCCACCGTTGATGTCCACCCCAGGTTTCAGTTTCCCTTCCAGGCATCTACCAGCAGTCCGGCTTTCCCCAGATTCTTTTGTTAGCTTTCCCAGTAGGTCCAGCTCTGGCCAGGGAGGGTTTTCTTAGCCACCCGACCCCCTAAGATCCCTCCAACTGAAGATGGGAACACAGCTGTTGATCAGTTGCTGGCGGACAGTTTTATAACATCATGTGTCAGTCATTGGATGCTTTCTGAGATTGTCTCTTCATTTTAAATGTCATTTTTCCATTGAGTAAATTTTATACTCGATTTTTTCTCTGAACCTAGCATGAATCGTTGCACTGTTATATTCTATATAATTATATCGATAAATCTTTGCTTATTATATTCTCATATAGCTGATATGCTGTGAGAGTCAGTGAATGAAGGAGAATTGACAGTTATTGAACAGCTAGGACAGCATGAGATGACATCTGTCATCTCACATGCTGTTCGAGAACATACTGTGAGGTCAGCGTTAGGGTTCATAGGTGACAGATAAGGAAGCTGGAAGCTGTATTTTGTTCTGTTTTGTTTTGGTTCGATTCATTTTAGACAGGATCTCACTATGGAGCCTTTGCTGGTTAGCAAATAGCTGTGTAGACCAGGATGCCTCGAACTCGTGGAGATCAGCCAGTTTTTGCCTCTTTCTGCTTCCTTGGTGCTAGGATTAAAGACACTGCATCTTATTTGTTGTCTTACTTATTTATGCCCCCATACCCCGCCTCTGTTTTTGAGACAAAGTTTTCCTGTGTAGTCCTGGGAATTAGATCTGTAGATCAGGCTGATCTTGAACTCAAAGATCCTCCTACCTCCTCTGCTTCTGTCCCTGTCCCTGCCCCTGCCCCCGATTAAACATAATTATCACTGTGCCTTGCCTAATCTATTACTTGCATATGTGTCTGTGAATATATGTCAGGTCCCATAGAACTGGACTTGGAGGCAGTTGGGAGCCATGTATATGGATGCTGGGAACCATCCTCCCCTAGAAGATCAGCCAGTGATCTTAACCACTGAACCATCTCTCCAGGCCAGAACCTGGTGCCTCGGTTAGACCTACGAGTAAGAGGGGGAATCAGCATCGAACGGGAGACTTGATGCTAAGGTCCTCACAGCTTTCTTTGTCTCTGCCCTGCCTCCGACTCCCTTGAAACCAAGCTCCCTGGGAACAGAAAGGGTAGCTGTGTGAATAGCTGGGGACTGTGGTTTCTAAAGCCCTTGAACCGTGAACTGCCCCGCGGAGGCCACGCTCGTCAGCCTGGCCGTGCGCAGGCATCTGCTTCACCTGGGACCAGAGTTAAATATTACCCGGCTCGGGCTTCGCCTTCAGTTTCTCATTTTCCAACTCCCGTGACTCCCTGTGACTTTGGTCAAATAGACTCCGGCCGTTATTGCTCTCTTTAAAACGGCATCTGGGCATCGTGACAACGTGTTTGGAAACGCTGTGGCGTATTTGTGGTGATTAAACTTACGGAAACATCTGGATACCAGGCATCCCCAAGCCTGGGTGGCTCCAGCGCAGCCCACTTAGGCTCTGGTTGAAGGAATCTCAAGCGAGCCCTTGTGGCTTCTGTTCCCTAGCCTCAGAGGGCAGGAAAATCGCTGGCCAGACATTTCCACAGGGCCTCCAGGGGATCAAAGAGAGAAAAGCAAACACGGAGGCAAAATGTGCTATTTATTCTTGGAACAAAGTTGCATTGGCAGCCTGCTCCCCTCCAGTAATACTTGCTTTCCTGAAAGGATTACACTTGCCCTGGCTTCCTCTCGCTGGATTTAGCTGCCACTCAACTCCTGACCTGTGGCTTCTATCTCCCGCCCTCTCCCAACCATGGTTTTTGTTTTCTCATTGGGTGGGCAAGAATAGATGAGATTAGAATTATCCACGAGAGAGAGCGTGGGTTAGTATGGCTTCTGGGAACACCCTGCATCAGCAGGTTAAGTCAACTGCTCACATAAGCTCGGCCGGCTGGGGCTGTTCCTGAGTTAGGCTCTGAGCATTTAGGTCTTTGTCTTCTCCAGGAAGAAGGAGGAAGATGAGGCTGAGGAGGCTGAGGAGGCCCGAGACACGCTGCTATCCTCCTGCTTCAGCGTTTAGAGTGCTGGGATAAGCCATCATACTTGGCTTCAAATATTTGTTCTGTGGCTGGAGAGATGGCTCCACATTTATGATCACTTGTAGCTCGGTTCTTCTGGAGGGTCAGGGGTTCCCTGCACCCATGTCAGGCAGCTCTCGCTGCTTGCAGCTCTCTAGCTTCATGGCTACAATGCCTTTCTTCCAGCCTCTGTGGACAACTGCACACATGCAGCACACACACACACACACACACACACACACACACACACAAATCCAAAAGCTTATTCCTTGTGGGAAAAACATTTAGAATTTACTCTCAGCAATTTTGAAGTGTGTTGGAGTTGCCAATTAATCTACTCTTATAATCCTGTGGCAGTGGCAGATCGAGATTCTCACATACCCAATCAATGTTTTGAGTTCCCAAATGAAAGATACACACACACACACACACACACACAGCCTTATATTTTAATATGGCTTAAACAACTCAATGGCAGGACCGTCCCAAAGCTCCCCGTGGCTAACACCTCCCCTGTGATACTCCTGAGTTATTACTTACTAAAATCTGTGTTAGATTATTGCTGCTCTAGACCCAAAGCTGGGGCTGGGCTCGCTCTTCCTCAGCTCTGACACGATTGGTGCGCTCGCTCTCTGCCCCTCTCAGGCCTGGACCTGACTCTCTTCCCAGCATGGTGGTTCTAAATCCTCCTTCCTCTCTCGCTCCCCTTGCCCACAAATCCTAAAGTCCGGCTTCTGTCTCCCTGCCCAGATAGTGGCCTCTGGCAGCTTTATTTACCAACCAGAACCAGCTGGGGGCAGGGACCCTCAGTACCTTAAATGCATATTCTCGTGCAATTTTGGGAACCCAATTAACATCATACAAGCATTAGACCAAATCCACAGCAGAAATGTGCAATACTACTGCTAACCGTATTTTCCATGGTGTACAATAAAGTTAGCAAAAGTCTTCTGTGTGTTCACTTTGGCAGCACATATACTAAACATATGGAATAATACAGAGAAGATTAGCATGGCCCCTGTGCAAGGATGACACGCAAATTTGTGAAGTGTTCCATATTAAAAAAAAAAAAAGAAGGAAAGGAAAAAGAAAAAGTTCCTCCCATCAACCTGATATTTTATACCCTTGAGCCATCGTCCCCTCCCCCAGTTCCCTCACCTCCCAGACCCATAACCAACATTCTATGATTTGCCTCTGAGCTTGATCACTTTCAATCCCACACATACATGGAAGTGTATAGAATTTGTCTTTCTGTGTCTGGTTTATTTCACTCAGCACAATGCCGTCTAATTCCAGCCACATCACTAATGGCATGACTTCTTTCTTTTTAAATGATGAATAGCATCCCCATGGGCATACACCCGCATTTTAAACTATCTGCTACAGACACAGCCATTGCCTGGCTATTCTGCACTGATTAACCCTGTGCATGAAGTACAGACATCTTTTGGCAAACTGAATTCAAATCTTCTGGCTAAATACCCTGCAGAAAGATTGGTGGGTCATAGCAGGATTCTATTTTTAGTTCTTAGAGGAAGTTCTGTGTGATGGTCCATGGTGGCTGCAACACATTTTAAATTGTGGGGGAGGTTGGGGCATGTTCAAGGCGGAGAGGACGGAGGAGGCAGTAGGGCTGATTAAAGATGAAGAGGGAGGAAGTGAAACGGAGAGGAAAGGTTTGGCAAGTAGGGGCTTGAAATTCAGAGAACACCCCCCCCCACACACACACACACCCAAATTCCCATGCGCCTAAGGGTTAGAGCCAGCTTTTCACATCTCATTACAAGCAAACCTCAGGGCTCTGGGATGCTTGGCAAACCACTCTGAACGAGGCAGATGGCTCACTGTAGAATACAGTGTAAATGTAACCAAGCACATTTGCTAGCTTAAAGAACACCTAGTGAGCCCAGCTGAAACAAACGAACCTGGCCTTTGTTGTTATTATATTTTAGGTTCAAATATTGGATACCTTGTTCACTTCTGCAGTTGATCTCAAATTTGGTCTGACTCACTCACTGGAGGAGGCTGACCCAAGTGCTGCTGGTATATAGCAATTTAGGAATGGGACAGACTCTAGGTCACTAGAGTCATAAACACATTGCTCTAATTGACCTAGTCTCATTTATCTGTGCACATGGAAATTTTTTAAAATCATAAAATGGATTAAGTGCATGTCCTGGAATTTAATTTAAAAAGAAAAGAATTAAAATTTATTTTATTTTATTTATTGATTGATTGACTTTTTATTATATATTTTTATTTTCTATATTCTTTGTTTACATTCCAAATGATTTCCCCTTTCCCAGTTCCCCCCCTCCCCATATGTCCCATAAACCTTCTTCTCTCCACCCATTCTCCAATCACCTCTCTCCTTTTTCTCTGTCCTGGTACTCCCCTCCAATGCTGAATCAAGCCTTTCCAGGATCAGATCCCTCTCCTTACTTCTTCATGGGAGTCATTTGTTGTGCTAATAAAAAGTGTGTGTGTGTGTGTGTCTGTGTGTGTTGCAGAACCCACAAAGGTCAGTTCTGAATCAGTTGGTTCTCCTGGAGCTGGAATTACAGCTGGTTGTGAATGCCAGAAGGGGATACTGGGAACCGAACCTGGGTCCTCTGTGAGAGTGGTGAGTAACCTTAACTGTTGGGCCCTCAAGACCCTTCTTACCTCAAGGAAACCAAGACACTGGTAAATTTTTTCCATATGAGGTGCGGCCGGCAGTGACAAGATGGAACTCTGACCACAGTTCCCGGTTCAGGGTGGTTATGCTGATTTTGAGTTCACACTATTTGTTATTACACACTTTTCTTGCTATTTATTCTAACCATGCATTTTCTTTCAGGGAAAGGTGCTTTGGGGTCTGGGGATAAATCTCCTCGGTGAGCTTGCCTGGTGGGTGGAAGGCCCATCTTAGTTACGTTTCTGTTGCTATGAAAAACCAGCGCAAGGAGAAAGTTTGCTTTACCTGTCCACAGCTCCAGGAACAGCGCATTCCCGGCGGAGTTCCAGTCAGGGCCACACTGGCTCTGAGGTGAAAAAGCAGAGTGAGGAATGCTCCCCTCTGACTACTTCCTTTTCTCCAGTCGGCGGGATCTGGGATTCCCACCCAGAGAAAGGTCCAGCCTGCAATCAAGACAACCCCCATGGGCTGCCCAGAGGCTAACAGAATTTAGATAAGTCCACCCAAGGTGTGGTCACCTATCTCTAGCCTGTATTAACACAAGGCTCTAGGTTCAATGCTACTTACTCCGACTACAAAACAAAATGGTGGTTTTTAGAAAGAAAAAGAAAATCTGGAGCCCGGGGAAGAAATTTTGGATGGTCCACCCTCTAGTTGTTCTGAATTTAATAGAATGTGTGAGTCACAGTCCGGGTGTTACCTCTCATCTTCCGCCTTTTTTCTTAGATTCCCCACCTCCTCTCTCCGGTCAGGTCAGCTGATCCTGGAGCCTCTGGGAATTCTTTTCTCTCCCCCTCCCATCTCAGGTTAGGAGTGCTGGGATTACAGACAAAGCTACCGCATCCAACTTTGTAGGACTTCTGGGGATCCGAACTCAAGTCCTCATGCCTGAACATCAAACTCTTTAGGGACTGACCATCTTCCCAGCAGCCTCTAGTGCAGTTGTTCTCAACCTTCATAATACTGCGGTCCTTTAGTCCTTCATATTGTGGTGACCTCCAACCATAAAATTATTTCTTTGCTACTTCATAACTGTAATTTTGCTAATGTTATGAATCATAATGTAAATATCTAATATGCAAGATTTCTGATAGGAGAGCTCCAAGGGGTTCTTGACAAAGGGGGGTCTAGACAAACTTTTAGACTCTGCATCTTTTATTCCTCCTTCACTTCTGGGCAGGGAAGAAGACAGTTTTCTGTCTGGAAGGTGGAAGCTTAGAGAGTATTTATCTGTCAGTGATCATTTGTCTGCCAACAAGAGAGGGGTACTCATCAGACGTGGAGATTGGTCCCTGGTGGGGGTAATGGCTCAGTGGGTCAAGGTGCCTGCTGCCAATCCTGCCAACCTGTGTTCTGCCCACACAACCTGTGGGGATGAAGAGAGAACCGACTCCCACAAGCTGTCCTCTGCTCTCTGCTAGTGCCCACGTGTGCCCTACAACATAAATAAATGAGTGGGTGTTTTCGTTTCTTCTTTGCCTCCTCCTCCTCTTCTCCTTCTTTTTCTTCTCCTTCTCTATTGGCACAATCTGGAGCCACCAATAAGTGGTAAGACATCCTTGGTGACGAGAATGTGTTAGTAGCTGTAATGGCTAGTCCTGGTTGCCAGCTTGACTATACCTGGAATGAACTATGATCCAAAATTGGAGGGCTCACCTGTGATCCAGATCTTGAGATTGGAAGGCACAAGTTTCTGACCTGGATCTTGGCATGGAGATCTTGAGGCACAGTAACTATGAAAAGCCTTAGGCCCAGGCAAGGTAGTATAGGCCTTTAATCCTAGGAGATTAAAGCAAGGAGATCTCTGAGTTCAAGGTCAGCCTTCGACAAAACAAGTGACAAAACAAGTCCCGGATCTAGCTGCGGTGGTACACACCTTTAATCTGGGCCACACCTTCTGCTGGAGACCTACATAAGGACATTGGAAGAAGGAAGCTCCAGACTTCTTTGCCTGCTTGCATTTACTTGCCAGTGTATCTGTTGGAATCTACTTCCACAGAAGGCCAGCTTTCTGGGACTTCACAGATGACCATTGTCAGGGAATTGGACTACCAACTCTGTAAGTATATATATTCCCTTACTATATGGAGACTGTCCATAAGTTCTGTGACTCTAGAGAACCCTGACTAATATAGTAGCTTACACTGCTGTATGAGTACTTTATTTTAAGAGGCTGCCAAAGGTTGGATGGATTTAAATGTCACCTGGCTAATGATGGCCCGTGGGACTTAACAGAAATCCCTTTGCCATGGACTGTAGTGGCAAAAATGAGTCACTAGGTTGAGAAGAAAAATGAAAGGAAGACAAAGAGAGCGAGAGAAGAGGAGGGAGATCGGGTGTCTTGCCTTTCCAAAACTAACATTTTGTATTGGGCTTTTTGTTTGTCTGTTTGTTTGAAGTAGGGTCTTATCAGCCCTGGCTAGCCTCAGAGTCACTACACAGCAGAGTACGAACCTGAAGTCATCATCTTCCTGGTTTTACCTTTCAGGTGTCTCGTTATAGGTGTGTCCCAGCATGCACAACCAAACTAACATTTTGTTTGATGGTTTATTTAATTTAAAAATAAGAAAAATATGGTCTTGGGGCTGGAGAGATGGCTCAGTGGTTAAGAGCACTGACTGCTCTCTCAGAGGTCCTGAGTTCAAATCTCAGCAACCACATTGTAGCTCACAACCATCTGATGCCCTTTTCTGGTATGTCTGAAGACACCTACAGTGTACTTATATATAATAAATAAATTAATTAGAAAATATGGTCTCATGTAGCCCAAAATAGCTTCAGTCTCTACATGTAGCTGAGGATGACCTTGAGTTTAGGGTTCTCCTACCTTCACCCCTCAGGGCTGGGGTTACAGATTTGTGCCACCACACCCAGTTCTCCGCAGTGCTTGGGACTGAAGCCAGGACTTTCCACACTCTGGGCGACAGAGTACCTCTATCATAAAAGACCATACATTTTCTTTTCAAGCTCACTTTTGCCAAGATGAATAGCTACAGAATGACTGTAGGGCAGAGCATTCAAAGAAATGTCTCAGCCTCCCGATTTTCCTCCAGTGACATCACTGAGGGGACATCAGTGTCTCTGCCTGCCCATGCGTTAGCATCTTGTCGGGCCATGAGGCAATTTCCTTTGTCTCCTGGTGTTTGGTGTGCACGCCTGCCTTGCTCCAGATCTCCTGGAGGTCATTTACTGCTTCTGGGATTAATAAGAGCTTCGAGTTTGCAGCTTCTTGTAAAAGCATTGCCACAGGACAGGGGACAGACTCTGGTTTCAATCACTCATACTTTCTCACGAGGGAACCAGATTTCTTCCTCTCAACCATAAGGGCTGGCTTTGCCAGTCAAGGGACAAGGCAAGTCCAGGGATTACTGTCCATTTGTTTCCCCTTTGTTGTTATTTGAAGGTAGGGTCTGTTTCTGAGGTAGGCACGCCATCCCTGATTCACTGGGAGCCTCCTGTTTGAGCCTATTGAGAACTGGGATTGTGGGTGCAGGAGATGTTATTTGTTTGTTTGATGCTCTGTAGGATCACAGGGGTGAAAGACCAATGGGAATGTCTGGAGGGGATGAATCTCTGTGGGAAGAGAAATCTGAACTGCGCATGGACAGTCCCTGGTGGGAGATTTGTGCTGAATAACATGGAGACAGTGGCCAGAGCTTGAGTGTGCCTTTGTGGTTGCTTCCTTTCCTTTCCCTTTATAGAGTGCTTGAGACAGGGTCTCTCTGAGTGGCCCAGGCTGTCCTCGAACTCCGACATCTGCCTGCCTCTGCCTCCCAGCGCTGGGGTTAAAGGTGCACAGACCGCCAGTCAGCTGGCTCCCTCTCCCGATTGCAGATGTGCTGTGACTGGCTCCTATAAGCTGGGAGTCTCCTGCCGTGACGAATTATGACTTGAAACTATGAACCATCATAAATCCCTTTCTCAAATTGCTTTTGTCAGGGTATTTTACCGTAGCCACAGGAAAAGAAACTGAGAATCTCATATTCCAGACTCGGCTTTTGTTATTTTCATTGACTTATTTGTTTCGTATCATATTGTTATTTCGTAATTTATTTTTGTTTTAGGGCAGGGGGTCTCGCTGTTTTTGAGGCTAGGTTGAAATTCACTCTGTAGTCTAGCTGTCCTGGAGCTAAGGGAAATCTTTCTGCTTCAGCCTCCAGAGTAGGGAGGGCATGGGTGAAGGAGTGTTACAACTATGCACCATCATGCCCAGCCTGGCATTGTTAACATGCCCCTGGGAAGTGCCAGACTTGACTGGGGTATTGTGGTCCTCATTGTCTTAAATTCTCCTGGTTTTTGAGTCCCTGAGGTTTTTCTCTGCATTCCTACAAACAGGATGGTAGACCCTGACTCCACACTTAACCCCCAAGATGTGTTTGTTTAAAAAGCTTTCTGCTCTGGTTCCTGCCCTGCGCGATTTGAGGCCTGTTCCCGGGACAGTGCTGAGTAATGTGCACTGAGGCTGCCTAAGGTGAGCAGGCAGGACTGTGGCCTGTGATGGACAGGCAGTGTTCAGGAAGCGACAGGGAAGTTGAGTTGCATCGGTATGAGCATGCACATCACGGTGCCAGAGGATAAAGGTGAGGATCTTTCTTACGCATCTGCATCTCGCTTAGAGTCTTGTGGTCTCCGCAGCAGTGCACTGTCCTGGAGTGCAGTACAGTGGTCTAAGCCCTGGGTTTCAGTTGGAGTTGTTTCTTCTGTCCTCCCTATCTAGATTTGTGTCATGCTCTGCTCATTAGTAAACAAAAACAAACAAACAAAAAACCTCTAGGTCAGTGGGTTTTCATTGTTGTTTGGTTTATTTTTCATTTTGTTGTCTTTTCACATTTGTGTGTGTGTGTGTGTGTGAGAGAGAGAGAGAGAGAGAGAGAGAGAGAGAGAGAGAGAGAGAGATCCAACTTTCAGGCTCAAACAATTTGGTTTGTTTGAGAAAGTGTCTCACATTGGTACTTACTACCTCAGGTAAACAAACTCAAGGCAATCCTCCTGCCTCAGATTCCCATGTTCTGGAATTGGTCTTGAGCCACCATATCTAGCTGAGGTTGCATTGTTTTTGAGGCAGTAACTAGTATGCATTTGCCACATGAACAGCTACCAAATTGTTGTCATATGAGCACACACAGAGGAGCTTTTGATGCGGGAGCAGTAGGGGTGGGGCAAAGGGAAGGCGGGGCCAGAGCTACTCTTCGACAGACCTTGTTATCCGTACAGTATTTGTACCCAAAAGGGAATGTTACGGGGAGAGCTCTAAATAACCATATCTCCTCTGCTAACTGAAGAAACTCCGGGGCTCTAGAGTTTTCTCTATATATTTGTCTGCACTGTTGTCAGAGCAAGTGGTCCCTGCTCTGCTCGATGAAATCTAGGGAGCCCTGTGTATGCTGCAGGGAGGTCCAGTGTGTGGGCAGCCCCAGTCCATATCAGTGAGGCTGCACATCACGAAACCGGGCTATGTAGATGATAGCTTTATTCCCCAAAGCTGCTGGGTAGTTCAATGGTGTCTGCTTCATGATCACGGAGTAAGGCTGCATTTCAGTAGGACTAAGCATGCTCTAGGAATTCAGTACATATTGGCATTTCTTAGTAGCAATAATAAACATATCCAAAGCCAAATGGGGTCAGAGTTACAATGTCCTTTCTTTAGCCTAGGGGACAGATGAATAGGGTGTGGACTGGATCCAAATGTTCTCCTTAAAACAGTCAAAGGCCAAATGGTCCCAGAAAAGATCTTTGCCCACCTACCAGAAGCTGTGGTTGGTCCATCCCTTTATCCTACGTACTGAGCATCAGCTCTCTGTGTGGTCCAAACCCCACTTGTGATCTCAAGAATCCCAGGGTGCGCTGCCCAGGTGGCCGCAAACACAGCATTACATCACGAATCCTTTGTGCTGCCCCCCTCCCTCTCTCTGCCTGCTGACACAGCTGGCCAGTTATGGGGAGCATGCTGAGTGCCTGGGTATGGAATTTGGAGTTGGTTAAGTGTGTGTGTGTTTTACAGATAAGAAAACTGAAGTCTGGGGAAGAGGCCTTATTCAAGTTCAGAACGTAGTTTAGTGGCTATCCAAGGCCAGACCTGCTCGCCCGAGACACCGAGGGAGCGAGGCCCTTCCCATCAGACCAGTAGCTTCCGTATGAGAAGATGACTGGCCTGTGTTTGCATCAGGACCCTGAAATTGTTGTCTTTGGGGAAAGGGCTGCATTTCAAGGTTAAATAAATCGAGCACCTTTTGAACATGTAGAACATGGCTTTCAGCTCTGGCTCTGTCAGGACACCTGGGGGGACTTTCAGAGACACTCTTGGGAGCCACTCCTCAGACCAATTCAGTGATTGGAGAAGTGGAGCTGGGTTCCTTCTCCTTTCTCAAACCTAATGGCTTCATGTCCAGCCGGGGCTCCGTGGTCTGATATTTGCCACCAACGATCTCGAAAGCAGCACTTCCAAGGTGAAAAAGTATTGGAATCTGGGCATTCTGTTAGAATACAGAATCTCAGTTAATCAGGTCCAGAGGGGCGGGAGGAAAGCAGCTATTTCTAGATCATGCTTCTGACAGATAGCAGTTCCTGCGGGCACCTGGGATTCTGATGACCAACCTCTTTGGTCCCTGGTTGTTCCATTCAATTTCTCCACCCTCTGAGCCCTTGGTTTTCAGTCGCCCTGGCTCCCAGCAACACCCTTTCTTGAGCCAGCACAGTGTTCTCTCCTGTCCCCCTCCTCCTCCCTGTCTCTCAAGGGGTTAGGCTGCACAGCCTGCCTGTCTGTCTAGACTGTCCTCACAGCATGGAAAGTTCTACCATTAAGACTCTGGTCCACTCCTTTCTTTGCCCCAGTTACCTGTGCTAACTGCCTAGGAACAGATGCCCTCTGGGTTCAGTTTAGCCTGCTCTGCACCAAGCTCAATGTTCAGTGGCCGCTGCATAAATACTCCTGTAGTTTAACAAACAAAACTTCAAACTCAGGCAAGCAAGGCCAAAATGCTGTAATGGCTGTCTCCTGATACAAACGAACATTCCTTAGAGATTATGCATAAGGTTTTAAACTCTCCACTCTGAAAAAAAAAAAAAGGAAAAAGGAGTCGATCAAATTTAACAAAGTAAGTGGTTATTTCCTGTCTGGACTTGGGATTTTAAAGCTGGCTCAACGAGTGCAGTCCACCAGGCAGGAATACGCTGATGAGAGCTGGGGGTAGGGTTGAATGTCTGCTTCCAGCTCTGGGCTCCTTGCAGCAATGAAGGAAAGGTTGGAAGTCCGGGACAAGGTGGGGACCGCGGATGGGAAGATCACTTAACCAGGGGACGGTGGGAAGCGCGGGGAAGCAGGCAAGAGTTGCCAAAGTTGAACGAAGTTGGAGCAGCCGTTCAGGTTTTGCGTCTCGCGGCGCCCACGTGGGGAAGGGGGCGGAGAGCCAGAGGGAGGGCAGGTCCGGAGCCGAGGGGCGGGGGTGGGGTGGGGTAGCGGGGGAGACCGAAGGAAATGAGACAACCTTTTCCTCCCACGGACTCAGACTCCTCTAGAGTGTGCTGGGCTGGAGGAGTCCGGAGGCTGGGAGTGCGCGTTCCTCGCACAGCCCTGTCTTGGGAGGGCCGCCCCAAATTGCTCTCTGGCGCGCGAGTGCCCCAGCCACAGGGCACAGCGGCACTTTGGCGTGCCCTTGCCTAGGTGATCTGATCCCCTCCAGGCCCCTCCAGCCCCCGGCTCGGTCCCCGGAAGTACGCGCCTGCGATCCCAGAGAAGGTAAGCTGCTTCCCCAAGCGCGCTCTGGGCGCAGGGACACCCTAATTCTGCTGAGCGGGAACTCTTTAGTGTTCTTGAGATCCGAAACCACCGCTTTGTTCCTGAACCCCTGTCCAGGTGTCCTGCCTTCTTATTTTGCTTCCTTTTCCTGGCGTCCCCAGCCCCTTGCTCCTCTTTGGCTTGGTCAGACCACTCTTAACCCTCTGCCTCGGACTTTGGAGAGTCCGTGAGTTTCAAATCAGGGCGCTTCTCTAGCTGCTCTAAACCCTGGAGCTTGGCTGAGCGGGCCAGCCTCCGGCGGTGACAGACTTGGGCTTTGCTGGGGACCAGCCCACCTGAAACCGGCCTAGGGAAGTACTTACCTAGCTCCTCTCGCAGCCACTGAACTATTGGCACTAATTGGCAACACCTCCACCCCCCGCCGCCCCCAGATCTGAATGGACCGTGGCGTTCAAAGTCTGTTGGCGCCCCCTAAAGCTTTAAACGTGACGCTCTGTTGCTGGAGAGGGACTCAGCTCTAGGGGGTGAGGGGTCCGGACAACTGGGGAAGAGGGAAGCGCTCCTTTCAAGGCATGTAGACAACCAGTACAGTTCTGAAGCAGGCGAGACCGACCGGCTGGGTAGTTAGTTTCATTTTTGCTACTTATTTAAACTCCTTTTTCCAACCTCATGCCTGTGGCAGGAACTTCTAGGAGTCCTGGTTTAAAAAAAAAATGGACAAAAGGAAACGAGGGAGTAAGCGGCCTTGAGCCTTGCAGTTTGCAACGGGTCTAGTGTGAATTTGGAACCCAACGGGTCTGTGCCGCACACCCCAAGTCCAGCCCTACAGATGGTCCCTCAGTCCAGTCTGAGCAAGAAATCTGCCACCTCCAGCCTGATCACACCCAGGGAGACCAAGCCTTTGCCTTTTATAGCAAAGACTTCTCTATTCCGTTCAAATCCAAAGTGTTTATTTAGAGCCGGCTGCCATCCCTACTCTGGGAAGAGGCTACTATCCCGCAGCCGCACGCTCTCAGCCCCTCCTTCCCCTCCGGGTCGTGGAATTGTTATTCTGCCACTGCGGGTTGACTTGAGGTCAAATCTTAGGTTGGAGGCCTGGGTCAGATCACCAGCCTTGGTGATGCCTTCTTGTGGCAGTTCTCTCTTCGGGAAAATAGATAGTGGTCCAGGTGTGTTGTAGCACACCAGGGACCCCAGCACTTGGGAGGTGGAAGCCAGAGGGTCAGGAGTTCAAGGTCATCTGTAGCCACAAAATAAGTTTGAGTCCAACCTGTGTTCCACAGGATTCTGTCTCAAAATTCCAAAGGCAAAAGCTAAGTCAACCAAGTAGTAGAGATGGTGGAGCTTAAATTTTAATTTTAGATATACTTTATTTTGCGTTTTGTGCATGTGTGTGTGTGTGTGTGTGCCACATGTGTTTTAACTGTGCCCCTTTAGAGAAGTCTGGTAGGATCTGGAGATACTTTCGGTCATCACGGTGTGAGTGGGGGAGGATGCTCTCCACTGGTGGACCGTTCAGGAGAGCCCTCTCCCCACGATGCTGTTAGTTTTCTGGCCCATTAATGCTCCAGCTTTCTTTGAGTCACCCTGACTTAAAGAAGTGGCTCACTGAGAGCCAGTATTCCAAGTCACCTCCTTTCCTCTGGCCCTGTTCTCTTATCCCCACCCCCACCTGCAACCCCCAGGGGCAGAATTCCATTGCTGGATTCCCACCAGGCCACCAGGCCTACCCCACACCTTTCTTGGTTCTCCATTGCTCCCAGAAAGGACCTGGATCTACAGGTGTCTGTCAGTCATTAACAGCAGCCCTGCGAGGGCTAACCTGTGACCTGCACACCAGCCCCACTCTTCCCTGCTTACCCCCACACCCCAGCCCTTCTGCCCCTGTGTCCAACACACCACAGCTCACTGACCCTCTGCTGTTCTGACCTCTTGACCCCACCCTCCCTGCCCCAGTGGCTTGGCAAACAGCTCATCATTCTTTGGTCCAGAACCCAATCTCTTCTGGACGGAGCTTTTCCTCATTTCTTTAGAACAGTGTCGTTGTTCCCGGCTACCCTGTCCAGTCGCCTTCATTTCTTCAGTCTCCCATTTGCAGAATTTACAGCAGGGGACCCCTGCTCACCTCTCCACTGACACCCACACACCGAGTCTGGTACAGGGCCCTGCTCACTGTGCCTGCTGAGCTCATAGGCTTTGCATGTGGTTGTCTGTATTCAGATCCCAGCCTTGTCACCTGTAAACTGTGACTCTGGGCAAGTGGGCTCAGACCCTCTGGGAGTCCTACAGGAAGAGCAAGCTGCCTCCTCTATAGGCCAGTGTGACTAACTGATGGGATAATTGTCCATTTTAAGACCACGTCCCTGCCCAGTGCCAGGCCTGCTCCATGAGTTTCGACTCGCTTGATATTTGTATCGTCACTATGAAGTTCATGCAGAAGCACAGGGAGGTTGCGACGTTTGCCCAACATCACACAGCTCACTAGTGGCGGGGCCAACATTCACATAAACATTTAGATTTCAGAATGTACACGCTTCTTGCTGCAAAGGTAAGAAAATCTGTATGAGACTCAGTCAGTGTCCAGTGGATGTGATTTTGAGATTTGTTGACTAGGTTAGTGGGGGGCCTAAACACATGTCTGTTCTTTTTTAACCTGTACCACACTTAGGGTCCAAGACTGTCCTATCAGCAGCCCTGGGTTCCCTTCTCCTTTTTACTTTGCTTGAAGCTACCAAAGGGCCTTTGCTGCTAAGTGGAGCTTAAGTGTGCCTAGTGCAGGCTGGGGCAGCACCGGGTCTTCAGGAGGAGAGTGGAGGGAAAGGCAGTTACCACGAGCACTTGGAAGAGAGGTTCAGACATGAAGAAGGGATTTTGGTGAGGGATGTGAATACATGGTTCCCTTCCTACACGGGAGACTATGCCTTCTCTCTAAGGGTTTCCCAAGACAGCTATTAAAGGTAAACTTTGTTGAGGGATCTTAATGCTTCTCATAATGGAGTGCTGGAGAGCCAGGTTTGGAGCCCACTTCTGACCCCTGCCACTGGATACTAGCTTACAGCTGGTTACCTCACCTCCTTAGAATCCTGTTTCCTTCAAAGCAGCCTTGGGTTGAAAGCCAAACCCAATCCTTGCTGGTTCTGGGTGGAGCCTTTCTCTGATGGGCCGTGTTTGACTCTTCTGTCCAAGTCCCCGCATGTTTGTGTGCTCTGTCTGCCTTCTCGCTCAGCTGTTCCACACAGAATTTGCTCATTGCAGCAGAGGGCTCCCTAAACGTGAATGGAATGAGTTCCCCTGGTGTGGTGTGGGGACTCTGTTTTTTTTAGGGGTCCGGGAAGCACTCTGGTAAGGGCTGACTCATACACAGAGTGTATCAGAGTGAGCATTTCCTGTTTATTAGTCCGTAGGAGAACTTAGAGGTCCCTGCGGAACAGTTCCCCCCCTCCCATCCCAACCTTTCTATAACTTGGGTCCTAGGTCACCAGTTGCTGATTGTCTTAGTCAGGGTTTCTATTCCTGCACAAACATCATGATCAAGAAGCAACTTGGGGAGGAAAGGGTTTATTCAGCTTACACTTCCACATTGCTGTTCATCACCAAAGGAAGTCACGACTGGAACTCAAGCAGGTCAGGAAGCAGGAGCTGATGCAGAGGCCATGGAGGGATGTTTCTTACTGGCTTGCTTTCCCTGGCTTGCTCAGCTTGCTTTCTTATAGAACCCAAGACTACCAGCCCAGGGATGGCACCACACACAAGGGGCCCTCCCCCCTTGATCACTAATTGAGAAAATGCCTTACAGGTCTCATGGAGGCATTTTCTCAACTGAAGCTCCTTTCTCTGTGATAAGAGTTGACACAAAACAAGCCAGTACACTGAGACCAGAAGCAGATTTTCCTAAGTTATTAAAGATAGGAAGAAACGCCAGATCCAAGACCTGGGCATCTTCTATTTGAGGTTTGGATAGTCTAACTCAAAAAAAAAAAAAAACTGTTCAGAGTGGTGGGGTGGAGTGTCAGTCTCAGGACCAACCAGGGCCTCTGATGCCACACCCTGTTGACTCTCTCCTTGGATGATTCCTCCTAGTCTCTGTGAAACATACCTTGCTGTTAGACTTGGTGCACATCCTGTTGGCTTAGGAAGACATGTTTTGCTCCACTATTATGATCGCTGCCTGAATCTTCAGGTGTTACCTAGAACTTGGAACGTGGGTAGAGTATGCAGCTCGGTGCTGTGTGCTAGAGATACACAAAGGAGACATTTGTGCTGGGTTTGGTGTGCGTGTGTGTGTGTGTGTGTGTGTGTGTGTGTGTGTGTGTTGGGACAAAGTGATCAAAAAGCAAGAGTATCAGGAAACAAGAGTTTCATGTACAAAGTAGAAGATCAAGAAAGGGCTGGGCAGATAGAGGTTTGGTGAGGAATGGTGACCCGGAGATAGGCCTGGGGAGGTGTGGTTTGTCTGCCGACCAGCTGTCTGTCCCTGTACTGCTGGAAACAATGGGGTGGACCTTCCCATTTTAGGTGTGCAGACTGCTTTGAATGGTGATTCTGCCTTCTATCTCCGTTGGCCTTGTTTCCTCCTGGGGCCAGGGGACCAGAGGCTAGGGAGTGGAGGAGGGATACTGTCTCCAGTTTGCAAAGAAACTGTAGTCAATAGAAAGCTGAGCTCAGTAGCTGTGCATGGCTGTTTTGTTTTCTTTTCAAAGCCCTGGCTGATAAACTACGAGGCTGGCCCCTCTAGAGCTCTGGCTTTGGGACAGTCCCCTTTATAGCATCTAGACGTCGTCCATGTGGGTGGCTAAGTATGGGTGAGTTTCTCAGACTTAGGGAGAGAGAGGCAGAGGCAGAGAGGGAGGGAAGGAAATGCAGACAGAGATTCATGGAGAATGAAGGGTGAACGGGAAGAGTTTTGATATGTGGGCCTAGTCTAATCCAGCAGGTAAGTGGCTATCAGATCTGACACAATTCCCTGAACTCAAAGCCTTTCATGTGCACTTACTGATTGGTTAATTGATGGAGGTGCCTCTGCAGGTCATCCCTAAACTCAACTCTGTGTACCAATCAACACCCACTACCCACCCCTAGGGCACATGCATGCACTTTTGGAGAGATAAGTGGACAAAAACCCCAGCGCAGAAGTCCCCCACACCCCACCTTCAGGATGTCCACAGCTGAGTGGAGAGATAGGGAGACAGCGCACAGCACAGAGGTAATCAAGGACAAGATGAAGACGATAATGTAATGTCCAAAAACTCAATGTCCCCTGGAATCTCAGGAGGGGAAAAGGGAAAGGCTGGGCACTGCTGCCAGCCAGAGCAGGAGCTTGTTTCCCACAGACATTCTACAGTTCTCAAGCTTGTCCGACTCCCTGGTCAAAAGCCAGGGTTGAAGGACCTGGGGCCACATCTTGACCAATAATGCTCAGATTTGAACCTAAATTTCACATCAGGACCCAGGGTGGGGAATGTTACTAGAACTTCTTGATTCTGTTCCTAGTATCTGATTAGATCTCTTTTATCTGGTTTTTACTAGTGTCTGTTTAACTGGCTTTGTATGAGGATAGCTGAGTCTGGCTCTTTAGAGCCACCAGGGCCCAGGCTCTGCCGCTTAACAACTGTGGTAATAGGAATGGAGGGAAATCTCTCCATTTAGGGCTCAGGGGATGGAGGCGGGTGAGGCTGTCCTCTTCTGAAGACCATCTAACCAACCCTGGAGGAAAGGACTCCAGGAGGGAGCTCCTGGGGATTACAGGAGTCCTGCGGTAGGTGTGAGGCCCAGGGATGAAGCTTTAGTTAGATAGATTTGTCCCATTGGTTCTGCCATCAATTCTACTCTCTGAGGTGTGTGTGTGTGTGTGTGTGTGTGTGTGTGTACAGGGGAGGAGAGAGAGAGAGAGAGAGAGAGAGAGAGAGAGAGAGAGAGAGAGAGAGAGAGAGCATATTCATAGTTAAATGGCAGACCCAGACCCAGTATCAGATGGCAGTCACACTCAGTCATCTAACCCTGCTCCGGACCATCTCAGGACAGCATCTGATCCCGAGGATGAGGATGACAAGAAAAAAAAAAAGATAGCGGATGTAGCTGTAGCTCAGTTGTGCTGCCTCCCTTGCAGGAAGCCCTGGGTTCAGTTCCCAGGACTGCATAAACTGGGTTGGTGGAGTATGCTGTAATCCCAGCGCTTGGGAGCTGGAGGAAGCAGGGGGATCAGAAGTCAAGGTCGTTGTCAGCTACTTAGTGAGTTAGTATGTTCAAGGCCAGGAGAGAGGGGGGGAGGGGGAGGGAAAGGGGAGAGAGAGGGAGTGGGAGGGAGAGAGGGGGAGGGAGAAGGAGAGAGGGAGGGGGAAAGAGAGGGGGAGGGAGAGGAGGAGGGAGAAGGAGAGAGGGAGGGGGAGGGAGAGAGGGGGAGGGAGAGAGGAGGAGGGAGAAGGAGAGAGAGGGAGGGGGAGGGAAAGGGGGAGGGAGGTTTAGAGGGGAGAAGAGCTGGGACAGTCTCTCCCTCTGGCTTTTCCTGCACTCAGACTTGCTCACTGCTTTGGAGCTCCTTTCCTCCTCCTCCTCCTCCTCCTCCTCCTCCTCCTCCTCCTCCTCCTCCCCCCCCAGATTCTCTCCCGAGGCAGTCTGCACTTTGTCCTCCACTGTGAGAGGAGGAGGAAGTACTACTCAGCAGAGGGGCCACCATAAACTGCAGAGGAAATCAGCCTTTCCCAGAACACCCAAACTGCGTAAAACCTCTCTCCTGCTCGCAGATCTGTCCCTCAGAAGGGCAGCAGCCCGAGGGAGCACACTTCAGGGGATTTTGTTCCTGTTCGGGGAGGGAGAGTCCCAAGGCCTGGCTAGGGCTGGCTTCCCAGGCGTCTACACAAACAGAGCCAGCTGTCCTCTGGCTTGCTCATCTTGCTAGGACAAGACATATCACAGCAGCCATCAAGGAAGGGGCAGGTGGCACCTCTGTTGGAAGAAGACACACATTACTTTCTCAAGGTTCTCTGTCCAGGGCAACCGCAGCTCCCTGCGATGCCACCCTGAGGTGCAATAGGGAGTGAATGGGGTTGTAACTCCTACAAGGCATGGACCTGAGTCCGGAGGGGTACCTGCTGACATGTCCAGGTTCTGATGTCTCACTGCAATGAACTGGGCCAAGGACTTGTGGTTAGAAATAGAAATAGAAATAAACAGTTTGTTAACAGAGGAAAGGGATTCACTCCCAAGCCTGGGAGTGGGCTAGTGAGCTGAGGGAAAGTCTGTATCAAACACACTGGGCCCTGAGCGCACTGACCCTTTCCTGAGCGCCGGCTTTCCCTTTTGTGTTTCTTATTTTTTTTCCTTGCCTTTGTTCAGTGAAGCCCGGACAGGGAAGGGCATCCTCTTTCTCTACCAAGGATGACATTTCTAGGCTAATCTTGGTGCATCTTTCTCTGGTCTCTTGTTGCTTGGCTACTTGAAGGGGCTTCATGTTGTATTGCCACCAGTCTACCTCAAGGACTCCGTCCCTTCACACGGGGCAGAAATGGTTGGCAAGGGCATTCTCAGGGTTACACCCTGAGACTCTCATGTGAATTCTAAAGGCAATAACTTGTTCTAGGAAGGACACTCCTAGAACGTGAGGCACCTCTGGGCTCACATAGGTGACTTGGTAGCCGTGATGTGTCTGCTCACCTCAGCCTGTCACCATTTTCCGAACCTCTCCTGCCAGCCAGGCTTTGTTCTAGGACCTGGACATAGATGACCAAGGTACTCTGTCTGCCCAAGAACTCAGAGACTCGGTGTAGAGACAGATGGAGTCAGAGGCGGGGATGTGGCATCACAGTGCACATCCTTTATACTGAAATAAATTCCCCAGAAGTAGGAAGTACTCTGAGGATTCCCAGATTGCTAAGGCCAACTGTGAACATGAGTTCTCACATATTCCAAGGACTCAACTAATAAATGTCTTCCTAATTTGTTTTCTATGGCTGTAACTGCATACCTGAGACTGGACGTTTTATTATTTTTAAGGGATCTTTTTAGTTCCTAGCTATTAAAGCCTAACTCAGCACCCAGTGAAGGCATCTCTGCCGGGTCATGTTGTTGTAGAGGGCATCCTATGGCCCAGACAGAGCAAGAAGCTTAGCTCAGATCTTGCTCCTTCCTCTCACATAGTCAGGCTTATGATAGGGCCTAATCTTTTCCTAATTGACTCTTAAAGACCACCACCAGCAAATGTCATTTACATGTGACTTGGGGATTTGTTTCTTAAAGATTTATTATTTTTTATTCTTAGCTGTTTTCAGACACACCAGAAAAGGGTGTCAGATCTCATTACAGATGGTTGTGAGCTACCATGTGGATGCTGGGATTTGAACTCAGGACCTCTGGAAGAGCAGTCAGTGATCTTAAACACTGAGTCATCTCTCCAGTCCCCAGGGATTAGGTTTTTGATAAGTGAGTTCCAGGTAACACATTAAAATCATTGCAGTTGGAAGGTTCCAAGAAGTAGGGAGTAGCAAAGTACTATGAGCTCCCAGAGGAGGAACACTTCAGCTGAGCCTGGATGGCAGGTGGGGAGGTGGGGGGGGGGGGATTCGGAAGGGAGGCTGGAGGGGCTGATGACGAAGGAGAGGTTGGAGAGAAGGAAGGTGAATCTGCAGAGCAAAAGCACTCCATCAGGAAGGGTCTTGCTGATGTCCAAACTTGACTTTGAAAGCGCTGGGTAACTACTGTAGAGTTTCATAGAGCAGAGACCAAGTCCAGGGATCACTGTAATGACAGAACTTCCTGGCTGTGGAGAAGACACTAGAAAAGAACTAGGCAGATGTCAGAGGGGCAGCCAGAATGTCTCTGTAGTACAGGGTGTGTAAAAGCCAGGAGTCTGGAGTCAGATGTTTGCTTCACTGCCTCCAACACCTCCGTGTTACTCAGGCCGGATGGGGAATAAGATTCTGTCTTCTCTGAACACGGGGAGTCTGAGTCCTCATTCCTGGGTAATCGGGCTAGTGTCAGGATCCTCTATGCCATGCTGTGCCTCTGATCATGTTACAGGCATAAAGGGCATGTGATTACTTTTAATATCGTTACTATCACCCAGGCAAGAACTAGTAGGTTTCAAAGACACTGGTAACAGGGTAGAGAATCGAGAGCCAAGAAACACTTGGCACTGAAGTCAGCATTTCCTGGCTCCTGATTGGATGAAGGAGCACTGAAGGGCAGGAGCCCATGATGACTGGGGCATTTTGGCCTGGGCACCCAGGAGAAGGATAGTAGGGCCATTCATTGGCAGAGGGGGTGGAGGATGAGGGGCAGGGGAAGGGGGAGCTCAGTTTCAGACTGGCCAACTTGGAAACCTCCAGGACAGGTAGGGAAAGGTGTCTGTGGGCCAATGGCTTCATGAGCTCAGTATTCAAGGGAGGCCTTAAAGCAGATTCTCGAGCCAGCTTTTAGCAGGAGTCAGTGAGGTCATGTTATGTATTATTGGACCAGGGGGTGTTAGGGAGTGTGGGAGGAGGGCTAGGAGTAGTGTTTACTTTCCAATATTTTTTGTTTCTTTGGAGGCAAGCTCTTATGTAGCCCAGGCTAGCCTTAGACTCTCCGTATAACTGAAGGTGACCTTGAACTTGGTATCCACCTGTCTAATACGGGTGCTTGTTACCAAAGCCCGGTTTATGTGGCCCATGCTTCGTAAGCACTCTCTACCCACTGAGCCCGTCACTAGGTCCAGATGGTGCTTTTTAAGTGTGCTTTGCATTCTAAACCCTTGTATTAATCCTAATTAGGAGCAAAGAAACACCACCAGGATGGAAGGGCAATTGGCGAAGAGTCTCACCTTCAGAGTACAACCAGCACCAAGGATGCCTATACATGCACCTATTTCATAGCTGAGTAAACTGAGGCACAGAGATGATGAATGACACATCCACATAGCTCACGATGACAGACCCAGGATTTTCACCCTGCTTGTGAGGATCCATGTCTGTGCCAGCCTGCTCTGAGAGCAGGGGTTGCTGGGATGTCACACAGAGCTCCAGGCTAGGGGCCTGGAGAAGACTGTGAAGACAGCCTTGGGAGGGGACGTGCAGAGCAGGGAGACTGGAATGCAGACAAAAGCATTTCCCGGAGGGAGGGAGGGAGGGATCAACAGCCTGGGATAAGGTCAAGTGCACGTAGGGCCTTGGCCTGGGGGATTAGGAGGCCACTGAGTGAAGAGTGTGAGGAGGTGGATGAGAAGACTGGATTAAGGAACAGGTAGGAGGTGAGGATGAGTAGCTATCTGTGCTGCATAGGCCCTTATTGGCAGAGCTTGTGAGGAGGCTGGCAAAGAGGAGGCAGGTACAGAACACAGGTGAGTGAGAAGTGCCCCTCCCCCTGCCGGGGCACATAGGGGAGAATCCCTAGGGACTTAGTGAGCATGGGAAAGCCTGCAGGTCCTGCGCAGCCCTCGCTCTCCATCAGAGGATTCTCACTGGAGAGAGTGTAATGGGTGTGAGCAAAAATTCTCTTTAATTCTCTGCCGAATTGAAGTGTCAGAGAGTCCACATGAGAGAGCTGTACTCTCCCCAACAGCAACAGCCGGATACCAGATCCGGCAGGCACCTGTGTCTCTCTGCCCACAGAACATCGTTCGTCCTGCGCTCCATGCAGTGGCGAACACACACAGCGAAATATCATTAAGGAAGTCCTGGAGGGGCCTGCCGCCCAACACCTGAGTGTGAGAATCCAGAACCTGTGTGAAAATCATGCCCGTTGTGCTCCGTGCCTGGAATCCCAGCAGTGCGGAGGTGGAGACAGGGGGATGGGTTCCTGGGACGCTCCAGCCAGGCAGCCTAGCATACATGGTGAATTCCAGGCCAGTGAGAGACCCTGTCTCAAAACAAACAAATAAAACAGGTAATCAGCAAAGGTGGATGGCACTGGGGCGAGATTGATCTCTGGCCTCCACACACGCATGCACGCATACCTGCACACATGTGTGCACTCATTCACACACACACACACACACACACACAGAGAGAGAGAGAGAGACAGAGAGAGACAGAGAGAGAAAGAGAGAGAGAGAGAGAGACAGAGAGAGACAGAGAGAGAGAGAGAGAGAGACAGAGAGAGCCCCTGGTGGGTGTTTCAAACTCTCTACCGTTCATAGGTGGAGCACAGAAACTTTCTTTCACAATACCCAGCCGTGAGTCACCACTCATGGACTCCAGACAGGTAAGGTTCAGGGACAGCATGCTGCCCCTCCCCCTCCAGCTCCTGGTCTTTGCCTTCAGAAGAGTCTTCAAGGTACTTTAACAAGCTGGGGTGCCTTGTCCAAGGTGGGTACAGGCACCTGCTCTGTGGGGTCAGGGCGGTGAGAGCTACAGGCTGGCCTTGAGGAGAACTGTGGGGCCAGAGTCACCAGTTCCTGTTTGGTCAAGAGTCCTGGTTCTGGGAGCAGTGGAGGGTTGTGGGTGTGAAGGCAGTGTGTGTGTGTGTTGGGGGGGAGAAACAAGGTTGCTTTTTTTCTTGAAGGAACAGAAAGCTGTGTGGCTTTCAATGCGTCTGCTTCAAATGACTCTGGGTGATTTGACTTCTGTCATTTAAGTTTGTCATAATGAGAAAAACAAGTTCCCTTGTAATGCTTTGCTGCCTGGGGAAAAGGAACACAGGCCCAGCAGGCCTTCTGAGGTGACTTCTTTATCTTGGGACAAAGACATTTTCTGAGCTTTGGGGACTTAGAATTCTTTCACTCAGACCTTGAAGGGTTAAGTCTTGACTCAAGCAAGAAAGGCTGCTTTGCCTTGCCAGGCCTCCTGGCTAATATCCCTGAGGCACAGGGCTAGAATTGAGATCTGGCTTGTAAATATTCTGCGGTTGAAATGGCATTTTTGCTCTTGGAAGTCCTTCAGTGAAATGTACACACCTTCACAGAGGGCCTCAGACGGGCTCTCCCAGAGAGGCGCTGCCCTGAATCTAAAAGGCCACAGGGACGGGCCTTGGGTGTGTTGGTGGGGGAGTGTGTGTGTGTATGTGTAGGTATGCTTTCATGTATGTGTATGTGTCCATGTGTGTCCATTTGTAGCTGTATGTATGGGTCTCTGTGCATGTGTGTATCTCTGTGTCTGTATATGTGTGTGTCTGTGTCTATATGTGTGTGTGTGTATGTGTGTGTGTGTATGTATGTATGTATGTATGTATGTGTCTGGGTATGTATATGTGTATCTTTGTGTCTCCACACCTACAACAATAATTCAGCTGAATTAATTTGCTTCTTTCTTCCTCTGGGTGTCAGGAAACACAATGCTGGCACAAAAAGTCATATTTCAAACTTGGAGGTTTCGAGGGGCTCTGGAAAGGTGCTCCAGGAACCAAGGAGAAATGGGGATGTGGGCGTGGTGCTAAGGGTCTTTGGCTGAGTGGTGGTATACACAAACAAGACACTGAGGCAGCAGAGGGCGGAGCCACAGGTGCCCTTCCCCCACCCTTCTTTGGTAGGTCCTGAGGAGCAGGCATTTTTCCCCAGGAGGGCGTGCCCGTGCCTCTGCACAGGTGTGGGCTTCGGGAAGATACTTAACCCTTGTATGGCTTGCGTCCAATCTTACGGGTCTGAATGTTCAGTCAAGGGAAAAGACTGGGCGTGCGGAGCGAGTGCAGAGAACTGTGTGTTACATGATAATTAAGAGTTTATCTTCTGCACTTTATTATTGAGAGCACTAGAGTGTGTCATGATTCACACAGAAGCTTGGGATAGAGGTCAGGACTGACAGTTACAGCTTCGGCACCCTCACCATCAAGTGCACTCCTGTGCAGTTTTGAGAAGATCCCGACAATAGGTTATGGGACCGACAGTGCTTTAGACAGGATGTCTTGTAGAATCAGCCTATACTGATAAAAAAAAAAAAGGTCTTGATCCAAGTGTGGTGGCCCACACCTTTATTCCAGCACCCCGGAAGTAGAGGCAGGTGGATCTCTGTGAGTTTGAGGTCAGCTGGTCTACATAGTGAGTTCCAGGCCAGCTAGGACTCCCTAGTGAGATGTTGTCCTAAAGAAAACAAACAAATAACCATAACTAACCAACCAAACAAAAGGTCTTAAAACTTGGAAAAGGAACTGTTTCCAGTTAAGGTTACTATTGCTGTGAGGGAACATCAGGACCCAAGCAGCTGGGCGAGGGAAGGGTTTGCTTGGCTTATGTTTCCACATCCCTGTTCATCACTGAAGGAAGTCAGGGCAGGAGCTCACACAGGGCAGGAGCCATGGAGGCAGGAGCTGGTGCAGAGACCATGGAGGGGCACTGCTTCCTGGCTTACCCCCCACTGCTTGCTCAGCCTGTTTCTTATAGAATCCGGGACCATTCGCCCAAGGACAGTACAATCCACAAAGGGCTGGGCCCTTCCTCATCAATCACTAATTAAGAAAATACCCTATAGACTTGCCTACTGCCTAGTTTAATGGAGGGGTTTTCTCAGTTGTGACTCCCTCTTCTCCAGTGACTCTAGCTTGAGTCAAGCTGATATACACTGGCACAGGAACATAGGAAAGATTGGTTTTAATCTTGGCCCTAATACCATGTAACAATTGTTGGGTCCTAGAGTTTTAAAACTCAAACGAACTGAAAGAGCTCAGATATCCCAGGCTAGCTGCTGACTTAATTATGTAGTGGAGGGTGACCTTGAACCCCTCTGAACCTTCTGCCTCTACCTTCCAAGTCCTAGGATTACACCTTCTACCAATTTATGTTTTACATTGGCAGCAAATAATTTCACATGGTCATGGGATACTAATTTTATTACTGCTTTCCTCCTCCCTCTGTCCCCAAGGAACTTCTATTTCTCTTTAGCTCTCTCTGAAAATCCTTACACAGAGACACATGCTTTCTTTGGCACCTTGAGCCCAAGGTAATCAATCAGTCTTGCCCTTGGCACTTGATCAGCCACAGCAGGACACTGAGCAGAGTGGCGCCCCCATGTGGCTGACTTGGTGTTGCTCTGATTTTTTTAAAATTAAAAAGTTATTTTACATATATAGATGCTTTGCCTGTGTGTATGTCTGTGTGCCCACATGTGTGCAGTGCCCTAAGAAGCCTAGAGTCACAGATAGTTTTGCTATCTATCCAATGTGGTTGCTGGGAATGGAACCTGGGTCCTATAGAAGAGCAGCCAGTACCGTTAACCACTGAGCCATCCTTCCAGCCCCTTGCACAGAGTTTTAAAGTTGACTAACCAATGGATTAGAACAAGCACTGAAGCAACCAATCCCACTTAAAAATATGCGAGACCCTATGTGGCCGCCTGTGGCTGCATAATATGTAGTTATGTGCATTTCCCCCCTTTTTCTTTTCTTTCTTTTTTTTAAATGATTGGTCTTACTAGGTAGCTGAGGCTGGCACTTGGTTTGCAACTCAGGATGTCCATCCTCCTGTCCACCATTGTCTAACCTCACCCTTCAGCGTGCCTGGGTTGCAGTTGTGAGCTCTGTGCCATATACAATTGTGTCTTTGTGAGAGCGTGCACTCCAGTTGTCTGATAGTCCGAGTCTCTGAGAGAGTCGCTGAGCCTGCCTGAAGTTTTCACTGCACACAACTCTAGAGATCTGGAGTGGTGACGAGGAGCGTGTGTGCACAGTCTTGCAGCATGAAGAGACTTGTGTGGATTTGAATCGTTAAGTGATCTTTTTGCAACTCCGGATTTCCTAATCGATGACACATGCACATGTGTGCTGGTGTGGTCATCATTTTGGCAGGAGACCCTTCACTCCGGAGTGGGCGCTAGGAGTCGGCTGGGCTTGTAAACCCACGGCGCCTGCGGCTGTTCACCAGGACACAGACCACTCTTTACAGGTCTTAAAAAAAATTTAAAAAATCATTTATTGTTATTTTATATGAGGATTTTGTCTGCATGTATGTCTGTGCACCACTTGAATGACGGGCGCTGGCAGAAACAGGAGACATGGTTGGATCCCCCGGCACTAGATTTCCAGATGGTTGGGAAATCTTTCTGGGAATCGAACCCAGGACTTCTAGAACAGCATTCAGAGCTTTTTTCTTTTCTTTTTAGAGTTTTAAATTTTATTTTTTCTATATGAGTGTTTTGCTTGCATACATGTTTGGGCACCAGGCATATGCAAGCCTGGGGCCTGAGGAGGTCAGAAGGGGGCACTGGGTTCTCTGGAACCAGAGACAATACTGAGCCACCATGTAATTGCTGGGAATTGAACCTGGGTCCTCCATAAAAACAAGTCCTATTAACTAATGAACCATCTCTCTAGTCTAAATCTTTTTAAAGGTATGTATTTTGCTTTTAAGTACGTTTATATATGTTTAAGTATGTTATGTCTTTTGTAGGTATGTGCATATGGGTGGCTGCCCATAGAGACCAGAGGTGTCAGGTCCTCTGGATCTGGAATTGCCTGATGTGGGTGCTGGGAACTGAACACTGGTCCTCTGGAGGAGCAGTGTGCACTCGTAACTGCTGAGTCATCTCTCCAACCTCTCTGTTCACAGTTTTAAAAATATTTTTTTTAGTATGATGTGAATCAAACACCCGGAGAGCCCTTGCTACAGATAGGCTGAGTTCTGTTGCGATGGGGAAAAGAGGTTAAGACCATGGGAGTTCTGGCAGGAAATGCTGAGCAGGGCCGCCTGGGAAGCGCCTGTGTGCTGGATTAAGGAAGCTCTGGCTCTGTAGCTCTGGTTCTGGCTCTGTAGCTCCGGCTCTGACCTGCTCAGGGACTCCGCAGCTTGTCCTGTGCTGCTTGGAGCCGAATCCGTGCAGAGCTCTGTGTGGCTGCCAGACTGGCTCTCCGTGTCAAGGAATGACCCAGAACATGCATGGGGACAATGACCTCTCCCCATCCAAGCTCAGCCTAGAACTCAGCTCTAGATTCCTCTAGACACCCGCCTGTCTTTCCTGAGCCTCCAGGGTCTCTGTGGTTCTGGTTTTGTAGTTTCCTTTTGGATTTCTCAGACTCTTTCTATGTATTTGATGATTTTCTTATAAAATATATATCTTGGTTTATTCTTTGGCAATTTCATGCATGTATATATATGATCATATACATAGTCCTGTGCCTTCCTGTACCCAGGGATCCCCTTCTCTTCCCCAAAAGGTTCCCTCCTCCTACTGTGTCTTTTGTTTCTTGAGACCCTGAGTTTAATTAGGGCTGCTTGCATAAGTATAGGGGAGCCTTACTTCCTGAAGTTACAGCAAGTTACCAGTGTCTTCCTCCACCCCCCAAGAAATGGATCCGATCGATCTGGCAGCCTTTAACTGCCAACAGCATATTGGACCAGAGAGGGGATGGGCTGGGGCGGGTCACAAGTCCCTCCCCATCCACATTAGGTTCTGTCTTCAGCCTAGATGCTTTTACAAGTCACTTTTGAACCTGTGAGGTCAACGGAGCAAAGAAAGCGATGAGAGGAGATCTGCCTTCTTTAATTTTTTTCCTGTGCTTTTTCTTGTCATCTGCAGCTGGTCTCATATCCTCTAGCTCAGGAGGCCTGCAGTAGGTGAAGGCTTTGTGGATGGAGCCTGGATAGACCCCGTGGCTTGTGTGTCCCATGTTTTAACAGGCGTCCTGCATTGAAGTGCCAGGGTCTGCCAGCACATCCTACCTACGCAGCTTGCAATACTAGAAAGGTTGGGTGGGCTTCGGTTTGGGTTTTTCTGGCACACGGTGGTGAGGCTGGAATTCTTTCCATGCCCAATGAGGTATGGGTTTTGTGGCTGTCCTCGATTTCGTACGTTTCCTGCCAGTCTGTGTGTGTGTGTGTGTGTGTGTGTATGTTTGTCCACATGTATGTGTGTGTGTGTGTGTGTGTGTGTGTGTGTGTGTGTGGTGGGGGAGAACAGAAATTAGTGTTAAGTGATTTTCTCAGTCATTCTCACCTTTTTTTTTAGAGACAGAGCCTCTTACTGCATCTGGACTTTACTGGTTTCAGCTAGACTGACTGGGCAGTGAGCCTCAGGATCTTTCTGTCTCTGACTCGCTCGTGCTGCGATTGCAGGTGCATGCTGCCATGCCAACTTAAACAAAAAGGTTTATTTATCTTCATTTTATGTGTATTAGTGTTTGCCTGTATTAATGTGAGCACACCGTGTGCATGCAGTAGCCACAGAAGCCAGAATAGGGCGTAAGAGGGCGTAAGGTCCTTTGGAAGGGAAGTTCCTCCGGAATTTCTAGAGTCTTGAAACCTTTTTCATGTTCAGCACAGTCGGGTTCTCTGCCTAGTTCTTCCAGCCCAGATGATCCTCCTTTGTTGTCAAGGATTTTCTGATCTGAGGGAGATGGCGACAGTGCAGTGGGCACAGGGATTAGGATCTCAGTCCTTGCCAAGAATACTTTTTTTTTTCTTCCAAATGAGCAAACTATGATCATGAACTTTTAATCCCCTTGTCTCTTTCTTCAAAGTGCTTGAGTGAGTGTACCACCTCCCCCACGTTGCATGGTGCTGGGGATTGAACCCCGGGCAGGATTCCTGCATGCCAGGCAATCACTCCACCAGCCGGGTTAAACCCCAGCAGGTCATTCATGCCGTGAACATCTTGGTACCTGTTTCCACATGTGGACTCTACTTCACAGAGCCAGCTGTGATTGTCTTTGAACGTTCTTACTCCTCTTCTGATGCTGTGCCTCACAAAGGTCCTCCTAGGACAGAAACCATGTCCTCAGCCTGGTCCCAGGAACCTTATGTCCACAGACAGAGCCCAAGGAGCTGGAAGCAGCCTCTTTAGAGTTCGTTTGACTTTCCACCTGTTTTTCACACAGCATGTCGCTTCTTGTAGAGGTTATGTCTGGTTCTTCCCTCTAGTCCCAAGCTCCCAGAAGTAAGACTGAGACTTAAAATATATTTACAAATACCTTGACCATCTAGTTAGGCTCTTCTCTGACTAGATCTCAGCGTAAAATAAGCCATTTATTCCCATCTACATTCTGCCACATGGCTGGTTACCTGTGCTCAGGTACCACGCGTTCAACCCGGTTGAATCTCTAGCGCCTTGGTCTATCCCAGAATCCTTTCTGCCTCCCGGATGTCCCACCTCCTATTTCCTTCCTAAGCCATAGGCCATCAGATTTATTATTGACAGGTGCTACATCCATACAGACACAAGATATTTTCTCTACCACTTCTGGTCTTCAGTTTGTTTCGGTGGAAGGGGCAGGGTCTCAAGTAGCCCATGTTGGCCTTGACTTGCTGTGTAGCCAGGGATGATTGAACTGTTCCTCCTCCTGCCTCCACCTCCTGAATGCTGGGACTGTGGGCATGCACCACTGCACTTGGCTAGTGCTGTGTGCTAGGGATAGAACCTGTAGCTCTGTGCATATGAGGCAGGCACTCTACTCACAAATCTCCAGACCTCCATCAGTATTGGTTTAAAGTCCCACACAGTTAGAGTAGCCTGACTCTTCTGTCTGTAAGGCTCAGAGTCCAGTGACATACTGTTTTGGGGGATGGGCCTTAATTCTCTGCTCACTTTCCTAGCCTTTCAAGTTCAGAGGACACTTGCTACCCTGTACCTTGGCATTCACTTGGGACCAGAGATGAAAGCATCTTGCACCCCGCCTCAGCGGTTCTGAATGTTGCTTCAGACGCTCCACTCTGGTTACAGGGTCCTATGACTAGATGTCTGATCTCAACACTTCGATAGAGGTCTTTGGGTCTCTGGTTCTGGTGTCTCCTCCTCAGCTCTTTCTGCTGACAGATGCATCTTGGGTGTGACACTGCCACGTGAGCTGCCTGTTTGTGATGTTTTGGGGACTGCAGAAATAAACTGAAGCTAGAGAGTCTGGGAGCATCCAGCACCTCCACTACGGATTATGTCAAATGTCTTCAGTCACTTTCTTCCCATTCTGGAGACTTCACATAATTAAAACCATTCCCAGCCAAACACTAAATAAAATTTACACATGCTGCTTGAATTACTGTGCAGTCTTATCCCAGGGTGGCTTTCTCAGAGATTAATATTTCATTGAAACGATGCCCCTGAGTAGTCTGAAGCCAGGAACTGTGGAAACTCAGCATATGCTTTATACAATAACACTTCAGGACAGGGCCGATTTCTGGATTTTTTTTTTAATAGCACGCTCACTTTGGAAAAAAAAAAGAAAGACTCTTAGCAGAGCCCATGTGGTATGATTCCCAGATTGTATTTCTTTCTCTTCAGACATAAAAACTGAGAATATGTGGCTCTAGACGCTATCATCTGACATGGGCACATAACAATGATAATTATTGCTTATTGAGCAGTGCTGTGGTCTGATGTGGTGTCTTTAGCTCCCTGAAGGCTAATGTGTCTTGCATCTTTAGAATTAGCACCACACTATTATGTCATGCAAGGTAAAAACAAACAAACAAACAAACAAACACCCTGTTTGCTGATACCGTGTTAAGGACTTTTATGTCTGTATGACCTAGGTTTTGTTTTTGTTTTTGTTTTTTTCTGACCCATTTGGGAAGAGTATCAAGATCATGCTAGTTTGGTAAAGTGCACTGGAGAGTAGACTCTTTCTCTCATAGACTACATATTAATTCTTCTGGAAACAGATGGTAAAATTTTCCAGCAAAACGATCTGAGTCTGAAGATCTGAGGGTGGGCCTGGGGTTGGTTACATTAGTAATTCATTTTTTCCTTTTCTTTTCTCACGTGTACATCCACAGGTATGTGTATGCATGTGTGTATGTGTTGAGTGTGTCGTTGTTGTGGTGGTGGTGGTAATAGTGATGGTGGTGGTGGTGGTAGTGGGTGTGGGTGTGTGTTTCTGTGATTTGAACCTAGGACCTAACACATGATAGGAAAGTACTATACCATAGAACTGTATCTTTTCTTTTTTATCTTTTTTTTTTTTTTTTTTTTTTTTTTACTTTTTCCTTTGAGATGGGTTTCATTAAGCTGCCCAGAATGATTGAATTCATCCTGTGGCCTAGGCAGGCCTTGAGCTTCCCACGCTCCTGCCCTCAGCCTCTTGGCTAGGCGGGAACATGGGCCCACCTGAACCT
The DNA here is from genome assembly GCF_947179515.1 of Apodemus sylvaticus. Taxonomy (NCBI): domain Eukaryota; kingdom Metazoa; phylum Chordata; class Mammalia; order Rodentia; family Muridae; genus Apodemus; species Apodemus sylvaticus. Next base: position 112,373,510 of record NC_067473.1, read on the forward strand.
GAAAGAGTTTAGTTTCTTCACAGTTAACAGGACTGCTTGGATCATTTCTGTCTCACTGGATAGGCTGAGGTGGGAGTCTGTGCTCTACTCTGGGGAGGATAATTGAGCAGTTCAGAGCACTGGGGCTGGCCTGCAGCCTTGCTCCTTTCTGACTGGGCACTGTGGGGGAACTTCCTCCATGCTGTGATTTTTTTTTCCCACTTGAAAATTAGCAACAACCACACCTGCATCATGGACAGGCGCATTCAGCCAATTTAAGGGGAGGCCTCAGCAATGAGTGTTGAGAATATAATTAGTAATTGATACCCAGAGCATTGCCCCTAAAGGAGCCTTTATGGCTTTTCCCTATTGCTACCCCAGTGCTGAAATTAATTACTCTTTCCCCATTGCCCTGTAACACTCAAATTACATTGCTTTTATGCTTCCTTGTTTGTTGTGTCTTAGGTGGACTGCAGGTCTCTCCCACTGGAATGTTCATTCATTTCTACATAGTCTTCCTTCGTTCAGAGGAAGCCTTCTATTTATTGAAGTAAGATGGCAGGCTGTGTATCTGGGGATGGGAAGGTAGTCTGGCTTCAGGCTAAAAGACATTTGGTGAAGATTAGAAACTTCAATGAGCTATTCCTGCTGGTGATCCCTGTCTACTCCCAGGTGGAGGTACCAGTGGGTTAGTCCCCTGCCAGAGCTGCAGTGGGAAACTTCAGAGACTGGGGAGTGTCATTTGAGTTTGGCCTGTGCCACACCAGGTCAAGTCTGGTTCTGTAACTCAGGGAGAGCTTTGACCAATGAAGACGCAGTCCTTGTCAGGAGTTACAGAAATGCTACTGATGGCGCAGACAGTGTCAACTCTGCTTTGAAACCTGGAAATCTTACCCTCCCCTCCTTTTGATTCCGGTCATCCAATGGCATTTGTCTTGAAGTGGTCATGTATCAGGCACTGTGCTGACCACCACTGTTGGAAACTATGGGGCACGAGACCCTGACAGCCAGGTTTGCTCTGGAACAGTCTTTGGCAATTCAGACTTATTTCAGTCAGTGCTGACTGGCTTAGAACAATTGCAAGGCACAGTAGTCATCAGGGTGACTGTCATAGGCCAAGAACTGAGTGAGGAAAGCCATGGAAAGTGTAGATGTTATGGAGGTGCCTGTGAGTGTGTGGTGGTTTGTGTTGATGGTCAGTGAGGCCGACTCTAGAGTCATCTAAGAATAAGCTTTTAGACACACTGATTAGGTTCGCCATCTTGATTAGATTAAATAGGGCAAGGATACCCATCCTGTGTGTGTGGCGCCATTCCTGTGGGCTGGAATCCTAGAGCAGGGTGAAAAGGAGAAAATGAACTAAGCAGAGGATTTGTTGCTGTCTGCATCGGGACTGCATGCTGGTGGCTGGCTGCCCGGGGTCCTGCTGCTGTGAGATCCCGCCATGATGGGCTGTGCCCACAAACTGTGAGCTGGGACAAACCCTTCCTACTTTAAGTTGCTTACGACCTTAAGGTGTCAGGGTTTTTTGTTTTTTTTTCTTTTTTTTTTCTGTTTTTGTTTTTATCACAGCAATAGGAGGAAAAGCAATGAAGGTAGAAAGGAAGAGGAGTGAGCATCAGGACCTGTAGGGGAGGTGGAGCAGCGCAGGCTCAGTTAAGTGTGGAGGCAGTTAAGGAAGTTCATAGTAGATACAGGAGATAGACAAAAAGATGGATAGGGAGAATGAGTGATGGGAAAGAATAGGGAAATATAGGAGAAAGACATACAAATAACATAAATACGTACATACAAACATTTGCATATGTGAGTGCTCATATGTGTACACACACATATCTGCACATTTGTGTACATATATATGCACATGTATGGGGAGAAAAAGGTAAGAAGGGAGAGAGTGGGAGAAAGTTTGAGATGGAATCACACACACATAAACACATACACACACACACACACACACACACACACACACACACACGCACACATCATTTCTCTATCTCTATGATTCTATCCTTTGCCTGTGTGCTCACTTGTTTTATATGGAAAGATGAAGGTATTTTTTTTTTAAAGAAGGGAAATAGAGGAAGACCGAATCATTGCTGGAGTGTGACCAGAGGAAGGCGAGAGTGACGGATAGAAAGTGCTGGGTCAGGACAAGCAGGGCCGTTGGCACGGGCCCAGGGATGAGGGTGGAGGGCTCTGGGTATGGCTGTGTGTGGAGCTCCAGCGTGGGAGGTGTCTCTGCTTTCTCAGGAAGCTGGGAGCGTGATAAAGCTGCACTTGGTTTGTTTTCGTCCCTCTGTGCTGAGTGTTGAGCAGGGCCAGGCTGGCGGGTCTGAGTGGTTAGGAGTTAGGCCTGGGGGAGAGAGGGGATGTCAGAGAGATCCTGGTGGGAACTGTGGGGTGCTTGGAGTAAGCAGGCTGTGTGGAGAGAATTGCTGAACCTAGGACCATGTGCCAGGTGAACACGAGGAAGAATGGGGGTGGGATGAGGGCTCCCAGAGGGGTTGGTGGACACAGGAGCTTTGACTCCATCGTGGGGAAGCGGGATCTAACAGGGGAGGAGGGGGAGTGTGATTCCCTAGGGAAGGAACACCAGCTCTACTCAGTTATAGGAGGTCTATTTTGACTTACAGTTTCACAAAACTTCATCCAAAGCCAGGCGGTGGTGGCGCACACCTGTAATACCAGCACTTGGGAGGCAGAGGCAGGTGGATTTCTGAGTTTGAGGCCAGTCTGGACTACAGAGTGAGTTCCAGGACAGCCAGGGCTACCCAGAGAAACCCTGTCTCGGAAAAAAACAAATCCAAAAAACCAAAAAAAAAAAAAAAAGTTTTGTTGATCTCTTACACCTGGCAGATGAGGAGTCCACCGCTGTACCAGCAATGCAGGTGACTCCATGCCCTGGGGGAGACATCATGGTGGCAAGAGTGTATGGCAGAGGCTCCTCTTCTTGGTGGGCAGGAATCAAAGAAATAACACAGGGAAGGTCAGGGTTCCAAGGGCGTGGCCTCAGGAACCTGCTGCCTCCCACCAGTCCTCGCCTCCTGCACTCCCCCAACCCCAGTAGTTATTTGACTCTATAAGGATTAATCCATGCATTAGTCAGAGTTCTTCGCAGGAGCAGAATGAATGGGGTGGATGCATGTGTGTGTGTGTGTGTGTGTGTGTGTGTGTGTGTGTGTATGGATTTATTAAGTCCATTTGTGTTAACACAGTAGCAGAGTCACACTTGAGAGCTGGGAGCCTGGTCATCACTCTGCCCTTGAGATTGGTGTCTCGGCAGTGGGAGTCGCCCCTTGTGTGACTGTCACACACTGGGGAGGCAGCCAGCTAGCTAGTTACTCAGTTCACAAGGCTGGGTATCTCAGCAGCCCCAGTCTGTCCCTGAAAACCAGCGGCAGGCAGGAGGCCAAGTGAGCCCAAGGGGGGATACCTTCCTTCTGCTGTCCCCTCAGCCTCCACTCTCCCCTCAGTCCGCACCAGGAGGTGCTCCCCACAGTAGACTGGATCTTCCCAAGTCAACTGAGGCAATCAGGGCAACCCTTTAGTAGAGACTCCCTACCCAGTGATTCTTGATCAACATTCAGACCAACTACGATAACCCACTCACGGAGACAGGACTCTCAGCAACACTCCTCTCTATGAGCTTCTGGGATCTTTTATATTCAAACCAGAATGGTCAGTCCTTGGGTATTTTCTTGAGTGTGGATCAATGAGCCCTGGAAACCTGCTTTTGCATGTAGATGTGGGAGTCCAGAAAAACTTACAGATCTGTGGACAGATGGCGGCTGTTGCTCACAGCTGACAGGAATGTGAGTCAGTCCAGCCGCTGAGGAGATCAGTGTGGAGCCTGCTCACAACCTAGACAGACCCTCACACCGTCTATACCATTCCTGATGGCTTGTATGGAAGACTCCACATCACATAGTGCATCAGCATTTCTTAGAGAAACATTTACACAGATAAAATTACAGGTCCATCCTAGAAGTCCAGTAACAGAGGAATGGATAAGAAGCATATGGCACACACACACACACACACACACACACACACACACACACACGGTTCATCCACAAACAAGAGTCAAGTCTTATCATGTGGAGGAAAATGGATGCAATGGGAAAGAATCCTTAAAAGTGACTTAAAACAATCCTAGCAACACAAATATCACAGTTTTTTCTCTCATTTATAGCATCTAGATAATGTATGTGTATATGACACGCAGTTAGGAATAAAACTGTCTACCAGGCAAGGTGGGGAAGATAATTGGGAGGGGGAAGGGTAAAAAAGTGGAGGGGAACCTGTTTATCTTCTGTTACTCTGACAAAATATTAACCCAGCCAACCTGTAGAAGGAAAGGGCTGACTGGACTTACACTTTCACTCAGGGTCCACCACTGCGGGAAGCCAGGGGTAGGAACTTGGAGACAGAAACTGAAGCAGAGGTCACGGAGGAACAGCACTTCCTGGCTTGCTCTGCCTGTGTCCTTACATAACGAGGTCCATCTGCACACCGCCTGCAGGGCTCCGCCCTCCTCACATTCACGTTAATGAGAATGTCCCACAGACTTGCCCACAGTCCATTTGAACAGAGGCGAGTTCTCATGTGAGGTTTCCTCATCCTAGGGGTCTCTAGTTTATATGAGTGTGAAATAAATAAATAAAACAAAAACACCAACTAGCACAGACGTTAAGGGAATGGGGGTGCGGCGTGCTCATTATACAATATGTAGATACAAAACGTTTTTAAAATAGAGAAAGCAAAACAGGACAACAGACGGATTGCAGATCTAAGGAGGCTGTGTCCCCATGAGCCTAGAGTTCAGGAGGCTGAAGTGGGAAGACCCAGAGTTAGAGGCCAGCCTTAACTAAAGAGAGACCATGTGTCAAAACCAAAACAAACAAAACAGACAAAGAGGACAATTGATCTTATGCTTTAGGTTTCCTTTCACTTCTTTCTTGTTTTCTTTTCTTTCCTTTTTTTGAGACAGGGTGTTTCTGTGTAGCCCTGGCTGTTGCGGAATTCGCTCTCTGGCCTCAAACTCACAGAGATCCACCTGCCTCTGTGTCCTCCTGAGTTCTGGGACTCAAAGCATGGGTCAGCACACCCAGCTCCCCACCCCTCTTTTTAATAGTTTAAAAAAGATTTTTTTAAAAAGAAATAATATGTGTATGGATGTTTGTACATACACCCTGTGCCCACAGAGGTCAGAAGAGAGAGTTACAGGCAGTTGTGATCCACCACGTAGGTGCTGAGACACAAACCTCAGTCCTCTTGGAGGAGTAGCCAGTGCTCCTACCCAGCTACCGGCCTCTCCAGCTCCAGCTGCCGCTTTCTCACTTCCCTGTAAAGAGAGCCGGATATAGGAGGGTGCCAAAGCATCCTTCGTGAGGAGAAGCCGTGACACAAACTCTGTAGACATAAACATGCAGGAGGCCACGTACGCACGAAGCAGGGCACAGCCGCCCACCAGCTCGGCCACTGGTCCTGTGCTTTCTTTACCAGGCTCATAAATGAAGCTGGCGACAAAATGCCTCTGTCCTGGGCTGAAGAGAGAGGCTTCCTGAGCATCAGGAACAGGCTGTGGGAACAGACAGGTCAGAAGTTACTGGGCTTTACTGTCCACACAGAGCTGCATGGGACTTCCATGGTACATCTGGGCATTGCTATCTGAGACCTGAATTCCCTTCCTTCCTGTTCCAAGGAAGTGGCCTGCAAGTTTCACTGATGTAGGGCCAGGCAGACTGGTCCCTCACTCCCTGGGTTGTGGGTTTTGGCTGAAGAGAAGGAAGAGGAAGCGGATGCCTCTGATGGTCTGTTTCTTGCTTCCTTTCTGTTATGCACAGAAAAGGGTGGATTCTCCAACTGGCTAGTCCAAATTCCAGATAAAATCCCAGTCAGCAGGGACTGGAGAGAAGGCTGTGCAGTTGAGAGCACTGGCTGCTCCGGCAGGGGACCCAGGCTTGCTTCTCGGCATGCACTTGGCCTTCCACCATCTGTAACTGCAGTTCTGGGGCACCCGATGGCCTCTTCTGGGCTTTCAACGCATGCGCATGAGGTGCACATGTAAGGCTGCAGAGAAACACTCACTCAGAATAAAAATGTATAAGTCTTTAAAAACAAGCAAACAAACATAAATCCCAAAGCCCTTACTCATGAGCTTTTTCCTTTGAAAGAATGTGACCCAACTCTTTAAGGACCCAGACACCCCATCCCCAGAAGACCTCTCTCTTGAACTCATGATGGCACCAAGTCTAAGGTACAAGGTGATCTCCCAGTTTGTACATGCATGCATTCCTCCCTCACCCCATTTGCGTGTGTGGTGTGTGTGAGTGTGTGTGTACGTTTGTGAGTGTGTGTGTATGTGTGTGCGTTGTGGTGTGAATGTATGTGTGAGTGTATGTGTGTGTGAGTGTGTGTGTATGTGTGTGTGAGCGTGTGTGTGTGTGTGTGTGTGTGTGTGTGTGTATGTGTGAGTGTGTGTATGTGTATATATGTGTGTGAGTGCATGTGTATGTGTGTATATGTGTGTGAATGCATATGTATGTGTGTAAATGTGTGTGTGTGGTGAGTGTGTGTGTGAGTGAGTGTGTGTATGTGTGTGAGTGAGTGTGTGTGAGTGAGTGAGAGATAGAGAGAAATAGAGAGAGAGAGAGAGAGAGAGAGAGAGAGAGAGAGAGAGAGAGTCCTTTTTTTCTTTTCACCATCTGAGAAGTCAGCTGGGACCAAGCGGGTTTAGAACTCCTACTGGCTGTAGACAGCTTCATCAAGGATGACAATTTCTCAGGTACTTCTGTGTTCGTGGCAGCCCACTTCTCTCCAGGGAGCTATCAACCCCCAAGAGTTACCTGTATGGGGGTAACCTTACCTCCAACTTACCTCCCAGGGAAGGCACCTGCTTCTGAGAATAAGGTGCAGTGGGCTCTCACTGGGAACGTTTCACTTCTGCGATTGCAATCCATGTACACGGATGCTTAGGGCTTCGGAGAATGTGAATGTGTAACTGTGGGAATGAGGTTACCTGTAACGTGGCAGCTAATGAACACAGCACGCCGTGTCACCAATTAACCATTCAATCTGGGTCCTCACAAGACAGGCCACATTGTTGTCTTCATCGGGACAGCAGTATGTGGTCAGGAAGCTGCGACACTGGGACGGGTGTAGTAGAAAGAGATGGTTTCTTTCTATTCTTTTGCAGTTTGTCAGTAATTAGGTTAAGAGGCTGTGGACCAGTATATGAAAGAAAACTGCTCTAGAGTTAAAAGTCGCCGACCTGGGAAGGTAGCTCAGAGGGTAAGAGCACTTGGTGCACAAACACGAGGGCCTGAGTTTGAATCCACAGAACCCACAATAAAAGGCTATAATCCAGGGCTGTGGGTGCCAGAGACAGAATGGATGCTAGCTGTTAGCCTAGCTCCAGATTCAGTGAGACTCTGACTCAAGACAGTAAGTGTAGAGTGACATGGTAGACACCTGTCACCCTCTTCTGGTGTTCGGGTGTGCTCACAGTGCGTGCAGCTGCACACTCTATGTGCAGACTCCATCTCTCATTCACACAAGAACTGGTAGATGCTGCATTGCTAGGTGAGTGTTGACAGAGCATTTGTGGGTTTAACCCGGTGGGTTATCACTCGGATGAGGCTCTGGCTCCCTGAAGGACGGGCCATTCTGAGCCAGGGGCTCTCTGCTTGCAGATTAATAGGCCACTGTTCGCTTGTGGTATCTTCTTCTGAGGACTTTGCTGGTCGCTTCTGATCGCCAAGACAGTGCATTGTTGAACCAGGGTTTGGAGCACTGCTCCTAGGGGCAGGCACTGGCAACTTCTCGCTGACACCTTCCTGTCTGGGACAAGCACATAGGCTTCCTACCTGAGAATAGCTTAGGCTGGACTCTGAAGTAATGGAATGTGCTCACTCAAGAACCCCGTGAACACTTCTGGGCCAGATTGCTCTTTGTGGCTGAAGACTGTCCTGTATATTATGAGATATTTAACAGCATCTCTGACCCCAACCCTGGATACCAGTGTCACCTTGTCTTGTTGCTATGGCAACCAGAAGTGATGCTCATCAACACTGTCAAATGTGCACTGAGAGGCAAAACTGCCTGGGTTGAGAACCAGCCTTCTTGGAGCTAAGAAGGGACAGAGAGCTTCCTGGAGGAGCATGGCCATAACCCTGTGCACAGGAGTGGCTGACTGTTTCTGTTCTGTGCTGGTGTGTGGCTTCACAGAGCCCACGAGGGTCATATAGTACAGTACTTCTCAAACTCAACTGAGCATGTCAGAAACTGAGATTTGGATTTATCGTGTCCGGAGTGGGGCCTAAGATTATGCAGACCTAACAAGCTGCTAATTAATGTTGTTGCTGCTTATACTCAGATGATGCTTAATGAGGTTGTGGGTCAGGCATCTACACATTATGGTCCCAGGGTCCAACTGGAGATCACTGTGGGTTTTTAAAGTTTTTTTTTAATTTAAAATTATATTTATGTATGTATATGTATGTATGTATGTATGTATGTATGTGTATTTGTATATTAATACAGGTACTTGAAGCCAGATGAGAGTGTTAGCTTCCTTGAAGCCAGAGTAGTAGGTGGTTGTGGGTGCCCAGAAGCAAACACAAGTCCTGTAAGGGCATCAGGTGCCAAATGAAGTCCACAATCAAATGCATGGAACGATGACGCTTGGTGCCCTTGGGGTATTAGAAAACAATCTGGCATTGTTGGAGCATTCAGTGAGTTCACATCTGTGTCTGTGGGTGTGCGGCTGGGGAGGAGTTTCCTTAGGAACTAAGGGGTAGAGTCATACAAGTGTTATGTGGAAAAGGCTTAGGTGTTACGTGGCTATAGGCTTAGGCTGTGCCTGTGTGATCAGACCTGTATTGAAGACAGACAGCCCCGCTGGTGAGTGGGTACTCCGTTGAGTTAGGAAGAAGAGTCATCAAAAGGAGCATGTGGGACCCTCAGAAGGAGAGGTGTGGCCCGAGTCAGGGAGCATTGGTGAGGACAGGTGGGAGGGTTGGAGCGGAACTTAAGATTCTAGCAGTTTCCTTCTCTTCCTGGATCCTGGAGTCCTTGAATCTGATATACGTCCAACTCTGATATAACCAAGAATTCTGAATGGCTCTGAGAAGCCAGCCCATCTCAGTAGGACTCCCTCGCACTGTCTCAGGTCATGCAGCCTTTGTTTTAAGGAGGAATGGGTGGTTACTCTTCACTCTCTTTACCCCCACAGGAATCAGACTGTTCCCACGTACCGTACGTGAATCTCCCTGCTTGATGCCCTGCTCTACCTTTCTAAAAAGCCCCCTGTCTCCCTTCTGAGTTCTGAGATCCCCATCTTTGTTTTAGTCCCCAACACATTATTGTCAGGGTCGTGGAGCCTGGGGTCCAGGAGCAGATTAAGCTCCGAACTCTTTCCTGGCATTTTAGAACTAGACACACAGGGGCAGCTGGGGGAAGGGCATCGCCGGCCCATCACCAAAGGTGGCGTGTTCTTATGTGAGAGACAAGGCACCTGATCAGAGTACATGCATGATGTGTGATGGGTGATGTGTGCCATTGGTGCAGGCTTCCACAAAAGAACAGGAGCAGAGCAGTCCCTGAGGTGATGATGTGGCTGTCAAGGACCGTTTCTCAAAGACAACCAGAAAGAATGTGATTAACCGTCTGAGGACTGGCCTGCAGGAGGGCTGTAGTGGGACGGAGAAAGGGGACAAGTAAGGAAAAATGCATTGTCTGTTACTTACTGCCTCCTGCAAACCAGGTGCCTCACCTGATTAAGACGAGACACAGAGCTTTGTGGCTCCTGGACCGGGAAAGATGGTTTCCTTTGGGAACCTGGCTCTTTATTTCAGAGCGCAGAGTGCTGGAAACACAGCCCCAGCAAAGCAGACTGTGCTTTATCTCTCAATTCATGTCTCCAAACAGGAGAAGAGAGGGCGGGGCTACGCTGAGCCTGAAGAAGTGTCCAGGGACTCCTCTCCGATGCCACATGAAGCTGCCCCTCAGTCCCAGCGCGGAGCCAGTGGCCACGGAGCCCTTGGGGATGGCGTTGCTCAGCAGCCTGCTGGCAGCCTGGTCCTATATCTCAGGTGGGTGCTGATGTCTGCTGCCCAGGGCTGTGACCTGGGCTGCTTTTGCTGCCTGGGTCTGACCTGACACTAGGAGAGGCTTGAGTGGTCACCACAGGGAGGCTCTGCTCCATTGGGTTTGAGATAAAAGTTCTTCAGTTAATTATTTAACAAGATATTCTCTAATTCGTCAGGTGGATACTCCTAACAGCTTTGTCTGTCTGGAGAAACGCTTAATTACCTTTCAGCGGTGGACCACACTGCTGGTTTCTTTTCTCAGCAATAAGGAGAGTCCTCCAGCCAGAGAATTTCTGTAGGTTCCTTCTCAAAGCCACACAGGTCTCTCTGTCTCTCTGTCTCTCTGTCTCTCTCTTTCTCTCTATATCTGTCTCTGTCTCTCTGTCTTTCTCTCTCTGTCTCTGTCTCTCTGTCTCTGTCTGTCTCTCTCTCTCTCTGTCTGTCTCTCTTTCCCTCGTGTGTGTGTGTGTGTGAGAGAGAGAGAGAGAGTGTGTGTGTGTGAGAGAGAGAGACAGAGAGAGAGAGAGAGAGAGAGAGAGAGAGAGAGAGAGAGAGAGAGAGAGAGAGAGAGAGAGAGAGAGAGAGAGAGAGAGAGAGAGAGAGAGTTTTATGTTTCAGGGGCCATCTGAAGTGTTTAAGAGCCTTCTGGAAGAGAGGGAGCCAGGAGGTGTGAGTCTTGGAGACACTGCTGCTTGCTAGCCTCTTCTTGACTCAAAGTTGTGTTCTTCAGCAAGATGGCTGACTTTCCCCTCAGGAGTTTTTCTGAAGACTTGACACTGTTCATGTAAAAAGCTGCTATTTAATAACACATGGAAATGCTCTATCATTTGAATGATCAGATTTCTGTCTTGCTGGAGTAGGCATTTTAATCTTTAATGTTTCGATAACTTGCTTGTGTTTTGTTTTTGTTTTGTTTTGCCCGGAGTTGTGTGGATTTTGTATGAAGAAGAGTGCCAAGGTTCTGATTCGACTCCCTTTAAGGGAAGGGTTTTTACTTTCTAATTTTCTAGCCAGGGTTCATATTGGCAACTTAAGAATTCAAATGTAAAGCCCAATGCTTCTGTTTACAATGGCTCCGTCATTGTAGGGAAACTTCTGAGGACCAACCTACCTGGCTCATTTGTGGTTGACAAGACGGAGCATGTCTGAGTTACTTTCCTGTTGCGTTGACAAAAATACCCTGAGAAAAGCAATGTAAGAGAGAAAGGGTTTGCTTTAGCTCATAGTTCAGGGGTACAGTCCATCATGGTGGGGAAGTCAAGGTAGCAGGAGCCTGAAGTGGCCAGCTGTGATGTCTCACAACCAGGGACAGAGAGCAGGAAGTGCAGGCGTGCCGCTACTAGGGCTTGTTCTCTGTCTATACAGCCAAGATCCTCTGTCCTGGAGATAGGTCCACCTTTCTCAACTGAGATTGATTTCTTTCACATTAATTAACATAATAAGTAAAATTCCCTAAAGGACATGAAATTGGGAGGGGTGAGGGTGAATGTAGGAGGAGCCGGGGGAGGAGAAGAGGGGACTGTGATCAAAATACATTGTATGCAAGTAGAAATTCTCAAAGGGTTAATAAAAAAATTTTTTTTTAAATACCATCTCTCACAGACATTCTTGGAGGCGAGCCTTAATCTAGATAATCCCTCACAGGTGCTCCTAAAGTCTGTCCCGTTGACCATCAGCACTAGTCATCACAGGGCACCCAGTCTACGGATGCCACACATCGTGGTTCTTCTCTCAGGACATAGAGAATCCAACGCTTACCCCATTTGAGGAAGGCCTCCTTCCTGGGCATCCACACACTAGTGGATTTCACTGTTATTTTTTTATGGATACAGCTTCTCACAGGCTGGCTTCAAATGCCCATGCACTTGCGCCACCATGGTTTATGCTGGCTCCAGGGCTTCGTGCAGGCTAAGGAAGCACGCTACTCACTGAGCTACCCTGCTCTATCCTCGACTGTTTCTTCGAGCTGTGTGGGGGATAAAGAACACTGGAGCTAGAGTTGGGACATTTGGGCGGTGACAACATGTTTGCACAGTGGCAGGAGGAGGGTCCACCTACTCTGTCCTGAAGACGTCCCTGAAGTGGGGCAGAGGGCAGCAGGAGGCTCGGATGCCTGCAAAGAGATGTTGGATGGAAAGGCCTCCGGGGAGAGCAATCAGAGCACCTGACCTGGCTCAGTATGGGAGGCACCCGGCAAGTTTCCATTTGCCCAGCCTGACCCTGAGCTGTGACCAGTGAATGTGGTAATTCATTGAATTGGCTGCTGTTTGCAGGGCGTCTTGTGATCCTGTTGAGTTTGAAAAGGCTCATGGCCCTGTTTTTCTGTCCCTTCTAACCGTCCTCCTCCCTGTGCCATTACACCGGAACCAAGTGTCATGTGGAGCACTGTAAAACTTTCTCTTCTTTTAAGCAAGCCTGTGGAAGGGGGGTGCTGAGGAGGTGGCCCAGCAGATGCAAGCCCGCGCTGCCAAGCTTGACAAATTGAATTCGTACTCCAGGATCCACGTGGCGGAAAGGGAGAACCGAGTCCACTCATCGTCCTCTGACCTCCACATGCAAACCTTGGCACCTGTACCCATCCCCCACCAATTAATACATGTGAACATGTTTTCAAATTAAATAAGCATGGATTAAAATTTAAAGGGAGTGCCAGAAAGTGGGGGTTTGGGTCTGTAAGATAGAGAGGGGCTGGAGAGATGGTTCAGTGGTTAAGAACACTGTCTGCCCTTCAGAAGGACCCAGGTTCAATTCCCAGCACCCACATGGCAGCTCACAACTATGTAACTCCAGTTCCAAGGGATCTCACACCCTCACACCAAAGCCCATAAGATAAAATAAAAAGAAATAAAACTGATGAGAAATGGATTCTGATTAAACAGGTGGCTCAACAGTTAAGAGTGAATTCTACTCTTGTAGAGAACCTGGGTTTAGTTCACCCCACCCACACATGATATCTTACAACCCCAGTAACTTCAGTACTAGAAGATTTTATGCCCTCTTATGGCCCCCAAAGTCACCTGTGTGCAGGTGCATATGCTCACACACAAATATACACAAACATCATTTTTTAATGATTCCAAAATCAGGAACACTCATCAATTATAAAGGCATTGAATAATTTTTAAAACACAAAGATGGATAAAACAGGTAAAAGTGGTTACTGTCCATAAGGATAAATTAGAAGCAACTATAAAAAATAAGACGGGAAAGACTCGTGATAATACTTGGACTCACATTGCTTTGTCCTATGCTCTTTCTCCTCTATCTGGTTAGTTTCAGTAGGACCCAATCTCTCTAGCGTACTCTCGGGGTTTCAGTTGTATGCTGGTTGATCTTCAGTGTCAACCTTAATGGACTAAAAGTTGCCTAGGGTTTGGGGCACATTCCAGGTTTGTCTAATAGGTTTTTCAGAAATTGGCACATGGAACGTGAACCAAGTGAATTCACCGTGAGTGCAGATATCTCTGTTCATAGGCTGTGGGTCCAAGTAGAACAAAAAAGACGAAGAAGGAGAAACGTGTTCACAGGTGGCATCTCCGTGCTGTCTTCTGCGGCTTTGATCAAAACCCTGAGTAAAACAACTTACATGAGACGGGGGGGGGGGGGGGGTGTTAGCTCACAATCCCAGGTGAGAGTCCAAAACCCACAGGAAAATTAAAGTGTCTGGAACTTGAAATGGCTAGTCATATCCACAGTCAAGAGCAGAGAGATCGAAGCATGCATGCTTGCAGAATAGGATCCCCTGCATAGGGAATGGGGCCCCCAGAGTGGGCCAGGTCTTCTCAACTCTATTAACCCATTCAAGACAATTCCCTACAGACAGGGAAACAGGCCAACTTGATCTAGACAACTGTCATTGAGATTCCCTCCCCATAAGAGTTAAGGTTGTGTTAAGATGGTAATAACTCTTTCTGAGTGGTATGCCTCTTGCTAGTAGCATTCATCATTGACATCAGATGTCAGTCCATCTTCAGTGGGGATTTCCACCAGCATTCTTCAGGAGGCTTCCAGCCCTTCAGCCTGTATCTCTTGTCCCTCTTATTCTGGGGCCTTCCAGCTGCTCCAGCAATTGAGCAGGAATTGGCTTCCTCAGCTTTCCAGCCTGCACACTGAAACTCTATAGCCTCTGATCATTAACCTAATTCCTTATTCATTCTGTTCCTCAGAAGAATCCTGGCCAATACACATTGCTTCTTGTCCAACCCATGAGACCCATTTCTTTAGCAGTACATTTGCTACTTACCATTGCACACAACTGTCTTGGTCCTTTGTCTAATGAGTGTGTGTGTGTGTGTGTGTGTGTGTGTGTGTTTTAGAGGTCATACGAGAGCTAGAAAGTTGTATAAATCTGGGAGCCCGTTGGTTTGCCTCTTTCTTAGCCCAAAGTTGTGCCTTTCTGCAATATGCCTGACTAGCTGAGGGTTTCTCTGAAGACCAGGCAGTGTTATACAGAATCAGCTCGCTCTTTGATTACATGTGCAACCCTCCCACTTGAGTGAGTTTGTATCTTTTGGTAGCTGGCTTTTGTTTTGTATCTGTTAGTTGGCATTTCCGGATGTTGTTTGAAGCAGAGGGGACAGGGGTTCTAGTTAAATTTCCTTTGGGGTAAGGATTGGCTTTACTTTCTGATACTATGATAGATAATGTTGGTGTGTGTGTAGGTGGAAGCCAGCAGACCCACGTGGCTTCTGAGCACAGCTGAGCCTGTCACGTAGTGCTGTGGTCTTCCTACTTGCTTTTCAATACGACATGTCCAATGTATGTGTGAGATGAATCCTACACTGTAACTGCAGTGGAATGTGCTGATCTTCCACAACAGCTACCCCAACATTAACTGTTTCAATAATTAATGATATCAGTTGGACAAAACACTTCCTGAAAAGAAATGATAATCGATTATTCTAACTCATGCCAATGCTTCTGCCTCAGCCTCATAAGTATTCTGATTATAGTTATATTCACTATACTAGAATGACTCTTTCTTAAGGAAAAAATGTTGCTAATGATAAGATGTTGAAATTTCTAACGTATAAAAATTCACAAACTTAATCAGAGTCCTGAGTTAAGAGTCCCAGGAGAAAAGGCGACAAAGGACAAGAATTGGCAGTTTGCATAAGGAAAAATGCAAATGGCTGCAAAAACTGCACAGTTTTGAATTCTAGCGAATCCATGAACAGTGAGGACAGGATGGAAGTGCAGGGAGACACGGGAAGAAGCCGATGGACTCCCAGATGGATGGGTGCTCTCTGGGGAGTAGTTCAGCAATATCTGTCCAAAACCTGAGATGTGCATATATTACATATTCAGGAATCCCACTGCCAGGAATGTCTTCTAAGGGAATAATTAGAGATGTAGGAAGACACATTACTATGAGGACAAGAACTCTCGGAATATTTTGATGGAAAAGATGAAAAGAATTTTCTGAATAGGAAATGAAATAGAAATATGTAAATGCTGTGCTATTAAGGGGCTACGGACGCTCATGTATAACATGTAGTACATGTACCCCTGCTTTCTGTCTGTTTTAAATGGGACTGCGTTCTACTATAATCTGTATGTGAGTGCTAGGATCTAGAGGATGTACTTTTTATATTATTTTAATTAGCTATGTTTTTGTATGCTGTTTGTGTGTGGTACTGTGTGTAGATGTGTTTACATGTCCAGAGGACAGCTTCAGCTGTTATCCTGCAGGTACAATCTGGTTTTGGGAAGGTACAGGGTTTCTTTCTGGTCTGGAAAGACAGAGCAGGGCTAAGCTGGCGGCCAGCAAGCCTCAGGAACCAGCCTGCCTCCACCGTCTAGGCCCTGGGATTACAAGCACCCACACCCATCTCTGGGTTCTAGGAATCACACTCAGATCCTTGTGCTTGCAAGGCAAGTGATTTATATACCGAGCCCCGCCCCCAGCCTGCTTAGCTGTATTTTCTAAGAATAGTATTCGATTGGAATACATACATTAGATAATTCCCATTTCTCTGTCTTCTTGAGTTCCATAGCCTACCAAGCATAGCCTAAACTAGACTTCTGTCTACCTAACTCAGAAATAAGTTTTTACTCAAAGACACATCTTCTTCGCAGACCACACCACATTGGTTAAGGTCTGTCTGCTCGCCTTCCACTCTTTTATTGTGTTCCCCCTTCATGATCCCCCCACCACTGATGTGGTTTGAACTCCATCTTGTATTTGCCCAAATTACCATAATCGTATTGTCCTTCCTCTGATCCAACTAGATCTGTATTTTAGTAGTACAATGATCTGTCTACAGTGTTGGCGTGAGGATGCAGTTTGATTTATTTTGATGCTGTCTTGAGCTCGCTCTGCAGGGGTGATGACTGGAGTTCAAATCCCATCACACATAAGTACCAGTGAGAGGGGAGGCCTGCCTGCAATCCCAGCGCGTGGGAGGTGGAGACAGCGGACCCTGAGCTAGCTGGAGAGCCAGACTAACCAAAGGAGTGAGCTCAGAGCTCAGGGGACAGACACTGACTTGATAGGCAAGGTGGGGCCATCAAGGAAGACACCACCAGATGTTATCCTCTGGCCACCCTCTACATGAATGTATACACACGTGTGTGAGCAGGCATACACACAGACACATGCCACTTGCACATACGCATACCAAAATAATCCAAATGCTTTGTATGCTTTAACTGTTACTGCTATTTTAAAGCGATAAGTAGTGTAAACTTGGCTGTGTAGCTAGGCTGTGGTGTTCTCTCACTCATCCATGTGTTATGGTTTGTATATTCTCGGCCCAGGGAGTGGTACTATTAAGAGGTGTGGCCTTTTTGGAATAGGTGTGTCACTCTGGGTGTGGGTGTCACCCTAACTGCCTGGAAGCCAGTATTCTGCCATCAGCTTTCAGATGAAGATGTAGAACTTCTCAGCTCCTGCACTGTGGCTGCCTGGATGCTGCCATGCTCCTGCCTTGATGATAATAGACTGAACCTCTGAACCTGTAAGCTAGCCCCAATTAAATGTTGTCCTTATAAGAGTTGCCTGGGTCATGGTTTCTGTTCACAGCAGTAAAACCCTAACTAAGACACCATGTTTCCTTGACTCATGTTTTATTCCTCCTGTCTCGGCACTTGTATTGAGGGAGTTTACATTACCTGTCTTAACCATTTGCAAGCAAGTGTAAATTAAAAATTAAAAAAGTATTAACCAGAATACAATGCTTTATAAATAGTGTAATATCACTAATAATAATAGCCTCATTAATAATTCCTAATATGGTATTAGAAAGAACAAATGGAATAATTACTCATTTTTAACTTAATTATTGGGTTATTCAGTGCATGTGCCTGGCTCAAGCAGGCCTCCCTCCTTCTAGGGTTTTCTTTCAAGTTCCCTTCTCAGTGGGTTTCCTGCTGCTCATTCTCTGCCTGCTCCCATCAGCACACCACACATTGAGCCTGTCTTGTCCTTTCATATAGTTCTCCTTAGCACCCTGTGAAAAGACATAGAAAGTCTAATCTCAAAGCTGCCCGCCCATTCAGTTCCATTCATAGGCCTTGGTATGTCCTTCTGGTCCCCTTCCCTTATTTTGTATATGTAGTGAATCAAATATACTGTCTGCACTGAGCTTTTCCCATTAAGCATCATGTCCCAGCGACACTGCAGGTCAGTACAGAGAATCTTCCTTCTCCTGCTAGGCAATGACTTACTCCTCCATAGCCCGGCCCTTTGCCAATGGCTGGTGGGAATACTCAGATCTTTCTCAGAGCAATGATAAGTAACCATGGAATACGTGATTCAATGCGTTTCCAGGATTGGTTTCCCAAGCTACAATGGCTGGGTCATGTTCCATCCACATTCCAAGGGCAAATGTCACCAAGTTGCCACTTAGAGGGCTTTTCTGATTTACCCATTTATAAAGAGATATATACAAAGCCCCAGCACAGTGTTTTCAGTTCTCTTTGGAGATTTGACAGTCTGATAGATGAAAAAGGCTCCCTAAATATAATTTAATTTCTGTAGACCAGGGGTCAGCAAACTCTGTTTTACTATAAACTGCTAGTCAGTGTTTTCAGCTTTGTGGCAATGACCAGCCTATGTTCTACCAGTTTAAATCCATTGTAAACCAAAAGCAAAGCTTTATAACTGAACAGACACGCCTCCCTTTCAGTGGAACTTTGTGTATAAATGCAGGAGTCCTGTCAACTGTAGCTTGTAGTCCACAGTGTTCCAGTCCCTTTTAGGGGGACATTTTTCATAGGCCAAAGACCCATGCCTATTGCATTTTCTGTGCTTAGATCCTTTCCAAATTTTCTCTATTAGTTGATACTTATTTTTTTAAAAACTATTTATTTTTTATTTGTGTGTTTAGATGTTTTGCCTGCATGTGTATATGCACCATCTTTGAAGAGATCGAAGCAGGGCATGAGATACCCTGGAACTGGAGCTACAGATGACTGTGAGCTGTTTTGTGGGTGCTGGGAATTGAACTCTGATCCTCTGAAGAACAGCTGGTACTCTTAACTGTTGAGCTCCCTCTCCAGCACTGTTGCTTAGTTTCTTAATACTTTTCTTTATATATTTATCCTGTTTTTATAATCATATAACAAATACTCTTTTCTAATTTGTCATTTGCTTTTACAGATAATAGTATTTTAGTGACGATGTTTTGGTGGATCATTTGGTGTGTGTGTGTCCACGTGTATGTGTGCCTGAGGAGCTCAGATGAGGGTGTTGAATCCCCTGGAGCTGGAGTTATCAGCAGTTACAGGCAGCTTGTGTGGGTGCTGGGAAACGAACCTGAGTCCTCTGTAAGATCAGAAAGTGCCCTCGACTACCAACGTCTCTCCTCAGCTCCCCGGATTTTAACAGTAGAGTCTCCATTGCTAGGAACAATTTGATGACAGAGAGTTTGCTTTAATGTGAAGCTGAGGGCCAACCTTGAGAGTCTACTTGGGGATACACATGAGGAGCTAGCCTGATGTTCAGGCTGCTTATCACAATTTTCTGAGACTCCTTGGAGGCAGTAAACAGCAAAGAAGCAAACAAGGAAGCAGCACTGCACACAAAGGTACTCAGCACCATTCTTCTATTTTCTGTGCATATGGTATTTTATCTGGATGCACCATGTCTGTGCATCATGTGTATGCCTGCTACCCGAGGAGGCCGGAAGAAGGTGTCAGATCCCTGGAACCAAAGGTGCAGAGGGTTGTGAGCCGACATGAGGATGCTGAGAATTGAACCTGGGTCCCCTGGAAGAATGGCCAGTGATCTTAAAAATTGAGAAATCTCTCCAGTATGCATTATTGCTATTTTTTAAAATAATTTCTAACCAACTAAATAACTGAAGACAAGATATTTTGTAAATGGTAGTACATCCCTGCCCCTGGCTGAGCTACTGTAGCTGCAGGGTACAGTACATCCCCCAAGATGGATGGGGAACTAAGGGTAATATATACAGTGTATGAAATGCACTCAGAGAAAAATATATAAATAATTTGTGTAACCTGACTAGAGCGAAGGAAACACAAATAACAAGTAAAAAGGCAATAGTCCTCCTCACTTCCCTGTCTATTGTATAGTTTTGTTCATCTTGTTAGATAATGTTGGTTTCTTTAATATATTTTTATCAGTTACTGATTTTCATTTAAAAAGTTGGCTTTTTGTATGTATTTGCATGTATATGCATGGATGTGTGCCTGTGGCTATCAGAGTGTAACCTGTAGGAATTGGTTCTTCACCATGTTGGTCCCAGGGATCAGATTCAGGTTGTTAAGCTTGGCAGCAAGTGCCTGCACCCACTGAGATATCTTGCTGGCCCTATTTTCTATTCTTCTAATGCTATTCCATCATATATACATACATATATAGAAATACACATATGCTATAACACACACTGTTTGGATACAAAGTGCCTCTCAAAAGGCTATGTGTTATGGGCTTTGTCACTGAATGGGGGTGCTGTTTTGGAAGTTTCTGGAATCTTTAGGAAGTGGAGCCTACTTAGAGGAGTAAGGGGTTCTTGTAGATACATTTCCCTGGCCTCTTCCTGTCTTTCTGGCTATTTCCTGTCTGCCACTGCCATGATATCATCCAAGTGCAGGAGCCAAGTGACCATGGATCCAATCTTCTGTGTCTCAGTTTCATTTTTGTTGCTGTGATAAAATCCCTGACTAAAGCAACTTTAAAGAAGAAAGGTTTGGCTTAGCTTACAGTTGCAGATTACAGCTGATCACTGCAGGGGGTCAAGGCAATAACTTGAAGCAGTTAGCATATTTCATATCCAGTGTCAAGAGCAGAGAGAACTGAATGCATGAATACCGGTTGCTTTGCTCACTCTTCCTCCTATTATACAGCCTAGGACCCAAGCCCAGGGGATGGTGCTGCCCACAGTGGGCTCGGACGTCTCCTATCTATTAAGGCCAGCAGGACTGTCCTCCACAGGCTGACCTGATCTAGACAGTCTCTTTGTGACTCTCTTTTCAGATAATTCCAGATTGTATCAAGATGACAACTTTGGTTCTGAAACTCTGAGCCAAAATAAGTGTTTAAATTGTCTATCTTAGATATTTTGGTGACAGAGACAAAAAGCTAACTAATACTACACACACATTGACACATTCACATACTCATACATATAATAAATGTATGATATATAATGAATATATTAACTAGACTTTAGAGATTTTAGTCATGATTTAATTTAAATATCATTCATTATTTAACTTATTCAGCATTTTTATTATAAACATATGAACTGGGTTCTGAGAACCCAAAGTGACTCATGGATTCTTACTGTCATGTGGAGAAGGTCACGGCCGCACAGCTGATTATAGTAGAAGTACAGAAAGTACTGCCTAGACTGGAGGGACTGATTATTCACGGGAGGTAGACAAGCATTGGTCTTAGTCTTCGGCAGTGGTAACGTCAGAGTTAAGTATGCACTGGAGTCTTCGCCCTTCCTTTCTGGGGCTGTAGGGAAGCTGATGTTCATTCTGTTGCTGTGATAAAATACCATGCCTAAGAGCAACTAGGAGGGGGAAAGAGTGGATTTCATCTTACAGGTTACAGTCTGTCATCGAGGGAATCCAGAAGTAGGACTTGGAGACCACGGAGCACTGCTGCCTCCCAGCTCACCTCCCTGGCTTGCTCAGCTTCTTTCGTATCTAGCCCAGGCCCAGCTGCCCAGGGATGGCATCTCCCACAGTGGGCTGGCCCCTCCTCCATCAAACAGCAATTGAGAAAATGCCTCACAGATATGGCCAGAGCCAGTCTGATCTGGACAGTTCTTCAGTTGAATTTCTGTTTTGCCAGGAGATTCTGGTTGGTGTCAGGTTTATACAAACAAAGGAGTACACCAAGAAGAGAGAGCGGTGATCTGTGGACTGGATAGGCACTGGGATGTGGAGGCTTCCTTGTGGGGTGCTTACTGCCTAGTGGGTATGGGGAGGAGGTGAAAGGGGCCAAAGGAGCAGAAGTCAGACTGGCCCAATAGGGACAGATTCTACTATCGTCCTGGTTCCCAAGCAGGACAAACCAGGGAAGGAAGAGACTTAGGGAAACCTCCCTCCAGCATTTCAGAGAGGCCTGGAGTGTTGCTGGAAGACTTTCCTTTCCTATGGTGTGGGACAGAATCCCACAAAGAGCCATCTGTACAGTGATTCTCAGTGAAGAGAGATTCTGCTGAGTTCTTCCTAAGTCACATGACCCTGCTACTCTCTTTAAAGAGAGACCATTTCATAAGCATATTTCCTTCCCTTTAAAGACTGAACACTTTAAGGAATGCAAGAAACCTCAGGCAGAGAACATGGTACACTGGCTTGGAGACCAGCTAACTAGGCCAGATCTGGAGTGGCTGTGCCTTCTACAGTTTTCTGGGCACAGTCTGACTTCCCTGCATGCAAATGAAATCAGCCCCAGGACCTCTCCAAAGGGCCTCTTCCTGCCCATGAAAACAATGACCCTGCAGGAAACAAGATAGAGTAATACATTTATTTTTATTTATTAAAGGAAAACAACGACAAAAGCCCTCTTCACCCTGCTTCCTGGGTAATTAACAGATGTCTGAATGTGGTCAAGACCAGGGAGGGTCATTGGCCAAGGAGAAGTGACCTGAAGCAGGAAGTGTTAGAGGAGTATAAAAACAAACCATCTAGGACTCCAGGTTGATGTAGGCAGAAAGGTGAGTTAGCATGATTCAAAGTATACTGGTTCAGAAAACCTGCCTTGAAGCATCTGCTCAGTACCCAGCGAGTCGTTTGCTCTGTCTCGTTGCTTTTACTGAACTCTTGTAGTCTGTATCTGGGATGCTACACATAAAAGAAAACATTTTCTTATG
This sequence comes from Apodemus sylvaticus, assembly GCF_947179515.1. Classification (NCBI taxonomy): domain Eukaryota; kingdom Metazoa; phylum Chordata; class Mammalia; order Rodentia; family Muridae; genus Apodemus; species Apodemus sylvaticus. The sequence continues at coordinate 112,395,879 of NC_067473.1, forward strand.
TGTGAGAAAAACTAGTTAGGCTAGAATGAGAATAGCAGTTTCCAAACTGAAGCCCATGTTAGTGCACGGTTGTAATCTCAGCACTCAGGAACCGGATGCTGGAGGAGCAGTCTGGGCTGCACAGCAAAATCCTATCTCATAAACAGACAAACAAAAAACCCGACAACAATAAAAGAGAGGCCTGTGTAGCAAGTCGGTGAAGGCGGGGCATGCAAGTCAGAAGGACTGTTTTCCTACCCTTCCTCTCAAGTACGGCTTTCCATCTCACGCACATAAGAACATGGATCACGCCAGTCTTAATGGTTTAACCATGGGTACTAGTACTTACCCACTGTCCTAAAGTATGCTAAAGTTTAAAGGTAGAAGATCAACACAAAGGCATTTTTCTGATCCTGGCAAAGATTAAGTAAATGGGAGCTCTGTCTGTCTGTCTGTCTACCTGTTTTCCTGTCTGTCTTCTATCTCCTATCCACTGCCCATCTATTTTCTTCCAACTTATCTACTTATATTACCTGTCATCTATCTATCTACCTATCTATCTATCTATCTATCTATCTATCTATCTATCTATCTATCTTCTGTCAATCACCTATCTACCTCCCTCTTTGACTCTTGCCCTTCCTTCCTGTTTTCATCCCTCCCTCTATCTTTCCCTCCTTCCCTCTCTCCCTTCTCCTTTCTCCCTGCCATCCCTGAGAGTGTATATGCAATATGTATTTTTGTCTATGCCTGTGAACATTTTTCGGGTCCAATGTTGGGGAAGGGTTACCTTAGTTATTATTATTATTATTATTATCCCTTCTATTCTATTCTGGATTCAGTTACAAGGCTGCTTTCCTCTCGTTGTCTTCTTATGTCTATCTCCTCAGGGTTCCTAGAGTGAATTCCTCCTTTATTCTATCCTGAGTTCAACTACCTGCTGGTTTATGTCTCTCTCCTCAGAGTTACAGCTCTAATCTCTCCTGCCTCTGACTATTTCCCAGAATTCTTTCTCTTCCTGCCTGATATCTCACCCCCTATTTTCTGCCACAGCTCATTGGCCATAAGCTTTTATATTGGCAGGTATTGTTTATAAGAGATTCTCTCTACAGTAGTGAGTGGAGGTAAGTCTCCTAAGACATTGAGACAGGAACAGGGTTAGAGTCTATTGACTGCTTTAGTGGCCTGAACTTGAAGTTTACTCTGTAAAAGCAACTTTTATTTACCTGATGTAATTGTCTTCTCAACGGGTTACTGCTGAGTAAATTCACCTTCCATAGCCCTTTCTGAACTCTGGCTGGCTGGCTCAACTTAGTTGTTCTGGCTAAAACTCCTCTCCAAGCTGACTGATTCAGTCTGGCTTCTCTCAGCTTCTCGTTGAATTGTTCTTGACCTCAAACTAACTCTGGCAATTTGTTCTAATCTTCTGGCTCCTTCTTATTCTCTGGCTTGGGCTGCCTCTGATGACCTGCACTGAACTTTGCGAATTCATGAATGAACTCAACTCTACTGCACTGCACTCACTGCACTCACCCCCAACTCACTGAGCTCCCAGCGGGCAGATCAGCTGTCTCCACTGCACAGAACCCTTCTGACTGAACAGAACTGAGTGACTAGAACTCAGAGATCTGCATGCCTCTGGCTCATGAGTGCTGGGATTAAAGGTATGCACCACCATACCTGGGCTTAAGCTTTTCTTTACCTGGACTTTGCTCTATATCAAACAGAGCCAGTTTATTTCTAGTCTATTAGTGGGGATGATTGAATAAGAGCTCATGTTTACATCCTCTGCACCCTTTTCGATGGCAGCCTGTAATTCCGGTGCTGGGAATGTGGATATGCTAAGAGCAAGCTGGATAGATAGACTAGACCAAAGGGCAAGTCTGAGCTGAGAGGCCTTGCCTCAAAAATAAGATGGACAGCAACTGAGGAAGACTTTGTCAGCTGTGGGCCTCCACTTGTACATGTATGTATGTATGTATGTATGTATGTATGTATGTATAGGTTCACCTCACACATGGCATGCAGGAAACTAAGCACTTGAAATGACTTGAAAAGATGTGTTAGTCCCAAGGAACTCTTGCCTCCTGGCTATCAGTATCTTATTTTACACACTGGCCATTTCTGCACTTGATGGAAGGTCAGTGTGGTACATACAGTTCAGGTGTGGAAGGGAAAAGGACACCTTTAGTGAGAAGCTTCGGGCCATGATGGGGGTAGGGCAGGCAAGCACATTGTCAACCACAGGGGACTTCTTGGTTGAGTACAGCATGGAGAGAATCAGGAAAATGTCTGTCAGACACTGAAATCAGTTCTGTTAAAGCCATTCATGAGGCTGGCATGCTACATGCCTGTGACCTCAGTTCTTAGAAGTTGGAGGCAAGAGAATTAGAATTTCAAAGCCAGCCTGGCCTATATGAGACACAAGACCCTATCTCAAAACATTATGTGGAGATCTAACAAACAGAGCCAGGTACACAGACATAGCCCAAGTCTAACATCGCTTGGGTCTCAGCCTGTCAGGCTTTTGCCTGCACACAGGACCTGGGTAGCTCTGCAGGCCGTCTGTGTGACAACCCTGTCAGGGTACTGTTTGCCCTACAGACTGACCGTCACTTGGAGGAGTGCTCTGCCATCTTGGCTCCTGGACACCAGAGAGATCTAACAGATAGCGCCAGCTACTCAGACATAGCCCAGTCTAATATCTCTTGGGTCTCAGCCTGTCAGGCTTTTGCCTGCACCCAGGGCTTGGGCAGCTCTGCGGGCCATCTGTGTGCCAACCCTGTCAGGGGTCATTTGCCCTGCAGAGTGATCAGAACTTGGAAAACGTCCCCACAGCATCCGCCATCTTCGATCCATGACAGAGCAGATGGGCAGCACCAGGTTCACAGAGACAACCCGAGTATAACATTGCTTGGGGCAAGAGACACCAGGGCTCCAACGGCACCCAAGAGGAGGGCAGCACATCAGCAATTTATAATAGGGCAAACCCAGTGATCCAGCAGTATGGAAATAGCCTTACAGGCTCACAGGAGGTTCAAGCACCAGCAGTGACAACAAGACCAACTAACGCCAGAGATAACCAGATGGCAAAAGGCAAATGTAGGAAAGTTACTGACGGAAATCAAGGCAATATGACAGCATCTGAACCCAATTCTCCAACAACAGCAAGTCCTGGATACCCCAACACACCAGAAAAACAAGATTTAGATTTAAAATCACTGGTCATGATACTGTTAGAAAAACACAAGAAGGACATAAATGAAACTCTTAAAGAAATTCAGGAGAAAATGGATCAAAAGGTAGAAACACAAGGGAAACACAAAAATCATTTAAAGAAATTCAGGAGAATATGAGTCAACAGATAGAAGCCAATAAACAGGAAATGCAAAAATCACTTAAAGAAATACAGGAGAACTTGGGTCAATAGGCAGAAGTAATGAAAGAGGAAAACACAGACATCTCTTAATTAGAGGAAAACACAAACAAACAAGTGAAGGAACTGAGGAAAACCATCCAGGATCTAAAAACAGAAGTAGAAACAACTAAGAAATCGCAAAGGGAGAGAACTTTGGAGATAGAAAACCTTGGGAAGAAATCAGGGGCCATAGATGCAAATATCAACAACAGAATACAAGAGATAGAAGAAAGAATCTCAGATGCCGAAGATACCATAGAAACCATTGACTCAACAGTGAAAGAAAATGTAAAATGCAAAAAGCTTATAACCCAAAACATCCAGGAAATCCAGGACACAATGAGAAGACCAAACCTAAGGATTATAGATATAGATGAGAGTGAAGATTTACAGCTTAAAGGGCTTGCAAATATCTTCAGCAAAATTATGGGAGAAAACTTCCCTAACCTAAAGAGAGAGATGCCCATGAATATAGAGGAAGCCTACAGAACTCCAAACAGACTGGACCAGAACAGAAATACCTCCCGTCACATAATAATCAAAACCCCAAATGTACTAAACAAAAAAAAAAAAAAAAAAAAAAAAGGAATATTAAAGGCAGGAAGAGAAAAAGGGCAAGTAACATATAAAGGGAGACCTATCAGAATTACACCAGACTTCTCACCAGAGACCATGAAAGCTAGAAGATCCTTGGCAGATCTCATGCAAACTCTAAGAGAACACAAATGCCAGCCAAGACTACTATACCCAGCAAAACTCTCAACGACCATAGATGGAGAAATCAAGATATTCCATGACAAAACCAAATTTATACAATATCTTTCCACAAACACAGCCCTACAAAGGATAATAGGTAGAAAATGCCAATACAAGGAATGAAAACACCCTGAAAAAAGCAAGATAGTAACCTTCCTTCATCAAACCCAAAAGAAGATAACCACTCAAATATAAAAATAACGTCAAAAATGGCAGGAAGTAACAATCACTATTCCTTAATATCCCTTAACATCAATGGATTCAATTCCCCAATAAAAATACATAGACTAGCAGACTGGATACTTAAACAAGACCCTACATTTTGCTACATTCAGGAAACACACCTCAGTGTCAAAAGCAAACACTACCTTAGAGTAAAAGGCTGGAAGACAATTTTACAAGCAAATGGTCTCAGAAAACAAGCAGGAGGAGCCATTCTAATATCAGATAAAATTGACTTTCAACCTAAAGTCATCAAAAGAGACATGGAAGGACACTTCTAACTTGTTAAAGGAAAAATTCACCAAGAACTCTCAATTCTGAACATCTATGCTCCAAATGCAAGGGCACCCTCATTCAAGGGCATCCTCATTCGTAAAAGCTCAAAGCACACATTGCACCTAACACAATAATTGTGGGTGACTTCAACACTCTACTATCCTCAATGGACCGATCAGGAAAACAGAAACTAAACAGGGATACAGTGAAACTAATTAAAGCTTTGGATCAATTGGATTTAACAGATATATATATAGAGAGAACATTTCATCCTAAAGCAAAAGAATATACCTTTTTCTCAGCACCTCATGGTACCTTCTCCAAAATCAGAAGATCGAACTAATCCCATGACTCCTATCAGATCACTATGGAGTTAGAGTGGTCTTCATTAGTAACAAAAACAACAGAAAGCCCAAATACACATGGAGGCTGAACAACACTCTACTCAATGATACCTTGGCCAAAGAAAAAATAAAGAAAGAAATCAAAGACTTTTTAGAATTTAATGAAAATGAAGGGACAACATACCCAAATCTATGGGACACAATGAAAGCAGTGATAAGAGGAAAACTCATAGCCCTGAGTGCCTCCAAAAAGAAGCTAGAGAGAGCATACACTAGCAGCTTAATAGCACACCTGAAAGCCCTGGAACAAAAAGAAGCGAATTTACCCAGGAGGAGTAGAAGGCAGGAAATCATCAAACTCAGGCCTGAAATCAATCAAGTGGAAACAAAGAGAACCATACAAAGAATCAATAAAACCAGGAGCTGGTTCTTTGAGAAAATCAACAAGATAGATAAACTCTTAACCAGACTAACCAAAGAGCACAGAGACAGTATCCAAATTAACAAAATTAGAGATGAAAAGGGATATACACCAACAGAAACTGAGGAAATTCAAAAAATCATCAGATCCTACTACAAAAGTCTATACTCAACACAACTGGAGAATATGGAGGAAATGGACAATTTCCTAGACAGATACCAAATACCAAAATTTAATCAGGATCAAATAGATTATCTAAACAGTTCCATAACCCCTAAAGAAATAGAAGGGGCCATAGAAAGTCTTTGAACCAAAAAAAAGCACAGGACCAGATGGTTTTAGTGCAGAATTCTATCAGAGCTTCAAAGAAGACTTAACACCAATACTCTTCAAACTACTCCACAAAATAGAAACAGAACGAACACTGCCCAACTTGTTCTATGAATCCACAATTATGCTGATACCAAAACCACACAAAGATCCAACAAAGAAAGAGAACTTCAGACCAATTTCCCTTATGAACATCGATGCAAAAATACTCAATAAAATTCTTGCCAACTGAATCCAAGAACGCATCAAAATGATCATTCACCATGATTAAGTAGGCTTCATCCCAGGGATCCAGGGATGGTTCAATATACAGAAATCCATCAATGCAATCCACTACATAAACACACTCAAAGAAAAAAACCACATGGTCATTTCATTAGATGCTGAAAAAGCATTTGACAGAATTCAGCATCCTTTCATGTTAAAAGTCTTGGAAAGAACAGGAATTCAAAGTCCATACCTAAACACAGTAAAAACAATCTACAGCAAACTGGTAGCCAACATCAAACTAAATGGAGAGAAACTTGAAACAATCCCACTAAAATCAAGGACTAGACAAGGTTGCCCCCTCTCTCCATATCTTTTCAATATAGTACTTGAGGTACTAGGTAGAGCACTTAGACAACATAAAGAGGTCAAAGGGATACAAATAGGAAAGGAAGAATCAAACTATCACTATTTGCAGATGATATGATAGTATATTTAAGTGACTCAAACTACTAGAGAACTCCTACAGCTGATAAACAACTTCAACAAAGTGGCTGGTTATAAAATCAACTCAAGCAAATCAGTAGCCTTCCTATACTCAAAGGATAAGCAGGCTGAGAAAGAAATCAGGGAAATGACACCTTCACAATAGCCACAAACAATATAAAGTATCTTGGTGTGACTCTAACCAAACAAGTGAAAGATCTGTATGAGAAGAACTTCAGGTCTCTGAAGAAGGAAATGGAAGAAGACCTCAGAAAATGGAAAAATCTTCCATGCTCGTGGATTAGCAGGATTAATATAGTTAAAATGGCCATTTTGCCAAAAGCAATATACAGATTCAATGCAATCCCCATCAAGCAGTACTACAGAACAATAGTGTTAAAAACTGCATGGTATTGGTACAGTGACAGGCAGGTGGATCAATGGAATAGGATTGAAGACCCAGAAATGAACCCACACACCTGTGGTCACTTGATTTTAGACAAAGGAGCTGAAAACATCTAGTGGAAAAAAGATGGCCTTCTCAACAAATGGTGCTTGTTCAATTGGAGGTCAGCATGCAGAAGAATGCGAATTGATCCATTCTTATCTCCTTGTACTAAGCTCAACTCCAAGTGGATCAAGGACCTCCACATAAAACCAGACACACTGAAACTAATAGAAAAGAAACGGAGGAAGATCCTTGAGGACATGGGCACAGGGGAAAAGTTTCTGAACAGAATCAATAGCTTTTGTTCAAAGATCAAGAATTGGCAAATGGGACCTCATAAAATTACATAATTTCTATAAGGCAAAGGACACTGTCAAAAGGATAAAACGACAACGAAAAAATTGGGAAAAGATCTTCACCAACCCTACATCTGACAGAAGTCTAATATCCAATATATATGAAGAACTCAAGAAGTTAGACCCCCAGAAAACCAAATAACCCTATTAAAAAATGGGGTACAGAGCTAAACAAAAAATTTTCACCTGAAGAACTTCGAATGACTGAGAAGCACCTTAAGAAATGTTCCACATCATTAGTCATTAGGGAAATGCAAATCTATACAACCCTGAGATTTCACCTCATACCAGTCAGAATGGCTACGATTAAAAACTCAGGAGACAGCAGTTGTTGGCGAGGATGTGGAGAAAGAGGAACACTCCTCCACTGCAGGTGGGATTGCAAGATGTACAACCACTTTGGAAATCAGTCTGGCGGTTCCTCAGAAATCTGGGCTTGACACTTCCGGAGGACCCTGCTATACCTCTCCTGGGCATATACTTAGAGGATTTCCCTGGCATGCAATAAGGACACATGCTCCACTATGTTCATAGCAGCCTTATTTATAATAGTCAGAAGCTGGAAAGAACCCAGATATCCCTCAATGGAGGAATGGATACAGAAAATGTGGTATATTTACACAATGGAATACTACTCAGCAATTAAAAAACATGAAATTCATAGGCAAATGGTTGGAATTGGATAATATCATACTAAGTGAGGTAACTCAGTCCAAAATGAACACACATGGAATGCAGTCACTGATAACATGGAATGCAGTCACTGATAAGTGGATATTAACCCAGAAGCTCAGAATACCCAAAATACAACCCACATATCAAATCATTCCCACGAAGAAGGAAGGAGAGGGCCTGGGTCCTGGAAAGGCTTAATGCAGCAATGTAGGGGATTGCCAGGACAGAGTAGTGGGAGGGGGTTGATTGGGGAATGGGCAGAGGGAAGAGGGCTTATGGGACTTATGGGGAGGGGTGAACTGGGAAAGGGAAAATCATTTGGAATATAAACAAAGAATATAGAAAATAAAAAAAACCATTTTGTGTGTGTGTGTGTGTGTGTTTGAGCCCGGGCTCTTTTAGACTCATAGCAATACAGGCAGGGTCAGTGCCCTAAGGGGCCCTGGTGGTTGTGTGGGAAGAGGAAAGACTCTGGGCTTCCTGACAAGCTGTCACCTCAGGTACAATGACCTTATTTCTGTCCTGTGCAGACAGTGGCAGAAAAATCAATGCTGGTAGCCCCTGGGGGCGGTGTTTGGAGCTGAGTCAAGCCTGCTTTAGAAGAAGGGACAGCTGGATCTCTCTGCACAGAGAGCAGCCAAACCAGGACATGGCCCCTGGGGGAGGCTTGATTCTGGTAAACAACAGAACCCATTTTCCAGCAAATAGATTTTCTTTTCTTTTTTTTCCCCAGCGATACACTTTTGAATTATCACTGGGATGAGGTCTGATAAGGTCACCTGGCCTGAGCCTCTCTTGCCTTTCAGAGATACATCTCCTGAGCCCCGACTCAACCCACTGCAGGTCTCTCTGCATCTGCTGCTGTGTGATGCCCACCTGGTCCATTCTCTCCATTTCAGTTATTCATTCCCCCCCTTGTGTGTGTGTATGTGTTTGCATGTTTTGCACATATGAAGGCCAGAGGTCGAAGTCTTCCTCTCTAGCAGTATCTCCGCCCGCCCCCCCTTATCGTTTGAGACAGGGACTCTTGATAAACTCACTGATTTGGCTCAGCTGTCTGGCAAGTGAGTCCCTGGGACCGACCTGTCAGTGCCTCTCTAGGTCTGTGGTTACTGTCATGCTCCCCCACCTCAACTGTTACAAGTGACTCGAACACAAATTCAGCTCCGCAGTGGACACTTAACCCATTGAGCTGTCCCTCCACCCCATTCCATCTGTATTTTATCATGTGCAGTGGGACGTGAGGTTCCATGGGGCTGAGATGGACCTGGGCTGAAGTGACTAAGGAGGAGTGCCTTCCTCCTGCTACACCATGAAAAGACGATATACAGGACTCAGACCTCTCGGCAGGTTCTGGTGTCCCAAGTCACGTCCCCTGTATCAGAGAGCTTAATGATTTCCTACTTTTATTCAGGCCCACTATCGGAGAGTGTCAGGCTTGTCTCGAGCTGACACTCGATAACATTGTTATTAGGTGAACATGAACTAATCATAGATGTGCTTGCTGGTTTTGTCAGCTTGACACTATCCTAGACATATCGGAAGGAGGAATCCATCAGACTGACCTGTAGGCAAGTCTGTGTAGCACTTTCTTGATTGACTGTGGGAGCCAGCCCCCTGTGGCTGGCTGGTGCCTCTCCTGGGCAGGCGGGTCTTGCGTTGTACAAGAGAGCAAGCTGAACAATCTGGAGGCAGGGGCATGTGTGCAAGCCAGAAAATAGCACTCCTCTATGGCCTTGGCATAAGCTCCTGACTTCAGGTTCCTGACCTAGTGAGCTCTGGCCTGACTTCCTTCAGTGATGTGCTGTGATTGAGACGTGTAAGCCAAATAAAGCCTTCCCTCTCCAAGTTGCCTTTGGCCATTTGTTTTGTTTTGGTTCATCACAGGAGTAGAAATCAGGATTTGCAAAATCTAGAGACAGCTTAGCCCTCTCTATAAGGTCAACGTCTCATGGTCTCCCACACAGCTACACATCCTGCCCACCTGGGCACCCTTGACTCCACATGGCTAACTCATCACAGTCATCAGTTCTTACCTCAGACATTACGGTTTTCTCCTACCCGGTGATATAAGCTTTCATTGCTGTGACCAGTAGAGAAACGATTTCAAGGCTGGAGGACTTCTTTTGATTCATCATTTCCAAGGTTTCAGTCAACCATAGTGGGAAGCAGTGGTAGAACACGGCTGTTCGCCTTACAGAATCCATGGAGGAGAGCGAAGGAGCGAACGCAGTGATCCAGGGTCCTGTGGTCCGTTTCCTTACCTTTGTGGGTTCTAAGGATCAAACTCAGTTTTCCAGGCTAGCTCAGCAAACACCATCACCTGCTGAGACTGCTTGCTGGCCCCATCTTTAAATCACTAACGTGGAAAAATAGGAGACACAGTTTACAGGCAATCAATAAACAACTTGATGGACTGTATGGGTCTGTTCTACAGAACATATGCTATCCCCATAAAAACACGGATCTGAAAATATCACTAAGAAATACCCCCCAACCCTAAACAGGGTCTTGCATAGCTCAGGCTGGCCTTGAATTCAGTAGCTGGGGATGATAAACTCCTGATCCTCCCGCCTCCACTCCCAGATTGCTGAAATTATAGGTCTGTGCCACCGTTCTGAGCTTTAAATTTACAAAGCTATCCCATGTCATCTGTGGTCCCATTTCTACTGTTTGCTGCCTCCCCCCCCCCCAGATAACATGTTGATTCATGTTCCAAGTGGTTATAGAATATGGAAAATTGGTTTACTGATGTGTATGTAAGTCATATCAGTTTGACCAATGCCTGTGACCTTGGTCATCCATTCTTTCTCCTGTCAAGTGCCTTCCTGCAATAGAATACAGGTCCTCAGTCGTAAAGGCAAGAATCTGTATTTACTGAGACATTTGCCGCTCTCTCTTGTCTCTTTTTGAGACAGTCTCACTCTGGCCTGAATGTCCCAGCAATCCTTCTGTTACAGTCTCTCAAATGCTGGATTGCTTTTAGGCACAAACCACCATACCTGGTCTAATAATGCTGTTTGGAAACGTTATGAAATTTGTTCCTGGGAAGGTCTTGGTTGCCATTTAAGTTCAGGTCCTGGTGAGAGTATGAACCTGTGTTCCTGACCTTGCATAGAGATGTGGCTACTGTCTGATGCCTTCTCCTTCTTCCTCTCCCTGCAGAAAACCCTGAGCGAGCCGCTCTGTACTTTGTCTCTGGCGTGTGCATCGGCCTGTTCCTGACCTTGGCCGCCTTGGTGATGAGGATCTCCTGCTACACGGATTGCCAGCGGGGTCCCAGGAGGAGGTGCTTGCAGGATGGAGAGAGCAGCAGTGACAGCAGCGACAGCGAGGATGGTAGCGAGGACACTGCGTCTGACCTCTCTGTGCGCAGACACCGACGCTTCGAGAGGACTTTGAACAAGAATGTGTTCACCTCTGCAGAGGAGTTGGAGCGGGCACAGCGGTTGGAGGAGCGAGAACGAATCATCAGGGAGATCTGGATGAACGGGCAGCCTGAGGTGCCGGGCACCAGGAGCCTGAACCGCTACTATTAGGGCTCGAACCTCTACAGACCACCAGGAGAAGAGAGTTGGTGCTGCAGTTGGGTGCAGGAGCTGAAGCCAGCTCTGTTAATGTGGCTGGAGAGTGCATAGCCAGTCTGCTTTCCCATGGGGGCCTGCTTTAGATTCTTGCCTCTGGAGAAATAGACAACCCAGGCAGGGGCATCTGCCATTTCAGGTCTTGACACCCACCTGGGTACACCAGCCCAATGCTTCCAAGTCTTGGAAAGGTGCTGAGAATTTCCTCTCCAACCACATGACAGTGATGTGATGAGCTGAAAGTCCTTCTGAAGCGCTCAGAAGTTTGGGCAGACTTATCCTATGCTAATTCCTTTACAAAAGGAAAAAAATTTCTCATAGCTGGGGCATCAGGGTGACCGTAACCTAGAAAATGTAATTTTCTAAAGGACTCTGTGTAGAGGAAATGGTTTTGATTGAGATAGCATGATCCATGCTAATTATTTAAAGCTAATTTTTAAAACGGGAAAAAAATCTTGTCAACCTCTGCATTTTTACTGACACCTCAGGGATTAAAATCCTATTTTTTAGTCTAGTTCCCGCCTCATTCATGAAGATGAACAGAACTTACTGTATTATGAGATGTATTGGAGATTTAGGATACTTCAATAACCTCAAAGGATAAAAGGTTTATTTTTTAGTAGTTTATAAAATATATATTGACATATGTATTTGAAAATGCTGCATAAAAATAGAAACCGTGTGTCCTTCCCTTTTGGAGAGAAAAGTCTCATGACTTAAAAACTCATGATATTTAAATAATATTTTGTTTCAAAAAATAGTTTGGATTTCCAAGATAAGAATGGAAACCAGAGGTGAGAATTAAATCCAAAATTAAAATGGTATCGAAAATAAACATTCCATGAAAATCTTCTTTTGTTTTATGTCTGTGTAGTCACACCTAAGCCTCTGTGGTCACCCTTAGTTATGGGCAAATATGGCCTCTAAGGGACCCCAGAAGGATTAAGGATTTAGAAGGGACCCTGGAGATTAGGGTTCTGTGTGTAGGTTATAGGTTGTGGTTGAGTTATTGTCAAGCAGATAGAGGAACTGAAGACTTACCTAAAGCAAGAGATCAGACACTGTCGCCACCCCCAGTCCTTCTCTGTGGAGAGGAGAAATTTGTAGGGAGGGAAAGCAGTCATGCCCTAAGGAAAGATGGAAGACTGTCATATTTGAACTTGGGTGACGAGACAAGACAGCATCCTCCAGGGCAGCAGCTCATAGCAGTAGCAAAAGTGCAGTTATGAAGTAGCAATGAAATACTTTTATGGTTGGGGCTCACAACATGAAGAACTAACTGTATTAAAGGTTTGCAGCATTAGGAAGGTTGAGACCCACCTGCTCTAAAGCAGAAACAGGAAAGGAGGTTTGTCAGGGACTCCCCTCTCTTGCCATGGATTAGGACACTTCCTGAGTCCAACTGCACAACCCAGAGCCTTTTTACTAGGAGGGGCGTCTCCTCTGCCCATTGCCCCATGACCATGTGTAAGAGATGGGCAGAGAACTCTGCAGTAGAGTATATAGCATTTTTAGAAATTTATTCTCAGTCACAAGGGCTAAGAACTAATTGCACACTCATAATCTCCAGTTGCCAAAGAGCGACACAGTTTGCTTGAGACCCTCTGTAGCTGGTCTGATTATACCATTTAGAATAGCTTCCTCTTGGTTAATAGTGCCAAAGATTGTAGTAAATTAGCATGTCTGCATCAGGATACACGTCCTTGTGATTTGGGTCCTTTGGGGCCAATCACAGGAATCATCCTATTTCCTGGGCTGTAGATTGATGTCTTTCGTCCTGGTCTCTATCTCCTAGAAAACTGGAGCAGCCAGTATCTACCTTCATCTCCAGGAGGTAACCTGAGCTGGTCATAGAGGTTAGGACCCTCGCTAGACAGAGGCTGCACTAGCGGATGTGCCTGACAGAGCTTTAGGGCACGTAACTATCCTCATGGTCACTGAATCTGCATACCTTTCCATTAACTCCACAATGTTTCCATTTTTTGAGGTGGTAGGGATGCTATGTAAGGAATACAAGATACTGAGCAGCAGTCTAACCAGTGACTTCCCTTTCATTAACAAGAATTCCTGTCCAGTTTCATATTTTAGGTTTAGATTAAAACACAATTTCTGATTCTAGTTTCTGTACAAGATACTTGTGTTTGTAACAGAGAGATATCTAACAAGAGAATTTATTGATTTATAAAACTCAAAAGGCAGAGATGGATCCAGCTTCAGGGATGGCTGGGTTCAGAGAATCAGATACCACCAAGAGTTTGGATTTTCCTAGCTCTACTTTGTCTCCTTTTGTTGTTGTTGTTGTTAAGTGCTGTTTATTTGTTTTTGCTACAGATGCAACTATACCACACTTATGTCTTGAATGCTAAGCTCCAACACAGCACATAGGGAATGTGTTTGTGGTGTGTGTGTGTATGAGAGTGAGAGAGAGAGAGAGACAGAGACAGAGACACAGAGATAGAGACAGAGAGAGACAGACAGAGAGAGCGTGTAGAGGGTAGGGAAGGGGAGGAGAGGAATTTAAGGGTTATATTTGGTGTGTGGTTTCTCTGCTGAGAAATACCAGCTGACTAAAGCCTGGGGAAACTTGGGAAATGTAAGGTGTCTTGAGTGCCTAAGGAAGCCTCTTTAAGGTGACTGGCACCACCTCCCACAGAAGCCTCTTCCTCAGTTGGCCCAGCACAGGTGGCTATTGTCAAACTGTGCTGTGGGCACTTGTTTCAATGTAGGACACAGGAATGTAACGCCTCACTGAATAGTAGGCAAGAATGATGGAGCCTCGTTGTATAATGTGCCAACCAGCGAGACGCCATAGGATTCATGAGCCCTATGTAGTGATTTATCTGTCATTAAGTTCTGAGGGATTTTATAACACAACAGACAACTGTATAATCAACTGTGTTCTATGGCTCAATGTTCCTCCTAAAGTGAGATTGAAATTTAATTGCCATGGAAACAATGCAGAGAGGTGGGACCCATATGTGGGATGAGCTCACGAGGGTCCTTTCCTTATGGATGGATGGATGGATGGATGGATGGATGGATGGATGGATGGATGGATGGATGGATACCCTCACAGAGGCAGTGGATTCCTGATCAAAGTCTGCGAGGTGGGCCTGATGTTTCTCTTTTGTAAGTAGGTAACCTTCTGTATGGAGAAGGCCCTCAATAGAGACTGGGGAGGTAGCTCAGGGGATGTCCCTTCACTTTTGGACTTCCAACTCTCTTTTTGTGACCAAAAGAATCTCCATATCACACTCCCCTTCCCCAGGAGGATGCCCTACCCATACTTTAACAAGTGCCAATGTTAACCAAAGTCGGGGACCACTGAAGCTTTTCTCTTCCCTTGAGCCTCTCATGCAACCAATTAGCAAACCTTCTTCACCACAGGCATTGTGGTCAATCTTGGCCATCAACTTGACTAGATAGAAAACCTGAGCCATTGGTGAAGTACATTGCTGGGTATGTCTGAGAAGGTCTTCTTTTCTTTTCTTTTCATAATTTTTTTTACATTTTCTTTTTTGCATTTTTTAAATTTATTTTCTATATTCTTTGTTTACATTCCAAATGATTTCCCCTTTCCCATTTCTCATACCAGTCAGAATGAGTAAGATTAAAAACTCAGGAGAGAGCAGGTGTTGGCGAGGATGTGGAGAAAGAGGAACACTCCTCCACTGCTGGTGGGATTGCAAGCTGGTACAACAACCACTGTGGAAATCAGTCTGGAGGTTCCTCAGAAAACTGGGCTTGATAATACTGGAGGACCCTGCTATATCACTCCTGGGCATATACCCAGAGGATTCCCCAGCATGCAATAAGGACACATGCTCCATTATGTTCATAGCAGCCTTATTTATAATAGCCAGAAGCTGGAAAGAGGCCTTTTAGAGAGGGTTGGCAGGTGGGTCAGTGGCCTGAGTGGGGGAAGATCCTGCTTGAATGTGGGAAAGTGATCTATTATCTTTCAACCACAGATGCAACAAAAATAGCCATTTCTAACATATATACTCAGCTCCTTCTGACAGGCTCCTGATTCACTCCTACCATGGTACACAGATAGCCTTCAGTGTGGACCATAAGCAGTTGCTCTCTAGTGGGCATCCAGGTCTCCCATTTTACAATGAAGCCTTCTTGTTCTGAGCCTTCTAGGATCTTTTTTTCTTCTCTCCCCCCTTCCTATTAAACATTTTCTTCATTTACATTTCAAATGTTATCTTCTTTCCTCATTTCCCCTCCAAAAACCCCCTATCCCGTCCTCCCTCTTCCTGCTCACTAACCCACCCACTCCTGCTTCCCTGTCCTGGCATTCCCCTACATTGGAACATTGAGCCTTCACAGGATGAAGGGCCTCTCCTCTCATTGATGTCCAACAAGGCCATCCTCTGCTACATATGTATCTGGAGCCATGGGTCCCTCCATGTGTACTCTTTGGTTGGTGGTTTAGTCTCTTGGCGTTCTGGGGGTGCTGGTTGGTTCATATTGTTGTTTCTCCTATGGGACTGAAACCCTCTTCAGCTTTTTGGGTCCTTTCTCTAGCTCCTCCATTGGGGACCCTAAGCTCAGTCCATTGGTTGGCTGTGGGCATCCACATCAGTATTTGTCAGGCACTGGCACAGCCTCTCAGGAGACAGCTATGTCAGGCTCCTATCAGCAAGAAATTGTTGGCATCCACAATAGTGTCTGGGTTTGGTAACTATATATGGAATGGATCCCCAGGTGGCGCAGTCTCTGGATAGCCTTTCCTTCAGTCTCTGCTCCATATTTTGTCTCTGTATCTCCTCCCATGGGCATTTTGATCCCCTTTCTAAGGAGGACCAAAATATCCACACTTTGGTCTTCCTTCTTCTTGAGCTTCATGTGGTCTGTGAATTGTATCTTGGGCATTCTGATCTTCTGGGCTAATATCCACTTATCAGTGAGTGCATACCATGTGTGTTCTTTTGTGATTGGATTATCTCACTCAGGATGATATTTTCTCGTTCCATCCATTTGCCTAAGAATTTCATGAATTCATTGTTTTTAATAGCTGAGTAGTACTCCATTGTGTAAATGTACCACATTTTCTGTATCCATTCCTCTGTTGAGGCATATTGGGTTCTTTCCAGCTTCTGGCTATTATAAATAAGGCTCTTATGGACATAGTGGAGCATGTGTCCTTTTTATATGTTGGAATATCTTCTGGGTATATGCCCAGGAGTGGTATAGCTGGGTCCTCAGGTAGTACTATGTCCAATTTTCTGAGGAACGGCCAAACTGATTTCCAGAGTGATCGTACCAGCCTGCAATCCCACCAGCAATGGAGGAGTGTTCCTCTTTCTCTTCATCTTCACCAGCACCTGCTTCACCTGAGTTGTTTTTGGTTTTGTTCTTTAATTTCCCAAGAAACAGTTTCTCTCTGTAGCCCTGGCTTTCCTAGAACTTATCACTCTGTAGACCAGGCTGACCTCGAACTCAGAAATATTGGATATTAGCCCTCTATCAGATGTAGGATTGATGAAGCTCTTTTCCCAATCTGTTGGTTGCCATTTTGTCCTATTGACAGTGTCCCTTGCCTTACAGAAACTCTGCAATTTTATGAGGTCCCATTTATCAATTCTTGATCTTAGAGCATAAGCTATCGGTGTTCTGTTCAGGAAATTTTCCCTCATGCCTATGTGTTTAAGACTCTTCCCCACTTTCTTTTCTATTAGTTTTAGTGTATCTGGTTTTACATGGAGGTCCTTGATGCACTTGGACTTGAGCTTTGTACAAGAAGATAAGAATGGATCACTTTGCATTCTTCTACATGCTAATCACCAATTGAACCAGCATCATTTGTTGAAAATGCTGTCTTTTTTTCCTCTGGATAGTTTTAGCTCCTTTGTTAAAGAGCAAGTGACCATAGGTGTGTGGGTTCATTTCTCGGTCTTCAATTCTATTCCATTGATTTACCTTCCTGTCACTGTATCATTGTATCACCATGCAGTTTTTATCACTATTGCTCTGTAGTACAGCTTAAGGTCAGGGATGGTGATTCTCCCAGAGGTTTTTATTTATTGTTGAGAATAGTTTTCGCTATCCTGGTTTTTTTGTTATTCCAAATGAATTTGAGAATAGCTCTTTCTAACTCTATGAAGAATTGAGTTAGAATTTTAATGGGGATAGCATTGAATCTATAGATTGCTTTTGGCAACGTGGCCATTTTTATTATATAACCCTGCCAATCTATGAGCATGGGAGATCTTTTCATCTTCTGAGATCTTCTTCAATTTCTTCAGAGACTTGAAGTTCTTGTCATACAGATCTTTCACTTGCTTACTTAGAGTCACACCAAGGTATTTTATATTATTTGTGACTATTGTGAAGGGTGTTATTTCCCTAATTAATTTCTCAGCCTGTTTATCCTTTGAGTAGAGGAAGGCTACTAATTTGTTTGAGTTAATTTTATATCCAGCCACTTTGCTGAAGTTGTTTATTAGCTGTAGGAGTTCTTTGGAGTAATTTTTGGGGTCACTTAAGTATGCCATCATATCTTCTGCAAGCAGTGATATTTTGACTCTCCTTTCCAATTTGAATCCCTTTGACCTTTTGTTGTCAAAATGCTCTGGCTAGGACTTTGAGTACTATATTGAACAAATAGGGAGAGAGCCTTCTAGGATCTCATATCAATGGCTGTTTAGAGTTTTAAGCAGTTGTGCTTTGATTGAAATTACCTAATGGTCATAAGAGATTTTTATCATTTTTTTTTTGTTTTACAAGAACTCACATTAAATTCAAAGTCAACTTGTTTTGACAGTCATCTCTCTGTGAGGAATATTTTCTGATTTATTTATGTATTTATCACAAGGTTGCTCTATCTCTCGGCATTCTAGCATTTACTTGCATGTACATGTAGTTTGAACTCAATTGCGCCTTAATTATATGTGCTTCACCTAGAATGCACTCATCAGAATGGCAGTTCTGAGCATCTCTGCTCATTTCACTCAGTCTGCCTTGGGCAGAGCAAAACTAACCTTGTTTCTTACTTGTTTCTGCATCTTGTCAGTCCATACTGTGATCGCACAACTAGAAAATGAACAGGTCTGCAAAACGCAAGGGCTTCATCTTACCGTTGGCCAGCCAACTTCAGTCTTTCTAGATCAGAATACACCATTTCCTCTAAACACCGAGTCTAATATTTTAAGTGTCCGTATCAAACCTAAGAGCCTTTATGGGTTTCACACCTACATGATCTTTCCAGGTCCTTTTGTAAATTTGCATCATAATGTTACACTATTACTAATTGTAAATTTGAAAATTGACAAGTTTAAAAAGTATAAATTGCTTTTCTTTTTAAACTCTTGTATGAAAATACTTTCCTACCTTCCTCCAGATAAAGTCCAGTGTTCCCACTGCTTTTCCCCATTGCTTCCCCATGGTTTCTGGAATCATACATTCTCGCTATGTATGATTTTTATGATCTTGTCTTAATTCTCTGTACTCTGAGCTCCTGGCAACGAGCCATATTGTTCTGTTGATGCAAAAGCGCAGCTCTCCATGCAAAGAGGATAAGACTGTTTATTCTGGAACCAAACTTGAGTGACCAGAGTCTGGAAACATAAACTTTGTGGCCCCAGTGTGGAGACAGTTTCATGAAGTTTTTAGAGTAGCAGAAAAAAAGAAGGTCACAAATCAAGGCTGGGCTGCCTAGTTTTTATGTCACCCTGACACAAACTAGAGTCATCTGGGGAAAAAAGGAACCTCAGCTGAGAAGACACGCCCACCAGATTGACTCCTGGATAAGCCTATGATGGTACATTTTCTTGATTGGTGCTTGATGGGAAGACCCAGTTCCTCGTGGGAATGGCAACCGCATCCTGGTTTCTATAAGAAAGCAGGCTGAGGAAGCTGTGATGAGAAACCCAGTAAGCAGCTTCCGCCATGGTCCATGCATCAGCTCTAGCTCCCTGGTTCCTATCCTGCTTGAGTTCCTGCCCTGACTTCCCTTAGTGATGAGCAGTGAATGGAACTGAAAGCTGAAAAAAAGCCCTCCTCAAGGTGTTTATGGTCACAGCGTTTCATCACAGCAGTAGAAACTCTAAGACAAAGACAATTTAAATAGGTTGGTGGAAACATTAAGTGGCAGCTACAGCACAGCAGAGAAATCCCAGTAAAAGGTTTCAGACGTATCTGTTGACTTAGCATTTTGGTGGATGGAAAATTAGGGTCAGGTTAACACATTCCAAGTTTGTTTATTTATTTATTTATTTATTTATTTATTCATTCATTTATTCATTTATCTGTAGTTAGGATGCTAAGTCATGCTTGCTAGGAGCAAGATGTTAGGTGACACTGAGATGAGAAAAGGAAGAGCTATTTAGTGGCTAAAGATTGCCCAAGATACATTGTAATTAGGCTCTGGTTCCACAACATTCCAATCTCTCCACAGTTATTGAGGTTTTAATCAGTCAGTCTTTGCAGACAAGGCCTTTTCTGTAATTCTCATTCACAGTACTCATTCTGTATTCTCAAGGTTCACACTGGACTCATCTTAGAGTAAAACCTCCTTCAATACTGATACTGTGTGTGTGTGTGTGTGTGTGTGTGTGTGTGTCTGTTCGTCTGCCCAGCAGTCTGTCCATCCGTCAGTTAGTCTGTCTGTGTGTAGACACAATCTCTCTGTTATGATTAGCTTAGCTCCACACTCCCAAGTGGCTGGAAACACAGGTGCACACCACTAAATTTAACTAAATATTTTTAAGTTACTAAAGTGACAAGCAAGGTCTCAGAGTACCTGAAATACGGTCTTCGGCGGTCTGTGGTTCCACTGATTCCCAGCCCTGCCTGTGACAGGGATTGTTTCCTGAGATTATGGTCATCTGTTTTATCCCTCTGTATCCTTTCCTTCACGGCTAGCCATTCCTATGTTGTTCAACTTCTGATGTCCCCTGTCTTCCTCCACAGGAACTGAGATGCCCATGCAGTAAGGTTATCAGCTAGAAGGATTCTCTCATTTCAGTTCTTCTGGAGAGTGTCTAAAAATTTTTAGGAGTTTAATTAAAAACTAATTAGTTCTGACCATATGCTAATAGCTGTGAGGCACTCTGGGGCCCAGGCAGTCAACCAACAGTCGAAGCCCAAAGAAAACTTACTCTCCTCTCCACAGAAGCCGTCAACCGACAGAAGTTCCTCAGCTAAGGGTGTGGCTTCAGGAGCTGGTCCCCAGCCCTGTGGAAGTTTTAACTGGTTTTATCTTGTCCAGATAACCACAGCTGCTGTGAGCTCAAGAATACAATTGTCCTATCATGTCTAGAAGACAGCATTTCACAGCATTCTTGTCCCTGGGCCCCTTCCTTCTTCCCACCCCTTTCTCTAATGCTTCTCTGTGTGCCTTGGGTAAGGTTTAGAATAAGAAGGGAGAAGCCAGCCTTCAACTACAATGGTGTGTGTGTGTGTGTGTGTGTGTGTGTAAACTCACCGATGATCAATATTTAAGTCCTTTAGCATTGAACAAATAAAGGGAAATTTTAAAGACTTTACACCTGCCAGTTGCCTTGTGAGTCTATCTAATTGTCCTATCTACTTGCATTACCCTGATGCTCCCACTTTGCATCCCATTTGCCTTGCCTGTCTAGTCTGAGACATTTGACTCCCAGATATGCTCACTAAATTTTTAACAAGAAACAAACATCATTCTCTCCACAGAGGAAACCATGGGACTAATGTCTGTTTTCTTACCACTCACCCATTTCCTCTTTTTTTTTTTTTTTTTTGTATTAAGTAATAGACACTTGGGCCCCTGACGGAGCAGAAAACTGAAGCACAGACTTCATTTTCAGCTCTCATTAGACAAACCAATAGGAGCCTCCAGGGGTCTAAGGAGAAAGATTTTTCTGCTTTGGAGGTTATGATATTAGGTAGTCAGTTCAGACTTACCATTATAACACCCTCTATAGTAATAAAAAAGAAAGACTGAGTGACTTCTTTACTGTGTTAAAACTGTGCTTGTTGCCAGTCTGTTTATGAATAACATCTGCTGCAATACATCTCATTATAACATCAAACCAGACATGTTTTTAAAGAAGAAAAATGGTGGTCACCACCCTGGGTGGTTGACCACTGGCTCTACAACCCTGAGTATATGGGCAACACAAATTGGACCCCATTGCTCTTTGTGTTTAAAAAATAAAAATAAAAAAGACACAAATTTGGGGGTGGGATGGATCTTGGAAGGCTGGAGGCGGATATGATGACATACACTGTTCTAAATTCTCAAAGAATTAGCGAAAATATAATATTGTTAACAGGACATTAAGGACAAAAACCAACAAAATAATCTACAAAGGCCAGGATCCACAGAAGGCAAGAGTCGCTTTGAAATGGGTGTGATTCATGAAGGTTATTCCCTAGTGAACTTCTAGAATGGGAAGGGTGAATTTGTGGATCAGGAACTGTGGTCATTTGAGAGAAAAATGTCCCCCATAAGCTCTAGCATTTGAACACTTGGTCCACAGTGGCTGGCGCTGTTTGGGGAGGTTTAGGAGGTGTGGCCTTGCTGGAGGAAGTGCATCCCTCCGGGTGTGCCTTGAGAGTTTAAAACCTTACTGCTTTCCTATCCTCTCTCTACCTCTGAGCTTCCTGCTCTTGCCCCTACACCTGCGGCCATGCCTCCTTCCAGGATGGACTCATCCCTATGGCACCATAAGTGGCAATAAACTATTTCTTCCTTCCATTTTTGGTTGTGGTGTTTGTTACAACAACAACAACAGCAAAAACGATGAGTGTGGGAAAGGGATTCATGAGCACAAACATTTGCTCTTCATGATGCTACCTCCTCTTTGATGGAGTAAGCTTTTACTTACTACCCAGCAATCACAGATGGAGGCCCCAGGAGGCTGTTTCTACCTTCTTGATGATTTCTCTTGAATGTGAGTCAGCAAGTTAAACAGGGCATCCGCAAGTGAGAGGCAGGATAAGAAAGACACGAAGCTGAGCCTCATGCTCCTTTAAAGTAGCATTTTACAGAAGCTGGTGGAGCAGAATCTAGCAGTTGTCATCTGTTTGAGTGGCTTACAAGCTCAGAAGGGTGTTTACATGTTTAAATAGTTACTTTTCAGATGGTTGTGCAGGAAGCCAGATTTTGTAGGTACGTTCTATAGGCATATACAGGAAAGGTCTGGCGCCTGTAAGATGGCTCAGCAGGTAAAGGTGCTTCTAACACAAGCCTGATGACAGGAGGAAAACTCTCCAAATCCATGTAAAGGTAGAAGGAGAGAACCGAGCCTACAAAGTTGTCCTTTGATCTCCACATGCACACTGTGGCAAGTGTGTTCTCCTCCACCCTGCACACACACACACACACACACACACACACACACACACACACTAACAAGGCCTTTTTAATTTTCTGGAAAAAATTAATGTCAATTGTAGAGTAATGGCCCAGAGACATGCATAGGAAATACAACCAAAACAGCACTCTGTACCTCCCTGCACACAACTTCAGTGGGCTGAGAACTGTCCATCCATATTTTCACAAAGGAATGTTTGGAATCTGTTGACCATCTAAGTTACGTGGTTTCCTTTCCAGTCAGACTCTTGATCTCCTGACTCCTGTGCTAAGACAAATTTCCCTCTAGCCAGTCAAGAACTCACCGGCTCCTTATCTTTTCACAATTTGCATACAGTGGTATCCCTAGCAATAGGGAACTTTGGAGATGTATGAAACTCAGGAATTTGAAATGGGGAAATGATCCTGGGTTACCTAGGTAGCTTCAATATAATCCCAAG